>NC_088781.1:63506572-64121155 GCF_958450345.1 Calliphora vicina | reverse complement strand
TTTTATTTAAAGTTTCGAGTTTTGGGCCAACACATTAACTTATATTTATTTTGTTGCTGAAAGAGTTAGGATTTTGATAACGGACTTAGGTTTTGACAATTTTATCTCGTCGTTATGTTACACTATACCTGGATGTTTAAACTTGAAATATAAATATTTTCTGACATCGGAGTTTCGATTCTAATAAATGCAAAATGAGAATTAACAATGGAAGTTTTACCGGTTCTACCTATTATGGCTCGGGGACCGATTAGAATTTGTCGGATTTCGAGGAAAATTTGTTATTCGTCAAGTTTTTCAGAGTTGGAGAAAAATAAGGGCTAATCGTAAATAATCTATATCTACGAGTATCTACTCTACGTTAATTTCTGCAACTAAGTTCTTAAAAGTAAAGTCACCTGTTTTGCTTTACATTCCTCTAGTCATACCCTACATATAGCCAAAACCTCCTGCCTCAAGCTATTAAATACATTTCTCTGGGTGTTTTAATTAATTAATGCAAATTTGTTTGCTGACTATTATGAATATTTGTCATATTATCGTCTACAATGTTTCACTCCCAACCAACAGCATACAACTATCAATCCATGGAACATCAGCATCATCATTATTATGATCCTCATCGTCATCATCTTCATGCTACAGTATGAACACTGTCTGCATGTCTTCAAGATGTGTCTACACACATTGTCATCTTTGACTAATGACAATGTTTATTTTATGATCTCTGCTACAACACACTTGGAGTTATTCCAAAGATTTTTTTCTGCTGTTTTATTTGGCGTCTAGCATTTAAGAAAGACCTGTTAATAATCTATCTGTATTATCTACATATTCGTACAAATATTTGTTGGTATCTGTGAAATTAAAAAAAAAAAACACAGAAAAACTTAAAATATTCAAATCATACAATTAGTATGGAATACTAAAGAAGCGAGCAAAAAAAGTCAAATCAAATACATTTAGTGTTGCTGTTTTATATTTCCACTAGTTACTGGTCATTAAATTGGAATTATGTTGGCTGTAAATTTACACAAAATTTAGCATATTATTAAAAATGTAAGTGTATGTGCCACATGCACATAAATTATGTTATGCTTTATGAACGAAAAAAAAAAGAAATGTAGAAAAAATGAACTAAATTATAAAATTTAAGTAGGAATATGTATGAAATAAGTTTTTTTTCAATGGAAATGATACAGGGTGTTAATGGGAAAATGGGTATGATACATTACTGCTATTTTTCAAAGTATAATTGTTTTCAAAATGTTACATTACTTCTATAGTCCAGTTAGTTTAAATAAAATGAGTTAGAGTGCTATATTCAGATGTGCCGAATCTTACAATTTATTGTTTTTGGAAACCATTTTTGTGAAACCCTAATTACACTATACAACACCAAAAAAAATTACGAGGTCCGACCAATAAATTTTGATAGAGGAGACAAAAAAAAAAGACACGTGTATCGGCGTTTTGAAAGTTTACATCTGAATTTCATTTGAGGGGGGTTAAAGTTTCCCAACTCTGGCACATTCTTATTGTTGATCGTCGTAAGAAACCATGTGATCCTATATTCATATGTGCCGAATCCGTGATATTGCTGGTCATTGGCGCAGAAAGTTTTTTCCTCTTCCATGTTGTATGGAATTAAACCAAAGTTTCTCGATAGATAGAGCCTGGGAGTGCAATATATTTCCGATTATACTGGCTTGACCGTATGATCCATATTTCCATTCACCAATCGCACTAAGCGTTAATCCCGTAATGAATGCCATTTTTTTGCCATTAGATCCACAGGGATCCAGTTTAAAATTGTAAACAGCTACGTCACTGAGATCCAACTTCTTGAGCAAACAATTTATGGCCAGATTCCACAGAAGTTGTGATAAGACGTCTCCTTGAAGCATACCACTCGTGGCCGTTCCTTTCTAAGAACGAATGATCGTATAGTTCAAAAAGTTCATGATTAACCTAACAATTGATTGGTCCAGACCGAGATCTTGTAGGGCTGATCCTATAGTCGCATCCTATAGTTCCCTTTCATGTAGGCATGTTGAGAAGAAGATAATGGTCCTTGTTTCACAAACACGAGTCTGTTTAGGTGTATATATACGACCATATAATACAGACATGATAAATAACTATCAGCCAAGGAGTAACCAGATCTATATATCAGCAGGTAATATGCCAACAAGGCCCGGTGAATCGAAGGTATATCCTTGTCAATTGTAATCGACGGGTTTGTCCGATTGTATGGTGTTCCCTTATAAGATTTTAATTCTATTGAAAATCTCAGATAGGTCTGAAAAAGAATAATCCTCTGGAACCTTCTAGTTCCTAATGAGTTGTGAACAGAGTACGGAAATAAACAAATCGAAACGTTTGCTATCGTTTTGTTTAGTTCTTTTCAGTGAGTAAAACAAAAACCAAACATAAACAATGAGAATGCGTGTGCCATTTTGTTTTGTATTGTTTTTGCTCATGAGCGCAAACTGTACATTAGTACGCAGCTAGAAAAGAGTAAGAGCAATATTGAAACATTCTGATAAAAAACGTTTAACAAACGTTTGGTAATTGATTTACTCTATATAATAGAGAACACAGTACAAAACAATAAAAAATACGTTTCTCTATCTGTTTTGTACTCAAATGTACGATTGTAACGGTAAATTAAATAAAGCAGATGTGTGAAAAGCCAATCGTTTCATTTTCTCACTTTGTCACTTGAAAAGTTTTTGTTTTGTTTTTGCTCATGTACAATACTATTTAAAATTTTTGATTTGTTTTGTACATTTTGCAAACGTTTGCGAAATGTTTTGTTTGTTTTCATACTCTGGTTCTGAATGACATGCACTAGCAAGCGTAATATCCACGTCCTGTCTATTAGCTATCACGATATTAGAGTCTGAACCTCTATTGACAATTACCAGATTAAAGGCTAATATGAAGTCTAACTAGTATGTACTCACAGATTTATGATGAGCATTTGCATCAGTTCCAATAATCACTGGAGTTCAGGCTTGGTTTGCAGCACGCATCATATTTGTTATTACGTTGTTTGGTGGTGGATCAACCTGGTCGTGCGCCATATAGCTATAGAGCAGCTACATCTTACCTGCCTCTGACTCCATCCATTTTCTGCGAGGTGGAGGAGTAATACAGTAGATGCTGCCTTGGATTGGTGAAGGCGCACTAGACCCATAATATTTTGGGAAACACCATAAAATTTACCAAGTTTTTCGGGGCTAATAATGTACATTTTAAAATTTTTTAATTGCAAAAAAAAAAGTTTATATTTCAACGTTTTTCAAAACATTATTTGCAAACAAATTTCAATTTAAATACCCTGTATTATTACACTGTACATTAAAACTAATTGTTACCACAATTTAAAATATACAAAAATTATTTTAGCCCTAACAATAACACTGACTACAATACAATAATTATAATAATGATGATGAGAAAAAAAAATGAAAAAAAGATTAAATATTAATATAAAATACGAAACGAAAAGTTGACAACTCAAAAAATGCATTTAGATGATGCTACAAAATGCAAATATTTGTCACGCTAATGAGTCCTTACATTACACTACATTACGAGACTACAATAGCAATGGGTTGGCTGGCCCATCATTAGGGGTAAAAGATATGAAAATAAAGACAGAAGAGTAGGAAGGACAGACAGAAGCAGCGACAGATGAATTATAAACATGTTATTCATAGTTGTTTTATTTTATTCTATTCAAATTTCCACTGACATTAAAAATGAAATTATGTTTTTATTCCGCAGTCAGAGGCAGTTGTTTTAGTAGTTGTTGCTAGTAAATAAAAGACTTTGTGAAAATAAAATTATTAAAAGTTTGTCTAGCGCATCTAAAATATTAACGCCACATTTAATTGGAAATGTTAGACCAAAAACACAACAAAAAAAAATGTTTCTACTTATAAGGAAAAGAGTGTTGTAAATTGAAACAGATGTAAATTACTATACATACACATGTATAAATACTGTTAAATTGTGTATTATTTTTTATATTTTTCTAATTTACAGCTTTCATTGAATCCCAATTTATTCCATAAATTCCAAACACCCTCCGAGGAAGATCAAAATTCCCGCAAAACCCCCTTTGAGCGCAGAAGCAGTCATAGCAATGAAGATGCTCGAGAGCTGCAGAATAAAATGCAAGATTTGGAACCTCTTAAAAATCACATCAAATCCGAACCCTTTATGGACGGCGAAGATACAGCACCCAAATCTCCTCACATGATCGACGACATGGACGATGAGGATGATGTATTTCGAAATTCCTCTACACCGCCTTCTGTCTATGCACCACACGCTTCTGCGCTAAATCATCCTCATGCGGATAATTCAGAGCATTCTCTTATGAAAATGCAAATGCGTAAGTTTCTTCTTTGTAGGCTTAAGCTGTTTGGTTTTTTTAAATTTCTTCCCAAAAACGACTTTTGCAAACATTATAGTAACAACAATTCCTCATCAATTTTCGAACTCCCATCCCACGATGCCCTCCCACATAGAAGCTCATCGTTTTCCAGCCACTCCACTCGATTTTCAACAGGCTCTGATGTCAGTGGGCCCACCCACATCCAGCCTAGATCCTCCTGTTAATAATAAACATTTCTGTCACATATGCCGGCGTAATTTCAGCTCCAGTTCTGCGCTGCAGATACACATGCGCACGCACACGGGTGATAAACCGTTTCAGTGTAATGTGTGCCAGAAAGCTTTCACTACCAAAGGAAATTTAAAGGTAATTTTCAAAGATTTTCCAGCAACTGATAGGGTAAAGGGAATGTTTTATTGCGACAACTGAATTGGTTACTAAACGAATGATTTCCTTAAATAACCGTCCAAACATAGAAATTAAATCATTCGTTTAGTAACCACTTCAGTAATTTTTACAAAATCTTGTTCTCAAAATTTACTTTTGTTGCTATTGACGATAAAATTGCATTGCTACAAGCAAATATATTTTTTTGATGAAAGGATGGGAAAAGGTGCTTTACGTTTTGGTGTTTGTGTTATTTACTTTTAGGTTCATATGGGCACTCATATGTGGTCGAATCCGACATCTCGTAGGGGCCGACGAATGTCTTTGGAATTGCCTATGCATAGACCTGGCGGAAGTTTAGCTTCAGAATCGGATTTTTTACCCAGACGACCGGATATATTCTTTCCATATCTACCGCCATTTTTTAATGGCTTGCCACCAAAGGTAAGTTAAAACAAATAAGAAAGTATGGTCAGTCAAGCCCGACCATATAATACCCTATAGTAAGGAAATGAGCAAAAACATTTTTCTTTTAAAATATCAATAATTTATATTCGTGAGTGATTTTCGGAAGTCGGCCTTATATTTGAGCTATGACTAATTATGGATCGATTACCATGAAATTAAGTCTTGTAATTTATGTCTTTGTGAGAGTTATTTATGGTGAATTTTGTGTGTATACCATAATTTTTATGAGATTTATGCACGTTAAACTGATTTGCTGAAGAGGGTCTATGACTAATTGTGGACCGATCATAACAAATTTTGGTGACATGAGTTTCGTATATATAAAACTTATTTGGAACGAAATTTGTGGAGATACATATATAAATTAAACATGTATGACCGATAAAGTCCAACTTCGGGAGGACATATGTATGGGGGCTAGGTTAAATAATGGACCGATTTCAGCTAGTTTCAATAGGCTTGGTCCTTGGGCCGAAAAAATTATATGTACCGAATTTGATTAAAATATCTTCAAAATTGCGGCCTGTACTTTACGCACAAAGTTTAAATGGACAGCCAGACGGTCGGACGGACATCGTTTTATCGACTCGGAAAGTGATTCTAAGTCGATCGGTATACTTTAAGGTGAGTATTAGACCAATAATTTTTACAAACATTTGCACAAACGCATTATACCCTCCCCACTATGGTGGTGTCTGACAAAGATTAGATTACAATAATTCTTGACCTTTTCGATGACATGTCCCTTTTACAACTTGTTCTTCACAACATTATATTTTACAACATCAAGTTTGTAGTTTGTTATGTCGCCTTTTTTCTGCAGTGGCGTCACCACCTTCCTGGTCGTACGATGATTTCTCCGAAAGCGATCATAGCCGAGTATCTTTTCGGCAACAGTTCGAATTGAGTGCGACAAATGTGGCCATTCTTCATCTTTACAATTAGTCCAGAATTTTCGTGGAACATTACAAATCAATAATACTGGACGGTGCTGTAATACATGATGGTGTTTTAATGTGGGCAATGAAAAATTCTGGTTAGTCAGCGCTAGCAGTAATCAAGAGAATTAGAATGATTCACCCAACTTTACAAACTCTATGCCGACGTAAATGTGGTAAATTACATTAAGATCCAACAACTTGAACACGTATGTCGAATTGAAAATGATACCCCAGCTCGTAAGTCATCCGAGGTAGAACCAATGGATGGGATGAAATCCATAAAAGGACGACACAAATGCCGATGGAATGATCAGTTGCATTTGGCCTCAGTACGCAGAAGACAGGAATTTGGCATACATAAAAATTATATTTTTTTAAGGGTAGACGGAACGTTGAGGTAGTGTTCCATTTTCCATATGCAATTAGGAAGAGAATGGCTTTGTCTTTATGTGTTCCAATATTCCTGTATACACAGAAAAAACTATATTTCAATTATGAAATAAATGAAACCTGTTCAATATGTGATAAATAATTGAATTGAAACTGTTTAGAAAATAGTTTTTTCTCTATATTATAGAGTTTTACTCCACAAAGTAGTAAAATTTATTTTTTGTCTTAGACTCCGAGATTATATTGATTACAGATCCGAGAGAATGATAAGTAATACAACTTGATAGCCCAGAATATATAGTTGATAAATTTATATTTGGGTGCCCATCAATGCCAACTAGTCTATTAATTTCATATCATTCCTCTCTTAGGCAATTCAGTTTTTTTACTGGAGAATTTGTAAATGTACTAATTAATTATAATTCAAAACAATCAATGGTTTGATTACCAATATTTTACATTGTGTAAAATTACTGCAACGAGAAGTTTGAATAGTTTTGAAATAATTGAAATCAACAACATGTTTATTTGGACATATGAATGCATAAGCAAACAAAAATTTATAAAATACGCACTGTAAATTGTATGAGATTTTAGTAGTTGCTTGTTGAGAACACTTTTTTCAGACAAAACTCTATTTAATTTATTTTCTTCTACAGCCTGGCGATTTGAATTCTACACCGCCATTTCCTCCCCACATAACGCCTCAACACTTAGCCAATGGCTCTGCTGGACCTCCCAAATACCCTCCAGGTTTACCCATGGGATTTCCACCATTTCTACAGCCTCCCTACAACTTTAACCCACTGCTAAATCAATCATCCACATCATCATCGTTAGAACGACAAACGAATGCGAAAACGCCTCTGAGTTTGGAGCGTGACGAAGAAGAACCAAAGAACCCAACACATCCATCGCCCAAACATCACAACACACACATGTCAGCAGACAAAGAAGATTCTCCAACGATCTCATCGGCCTGGAATCCAATGATAAAAATTAAAACTGAAAACAATCAAAATGATATTAATCATCTTGTAGATCATAATGCAGAGTGTAGTAATCAAGATTAGTTTAGCAACAACTAAATATATAAATAAAACAATTACATAAATTAAAAATAAAACTAATTATACATAAATAAATAAGTAGTAACGAATCAAATTTAAAACGATCTATAAATAAATTTAAAAAAATGAGACAGATATACCAGTAACGTAACAGTAATGATAAAAGAAATCTATATAAATAATTAAAAATGATTGAAAATCATGGTTTTTAAGGAGTACATATCTTAAAGCATAAATTTAAAAAAAAAATTATATTAAATAGGCTTAAATATTGTCTAAATAAAAATAATAAAAATATTTATTTCAAACCACAACAAATGATAAATAAAATTAATTCAAAAAAGTGTCTGCATTCTTAAGGCATTTAAATTTTGCATTCTTTTATTTTTTGTTCTTTCCTAAGTGATTAAGTTATACTTATTTATTTTAAATTTTGTAGCTTTTAAGCTGTAAAAAGTTCAAGTAGTTTGTAAAAGATCCTTTAAGAATTATAAAGAATAAGGATCCCTTTGATTTCTATAATAATAAATACTTATATATATATTATAAACTGATGTAGTTATAAATATTATATAAAATTTAAATATTACATGGCCCCTAAATTATTATAATTTAAAACAAAACAAACAAAAATATGAATATTATTACGATACAATGATATAAATACATAGTAAACTGTGGTAGTTGCATATAAAACAAAAATTAAAAAAAAAATAAAATAAATAAAAATAAAGAAATATAATTATTTGAAATAAAATGTGTGTAAAGATTTAGTAAATGAAAGGGTATTTATAAAGAAGGTGAGTAAAGGTTATATATTGGATGACTTAAATCTGGCAACATATGGGTCCGCGCCTAAAGAACTGCTCATCTTTTGAGGCCAAGAACGAATCAAATCCATTTTGGATACTCTGTTCTGAAGTGAAGCGCATCCCGGGGGAGAGCGTTATGCCTCGATCGAAACAAATTGTATTCGGACGGGGCAAGGTATGAATTTTAAGGTGGGTGAGGTAAAACTTCGCAACCACTTCTTTCTAAATACTTTTCAACAGGTATTGATTGCATAATGTGGCAGAGCGTTGTCATGATGGAATATTACGTTTTAATGTCCGTCCGCATATTCTGTGCGTTTTTCGGCAAATGCTCGATTCAGACGAATCAGTTGCGTTCGGTACAGGTTCCATGATATGGTCTGGCCAGACTTCAGCACTCATAACAAATAGGACCCTTTTTCTCCTACCAAATACAGAGCATTACCTTAGCGCCATGGATATCGTATGTGATAGCTGAAATATGCTGGACATTGTATGGTAATGAAGTGGAATTGCCTAGGTAAAATAGTAGAGATATTAGTAATTTTTAGTTAAATTTGAACTATTTTTTTTTCATGCTAAATTTTTTGGGATATTTTATGTGTCTATTTTGTTATGTCTTATTTCTGACTTTCTGGTTCAATTTTCCGTTTTGTGTATTCATGGAATTATAGTAAAATTTCACGGCTAATATTTTTGAGGAGCATTTTAACTCCTTAAATCCCTGTTTTTAATGGTGTTTTTTGCTCTTTTTTAAAAGAAGGACAAAAAGACTCATACCTTGAGAATTCAGAAGGTTAACATATTCTACAAAAATGTTCTCCGTAACATTATACATAAATTTGCTGAACATATTTTATACCTCAAACGTAAGGATCACATGGTTTCTTATGCCGATTAACAATAATAATGTGCCAGAGTTGGGAAAATTTAACCACCCCTCAAAAGAAATTCTGATGTAAACTTTCAAGACGCCGATACACGTGTCTTTTTTTTGTCTCCTCTATCAAAATTTATTGGTCTGACCTTGTAATTTGTTTGGTTTTGTACAGTGTAATAATACGATTTTATTGACAAACTAATAAAAAAAAAGTTGGAAAATGTGTTTTACTTTTTACGTGATATTCATAAAAATAATTTTTGACATTTGAGCAGCGTAAATGAAATCGCATTTTGAAAAAAACACTGTGTTTGCGACTTTTTGCATAGTTTGCACCATCTTTTTTAACTTCCTGGCTGTGGATCTTCTTGTTTAGTACCAACTGATCATGAGTGAAGGCGGATAATTTAAACCGTTTGCGGTCTCTATCTGCCATTTCTATCATTAGATAGAAAGATAGTATGGTCGTTCAAGCCCGACCATATAATACCCTACACTAGGTAAAAGAGCAAAAACATTTTTCGTTTAAAATTTCAATAATTTATATTTTTGAGTGATTTTTGGAAGTGGTCCTTATATGGGGGCTAGGACCAATTATGGACCGATCACCATGAAATTAGGTCGTGTGATTTATGTCTATATGAATGTTTACTATGTTGAATTTTGTGAGTATAGCAACATTTTTAAGCGATTTATGCACGTTAAAGTGATTTTCGGAAGCGGGTCTATATGGGAGCTATGACTAATTATGGACCGATCATAACAAAATTGTGACATGAATTTTGTATATATAAAACTTATTTGGAGCGCAATTTGTTGATATACATTTATGACCGATAATGTCCAATTTCGGAAGGACATTTGTATGGGGGCTAGGTGAAATAATGGACCGATTTCAGCCAGTTTCAATAAGCTTAGTCCTTGGGCCGAAAAAATAATATATACCAAATTTGATCGAAATATCTTCAAAATTGCGACCTGTACTCTGCGCACAAGGTTTACATGGACAGCTTACCAGCCAGCCAACCACGGACGGACATCGTTTAATCGACTCAGAAAGTGATTCTAAGTCGATCGGTATACTTTATGGTGGGTGTTAGACTAATATTTTTGGGCGTTACAAACATCTGCACAAACGCATAATACCCTCCCTCCCCACTATGGTGGTGCCCTGAGGCACACTTAATTTTTGCGTTTTCAATACATTTTATGTTAATTGTTTAACATTTACAAATTCATAGACTAATTTGTAATAATTCGTATAAATTATCACTGGAAGTTACGGGATTCCGTTCGTTTACTTTTAAAAAGAGTGTTAAAAGTGACAGTTCGTAGATAGAAAACATGATATTTTTTACTGGACATTTTTTGTCCAGTAAAAAATATCAACATAAAAAATATATTTAAAACATATTGTTGCAAATGTAAACAAAACAAAGCTCTAAATTAAAGTTACTGGATAATTTTTACTGGAAAGTACGCGAACACACTTATTATGACATCACTCACAAAACAGCTGACAGAACAAAAACTGAAAGTCGGAATGCATATCGACCTCCGAGGGAAATGTTAACAAATCTGTAACTAAAAAATTATAATAACTTTTTGAAATAATTAATATTTTGTAATGCATGCCTTGAGGCACTCTTGCGGGTTAGAGGGTTAACTATATACAGTACTTAGTACCCGGGATATATCCAAACATTCTTCAAGCTACTTAAGGAGTCGTATTTTTTTATTGACAAACTACCTATACATACCCCTAACACTCGTGGTGAAGGGTATAATTATCAATCTTCACTAAATGACTCATTTAATATTTAAAATTAAAAGCCTTGTCAAATTTTTCTTTAAAAAACTACCAAAAAAGCGAACATTACTTATTATCCCCCCATGGAAATGATTAAAATTTATTATATTAACTAAAAAAAAAATTGGCACGTTCCAAAGAAATAAAAATCGAGGCCGCAGACCTCGCAGTTATACTTAGAAGGAAGGGTAAGTTGTAAATCAATGGAATAAACATGTGTTTTAATTAAACCACTTATCACATTCAATCACACCCACTTTAGACTTCCTCCTCAAACAAATACTAAATTCAATTTTAAAATAACATAAATTTGTGTATATTAATATACAAGAAAAGATGAAATGGAATTAAACTTCCTATTAAAGTGTTTTATTTTGGGGAGTTTTGAAGATGAAAAAAATTAAACAATTTCAAATATTTTAACTGCACTTTAAAAAAAAAGAAATATATAAGTTTTATAATTTTGTAAATGCTGCAAACACATGCACACTCAATTGTAAAATTTATGAACATACCACAAGCCAAACATTTATCATCTTAAATATACAGCAGCAACATCATAATGTAGCACTATCACAAGTTGCAACAATAGCAACTAAAGTAGCAGCAGCAGCATCAGTAGTTGTTGTGATAAAAATACGACCTTACCCAGCAGTTCGAGGAGACAGTACCGAACTAGTGATTTTACCCATCCTTTAGGGTGGGAGCTAGTTACTTCGATAGCCACGTGACTAGTCATTTTAACACGGGCATGTCCTAGGCAGGGGGTCAATTGTCTCTTTTTGATTATAATGGGACTGTCTAATAGCTAGTCCAAATTAGGCAACGCATTAGATTCACATACTGGTTATATAGCGTCAGTTACCTTACTAGCTTTGTAACTGGTTACTTGATCAGCTACTTGACTAGTTATTTTAACACGTACATGTCCTAAGCAGGGGTTCAATTGACTCTTTTGATACAATGTGACTATCTGATAGCTGATCGAAAGTAGTCAACGCTTCTGGTGGGTAAAATAAAGAGCAGTACAAAAAAAAAAGTATGAAGTGACTTCTCCATAGGTTACTAAGAGACACTAAAGTGACTATTGACTTCATGCTATGTTACATGGGATACCAGATACTTAAGCAAAAATAAAAATAAACTGTATGAGAATTATATCAACACAATTTGTATAAAACCAGTTTGTACGAATTACTCACAAAGCGTTTAAAGTGACTACACTCCAGATTACTTAGAGACACTTAAATGTCAATTGTCTTCACGCTAGATTACTTGGGATGTATGAAGTAACCAATTGTCTTCTCTCTGCACTACAAAGTGCTCACACGTGTCAAATGACCAAAATAAATAAATTGGAGTTAGCCAAGTGATACGACATTTGTGACAATTACTGTCTTTAAGGGATACATTGACTACTTGCTTGACTGCTGGGTAATGTGAAATGTTGGATACATGTATGTGTTTGTATGCATTTGTGAGTATTAATGATCATGTTAATATTTTTGTGGCAGACACAAATAAAGCACTTGCTACTTGTTTCTGTCGGTCTATCTGTATGTCTCTCAGTCCGTCCGTTTATCCTTACGCCAGTTCTTTTATTTGGTTGCATATATGTATGATGAGGATGTTCTGAATGTTGTAAAAATACCTCAGTCTGTTAGACTTGTTGCCTGTCCGTCTTTCTGTTAGTCCATTCCATCTGTTGTCTCTCACTATTAAAATAATTCATATTTAAGTTGTTTGTTAAACACAAAATATTCATATGCATATTAAATACATTTACACACACTCTCACTCACAAGCCCGTCCCTAACGAATATGTTGTATATTTTTACATTTTAACATATTTGTTAAATATTTTACGCATTTGCCACCCAAAAATCACGCTGACAATATTCTTTGGTTCTACCCCCGGCACAAGCATACTGTAAGTTCGAAAATTTGATATGTTCAAACTTTTTAGTGGACAATAACGAATTTATTAAATCACTACAGGTATTATAAATGGTCTAGAAGTAGGACTAAAGATATATTTAGGAATTAGTTCTAAAGAATATTTTGTCAGGCCAACCATTTGGGAACTTGGACATCATTCTTCAGAAATTCACTAAAAATACGCCAACTTTATATAATGTTCTCAAAAGACAAACTTCATTAAATAGATTTCTGAGAGAGATATTTCTTTAAAACTCGAAATTTTTGGTTTATTACACTAGACCAGGGATGGCAATTGTACTTTTTTTGGTACAATTTGATCTTAAAAAGTACAATGGTACACCAATGACTCATTTGGTACAATTTGAAAATTTATTTCACAGTTAATATATTTAAACCAATTTACGAATTTATGTTCTCTATCAATTATACCAAAATACCAACAATAAAACTTTTAAAATTATAATTATGATTTTTTGAAATATAGGAAAAATAGCTGCATTTGACTAGTTTTGTCACACTCGTAATTTTAAGTGTTTTTCAAGCAAAAAGTATATAAACAAATTTAAGCCATTATTATTGCCATTATTTTCCAGTGTTTAAAAAGCTACGATAACTAACAAATTTTTAACTGTTGCTACAACTACTGCTTCAAAAAAGTGTATGTAGCGGTAGCAGTAGCATTTGTCTTTTTTCGTTTTCTTGTTTTTTTTTTAAAACTACTGCTACCTTCAAAATATAAAACTCTTAACAGAGCAGTAGTAATAAAACATGAATTGTAAATGGAATAGTAGCATAAAAATACAATTCATTCCTACTGCTCTATATAGAGTTTTAATTTTTAAGGTAGCAGTAAAGTAGCAATAAAAGTAGTCACAAAAGAAAATCTTCAGTCATAACACCAAAATTGACAGAATTAAACACTGTGTGTTGTTTTTGTTTTAAGAGAGTTTGAAAGAATTATTCGTTTTTATTCGTCTCAGATGTTCGTGTTGCTAACAGAAAGATCGTGTTTTCTTTGTCTATAACAAAAAAGCCGAACTTTTGTTTACAACACGACCAACTTACACAAATATACATTCACAACAACAACACATAATATACTTTTTTGGCTGAAGATTTTTATTTTTGACTTATTTTATTGCTACCTCAACTGCTACTTAGCTGCTACTTCAACTGCTACTTAACTGCTACTTCTTCTACTACCTCAACTGCTACTTCTATTACTACTAAATTTTAAAAGTAGCAGAATTAATAAAAAACTAATGCCTGCATCAAAACTTTTTCTTTTTTAAGGTAGCAATAGAAAATAAATTACTCTGCTACTTTTAAATTTTTCTTTTATTAGTACTACTACAACTACTGCTACCAAAATGTGAAGGTAGCAGTAGTAATTATTGACTTCGAGTTTTTATTAATTTTTTAACTAGACTACTTGTGTTTTTTTGTTGCTACTGCTACTTGTAGTCTAGTTTTTTAAACACTGTTATTTTCTATTGAATATATATGAATATATATGAATATCCATAGAATTTGTAATTCTTAATGACAGAATTTTTCTGCTGTGGCTAAAAAATGTTAGATGGGTGACAAAAATTCAATAATTCATTCGTTCATTGTAAAAAAATCCCGAAATTTCACTGGAATTTCCAAAAAAATATTCTCGGGAAAAAATTTCCGTGGTGGAACCCTAGTTTTGATACAATTACTGTCGAAAAAGTACAATTTCTGATGCTGATTGGTACAATTTAAATTCCATTTGCCATCCCAACACTAGACTATATTATATATTGAGAATGATGGAAATTCCCACATAACTTTGCCTATTGAGAAGAGGATAGAATTTACTCCCATATATGTTTGTGTACATATAAAACATAATTTATATCTCTGCACACTGAATATTTTTTTTGATGACTATTTTTCCGTGTTTGGATTTTTGTTCTAGATATATTTCTGTGTGTTTAGACGATCTTCAGCAATTGGATGTATGAAATAATTCTGAATATAGCGACCATGAATGTTATGAAATAGCTGATAAGCAGACCAGACGTTCACAAATATCTTTTTCACTTTTGGATTTGAATCGAACGTTTCTATATAAGTGTAAAATTTCATTAAAAACGATTCATAAACAAAACTTTTATTGCATTTTAAAATTTTAAATTTTCCAAAAAAATCAGCTATAATTTTTTATTCGCATATTTTTGAAAAACATCTCCTCTATAGCCATGGGAAATTTTATTAAAATCGGGCAATTCGTTTAGAAGTTACAGATTTATTTCCACTTTTTTTTCAGATCCCCCACTGTGCATAGTAAGTCCTTTTTTAATCATTTTATAGGACATTTTAAAATCCTTTGTTTTAAATATTTTTGAAATCTGTAAATGCAGATATGATTTATAATTTTCAATTACCACAGTTTATGAGAAGTGCAAATTTTTGGGACTTATAACACTTTGTATTTTTGTATTTTTTTAGTGGAATTTTTCAGGTTATCTTTATTTTTATAGTTTTAACACTGTTATTTGATTTAAAGTCTCTATTGTCACTAAAGTTACTCTCAAAAGACAATGGAGTAATATTTTTGATATCAGTTGTCGATATAGTAATATATTTCAAAATGATTATGATTCTGGAGACCAATTTTTTTTAGGGGCCTCCAAAGATTCTGAAAATCAGTGGGCCCTCAAAAAAAGGTGTCATCAGCTTTTGGCCAGCAGCTAATTCAGACTTGGCAATACCGCTTAACTATATATGGCAATAATATAGCTAAGAGTTCACCAAATAAATTTTGTTTAATATTTTTGCAAAAAATATTTTTCGAGTCCTTTTTTTGAAAAAAATATAAGAAGAAAATTTTTTCACTTTTTTAGTATAATTTACAGAGACTCATAAATAATTTTTCACTAACAATATTTAGCAAAGTTGTAGCTACGGTAATGCTGAACAACTCTTGTGAACATATCAATACAATCTCAACATATCTAGGCACTCTAAATGAACTTTGTACCTTAAAAATATTCGTTTTTGTTTTTTAATTTTTTGACTCAAAAACAAAAGATTTATTATTAAAATAGTATGATCATTACCACACTTTTATGTTGTCCTGTATTATTATACGGCTGAGGTGTTTTCGAGTTGATTTACAGTTGTTCAGCTTCGTAGGCGAATAGATATCAGTGTGCACTGTATCACATTTCCTAAAAAAATCGCCAAAAATCCATTAACGATCTGAATGAGCTGTGAAGGTCTTGAATCTGTAGGTTATCTCTTTTTGTTCAAGAGATATTTAGGTTTAATTTTTTTTTTTGTTTTTTATACATGTCCTATGGGCCTATTTTTTTTTAAATATCATGTATATTTGCGATAAAATTCTTTTTTAATTTTTTCCAAAAGTCCCATTTTTTTCTTTTATAGAAAAAAATTTTCTTCGGGACTATGTACAAGTTTATATGATCTGGAAAGAGATATTAATGCAAAAGCGTGTAAAGTAAAATTTGGCCCACTTAAGGGGTTATTGTACCCCCCAGCCCTTCCAAACTTGGCCAATTTTGAAACACAATTTTAGGTTTGAGTAAAAATTTCTATAAACGCAAAGCACGGATACTCGAAAAAGCTCCATATTTGTTGTTTAAATACATACAAAGCGTTTTTACTATCACGTTGTAAATAACGTCAAGGTGGGCACTTTTTTAAAAAAAGCTCAGTTTTTGGAACACATTTTCCCGGTTTTAGGAATTTCGAACATAGAATGGCATGTATTGTAATTGCAATTGCTATTGAATTAAGGACATTTAAATCTATATTAGTTCCAAATTTCGTTGTGATATATTTAACCTTAAAAATTTTACATTAATTAAAATTGTTTTTTTTATGGAAAATCACCATATTATAATCTTTTTACTTTTGAAGGTAAATGACGTCCGCAAAATACATAAAATTATTTAATTTCACTAAAATATTAATTTTATGGTCCTTTGATATGTTGACAAGAGTTGTTCGGCTTTACCGTAGCTACAACTTTGCTAAGTATTTATTCTAAAAAAAGTTTAAAAAAATGTCTTCCAATATTTGTTCAATAAAAGAACACGAAAAAGCTATTGTTTGGCAAAAACTGTAAACAACATTTGTTTGGTGGAGTCTTTGGATATTATCTTGATACCAACATTTAATTTCGTTAAAGTAATTTTCGGAAATGGAATTTATATGGGAACTATGTGCCCGGTACATGCATGCTGTCCTTTTGTATCATTACATTACAGGATCTGTGTTGGTTTAACATTGTTCTCGATGAAATATTGATAATTTCACGAAAGTGCTATTTGCGGAACGTGTAAAATATTCCATTAAATCGGTCTCTCTAAAAAGGATTTTTTTGCGAACGATTGATTTTAAATATAAATATTAGAGTGTCCAAAACACCGGAAAATTTAAAAAACCGGTTTCCGGTTTAACCGAAAAAGTGTGTTTCTAAAAAAGCGGTTTCAATTATTGTCTTTTAAAAAAACCAGTTAAGCCAGTCTTTTAAAAAAACCGGTCAACAGGTTTTTATTCAATTTTTATTTAATGGAAATTTAGCATTTTTGAATTCTTTATGCAATTATTTTATATCTTTTCCAAAATGTTGTCAAATGCTTTTCTATCATCGATTTGATGTAGTGTTTGATGAAATTCTTGATTTGTTCAGCATAATCTAGTTCTGTAATAAATACTTTCAACTTTTACTTTATAATTAGTATAATGTAGGGTATAACTTTTGTCTGTCATGTTGCTTGTCCTAGAGTACTGCAGACTTTGTAGTAATTTTGCCACATATTTTTGCGTTGGCGCGTCTCTTTTGTGGTACCAGATGTTTTAATACAATATATGACAATATACATACTCTTACACCAAACAAGCGACACTGAATACAATTTTTATTTCATTTTAATTTTCCCAATGTTTATGTCACAGTCTCGAGTTGTACAAAGTCGAAAAAGAGCAAAAATTCAAAAAAAAATAAAAAAGGAGAAAAATAAGTGTGTAAAATACATATAATAAATAAAAACGCCACCAGAACACACACTTGTCATTTTCATAAATAAAACTCTACTTGTAATTGTCTCTTACGAGTTGTATTTATGATTTAAAACACAATTTTCATTTTTATATCAGCGGAGGAGGGGCGGCAGATAAAATTAATTACATTTATTTCTAGACCGCAGCAAAATGCTAAATGCGTAAATTAAAATAATTAAAATTACATGTTTTTTGTTCTTGTTTTTTTTTTTGTTAAAATTTGAATACATTAAACTGCCGTTTGTTTATTATAAATATTCATGATGATATTGAAAACTTCAATAGAAATGAATGCAAATAACTTTAATCTGAATTCACAGAAATTTCTTATTTTAACATTTTATTAGAATTTTAAATAAGTTCTTGATTCACAGTTTACACAGGAATATGAGATACCAAAGGGTATTTATAAATAAAGTACTTCAGAATTTTTACAGCGGCATTATTTACCTTCCCACATTATAAAATATGCGATACTCATTCGACTCTCCTTTCAAGCCGTTTAATATATGCTCCTATGTAAAATTTCTATGAGGTAGGTACTTACAGGCCTTTAACGGAAGACCTTCTAATATACCTTCTTAAGTAGTCCTTCTATAAGCCGTCTAAAAGAAGCGAGTTTTCAAGGCCTTGGCTACTAATGAAATTTCGTGTGAACTGGAAACGTGTTTGTAATGCGCCTGGGTGACCTCGTGTCTGCAAAATAAGATCGTTAGGAAGGCATCTTTACTGCACCTTTTTCCCGGTGGGTTAGTTCATGAACAACTTTTCTAAATCACAAAAGGTCTGGTAGAAAATACTGAATTCATTACGACTATAATGAGCTTTCTTTTTCATTAACATTTTATTCAAAATCATAGCAGGAAATCTATGGTCTCCAGGTAATCAGGATGATATATATGGGCATTTAGGATTTCAATACTTTAAGATGCTAAAATATAAGTGAACGTCAATATTAAATTTCAAATTACACAGTGCAACAGTGAAAAAAACACACGATCGTGACTATATAGATTCGACTCTACTCAGTTTGTCCATTTTGGTGACCGATTTTTTTTATTAGGAGTCCCTGGAATTTATTCTAAAAAAACTAAACAAAAAAATTTTCTTCCTATATTTTTTCAACAAAAGTGCACGAAAAAGCTATTTTTTGGCAAAAAAAATTTAACAAAATTTATTTGGCGGACTCTTAGCTATATTATTGCCATATAAAGTTAAGCCGTATCACAAAGTCTGAAAGTCAGATGTTAACCAAAAACTGATGACACCTTTTTTAGAGGCCCCACTGATTTTCAGAAACTTTTGGGCCCCATAAAAAAAAAACGGTCACCAAAATGGACAAACTGAGTACCTATAGTGTCATGATCTTGTGTTTTTTCAAAAGTCTTCATTTGTTGCATAGTGTTATTAATATTATGATAGTGTGTCTTCACAAACTATTTAAAACAATATTCTTAAGATACAAATATTTGCTTACTTTATCTCAACTTTCAAACTTAAGTGCCTCATTAGGTCTTGCCAAAATGTGCAAATATTTTAAACATAATTTAGTGGCGTTTGACATATTTATGAGAAAACGAAGCAATAAAAAGCAGTAAACTTGCAAATATGCATTTGATTTGATTTATGTTAAAACTTCTTAGCGCCTGCCTGTTAACCAATTAGCCAAACTTCAAAAGATACCGCCAAAAAGGAGATGCAACCCAAAAGAAAAACAGGCGTCACATGAATACTATTTCAAGTGCACTCATGTATAATAAACAGCATTAATTTTAAAAATTCACAAATTCATATTAACAAAAAATCATAAAACAAAAATAATTACATATGATTCTTCATAATTCTATGTGGCACAAAAACAAAAAGAGGCATTAGAATTTTGAACAACAGACGACATTGTTAATTATTCATATACATCAAACAAATTGCATGCCACATAAATATGAAACTCAGAATTGCAAAAACCAGACAAACCAAACCGAAAAAATAATTTTAATTTTATACAATTTTAAATTTTTATTTATTTTGTTTTTTAATCAAACTTCAACGAATATGGCACTAAAATATAACCGCAAAATTTTGCGTGATGAAAAAGTGAAAAAAATGAAAATAAGAAACAAGTCCCAGACACTTTGCCAGACATTTAAATGCACAGTTTATTAAATCTGTCATATCTTTCCAGGAGGTTATTTCTAAATACGCTCTATATTTTATTTTGTTTTGAAAATGGGTACGACAAGTGTATTACGTTTGAGACGATTGAGTATTACTCTACACTCAATAAACTTTTTTGGACACTTTTTTTGCACGCATATCAGTATTTGAGAGGATCATCAATCTGAGGTTGATATTGATGTTTGGATCTGTATGCTCTATCTATTGTTTTTTATAACGTAATTTGCTTCCTAAAGCTGTCGCCTGTGCTCTATTTTTGGTTAAGTAAATTTATTCCACATGGGCGATTTACTTACTATCACGGTGGTAAATTCCGGCCAAAAAGGTTTTTTTTTGTTTTTTTTAATTTTTATAAAATTTTGGTGGTAAATTTTTCTTAACACTTCAGAATATAGAGTATCACTATTATTTTAGCTATAAAGTAAATATAGAGTTATTTATAGTGCTGTAAAGTCAAAGGTTTTTTCTTGTCATTTTAATATTAGAAAAATGTGATTTTTTACTTTTGAATCGAAGTAGCCTGTGCTTTTTTCCTTAATTTTTTTTTTTTTTTGCAAATTAGCACATGTTTTTATAAAGAAGTAAGCAGTTAACCATTCCAAGTAGTTATTAAGGAGTTTTTGCGTGTTTTTTTATATAAAAGTGAAGTGATTAGGAACTAGTTTTAAATCTATGGAAACTAAATTAAAAAAAAGTTTGAAAGGCCAGAACAAATTAAAAGGGGCTTTAGAGGTTAATTGTAAATTATATCTAATACTGTAAAGTATCAAGAGTAAGTACTATAAATTTCAGCTGCAATTATCTGCCATTCCAATAACCAGAACGATTTCAGTGCCTTCATATTTTACACATTTTTTTTTTATTTTTTTGGTCAATTTCAAATATCATGTAAGTTTGAGAGTTATTTACGTCTATGCTTATTTGGCCAAACCATGTATTTGTATGTTGAAATTTTTTCATTGGATCATTTATGTTATTTTTAATTATAAACCTAATTGAGGCCATTTACAAAAATTACATACTTTTTTCGATACTTTTATAATGTCAATATTTATTTGGTCATCTCCTGTATGCAATTTCTAATATTTTTTGCGATGGATCAAGTGAGTTTTTCTTAAATGTACACCAAATTTCAAATTTTACATGAATAACCTAACTTTTTCGATAATTTCAAAACGTCCAGATTTGTTTGGCCAATCACTTATGCTTTCTTAATTTTTGGACTAAATTTCAGGCATTTACATGAATAACCTAATTTTTTCGATGCTTTTAAAACGTCCGTGATTGTTTGGACAAACCCTGTATATGTAATCCGAAATTTGAATGACCAATTTTTTTTCGATCACATATTTTTTTCTTTATTTTTGGAATAAATTTCAGACGCATACATGAAAATTTTTGATACTTTAAAACGTCCATTTATTTTTGAACAAACCCTGTATTTGAACATCGAAATATTTATAGATCGGTTGGTTATGTTATTCTTAATACAACTACCAAATTTCAAACATTTTTATGAAGAAATAAAGAAGTTATGGATTTTTGGCCGGAATTGACCACCGTGCTATGGAGTAGAATCTGGTGTCTTATATGATGAATTTGGTTTAAAGATCCCAATATATCATCTATAGGGCTTTCAATGCGAAAGATGCATTCGTGGGAGCATAGCACCTCAGATGACAGTCATTCTGCTCTTATGTCAATTAAATCTTATTACTTTAAAATCCAGTATAATAACCTTAGCCTGGACATCTGTGTATAGATACAGTTAAGGTAATGAGCGTCGCGACGCGTCGTTCAGTCGCTTCCCTGGTCCGGGAAGCATAAATTTTAAATATCTCAGAGGCAATATAAGTCACAGTCCTACTTGGAATTAGTAAAAGTGAAATCTTGAAACACTATCATCAAAAGGCTTGCAACAGATGTACCACATGGAAAGTTCCAAGGTTGCCAGGAAAATGAAATGTGACACACCATGTACAATTCCTAAATTGGATCTGGAAAGATATTAGAGGCTAATGGCAATGAGTTTCAGGGATGCATTTGTTAAGACATAAATTTCTATCATTAGCATGATAGGATCCTTTTTGTCGTTGCTATATCGTACTCAATAATATATAGCTAATCGTTTGGTTCGAGGAATTCTCTGAATTGTCATAAACCAATATTTGACCAATTTCCTAACAATGTCATAAACAATTGCTATAGGGAATGTTAATTCCTCAGGAACATATGAAAAATTGAGACAATACAAGACACAGTGGTTTCCCCCATATAATAAAATAAAAGTTTTTGTCTAAGCTTTATTTCACTAAATTTATTGATAACACTAAATTTTATGAATCTAACAATTTGTGTCCGTTGAAAGTGGAGGTACATATGTTTATATTGCATATAAAATTTTTATATTGTCATAAAATAAAACTTAAGTTTATCTAAAAAGTTATTCGCGATATTGTGGCAGAAGTCTCCAAATCCCTACAAACATTAAATTTTAACTTATTTTCTACCAAATTAAGTAATAAAAACTGCAAGAATATAAGCCCATTAAAAAATCCCTGAAGAATACTTTTTTGACCTATTCAAAACACATGTTTTTTTAAAATTATGTTTACACGTAGACTTTTAGGTATTTGGCCTTCATCTGCCTACAACTTCTTATACACCAAATTATAGAATTTTCCCCCTCTTTAAATTAAAACAAGTAAGAAAGTATGGTCGGTCAAGCCCGACCATATAATACCCTACACCAAGTAAATGAGTAAAAATATTTTTCTTTTAAAATTTCAATAATTTATATTTTTGAGTGATTTTCGGAAGTGGGCCTTATATGGGAGCTATGACCAATTATGGACCGATCACCATAAAATTAGGTCGTGTGATTTATGTCTATATTAAAGTTAACTATGTTGAATTTTGTGTGTATACCAAAATTTTTAAGCGATTTATGCACGTTAAAGTGATTTTCGGAAGCGGGTCTATATGGGAGCTATGACTAATTATGGACCGATCGTAACAAAATTTGGTGACATGAATTTTGTATATATAAAACTTATTTGGAGCTAAATTTGTGTAGATACATAGATAAATTAAACATTTATGACCGATAAAGTCCAATTTCGAGGGGACGTTTGTATGGGGGCTAGGTGAAATAATGGACCGATTTCAGCCAGTTTCAATAGGCTTGGTCCTTGGGCCGAAAAAGTAATATTTACCAAATTTGATTGAAATATCTTAAAAATTGCGACCTGTACTCTGCGCACAATGTTTACATGGACAGCCAGCCAACCAGACGGACGGACGGACGGACGGACATCGTTTAATCGACTCAGAAAGTGAGTCTAAGTCGATCGGTATACTTTAAGGTGGGTGTTACACTAATATTTTTGGGCGTTACAAACATCTGCACAAACGCATAATACCCTCCCCACTATGGTGGTGTAGGGTATAAATATGGATGTGATTTACATAGTCATCCGACGAAAAATAATGAAAAGTCGAATTTTGTTGTGTACTATTTCCTTTTAACTTACTGTTTAACGTAATTAACTTATCGTACAAATTAGAGCTAAAAAAATGGAAGACCAGTAAGAACGAAAATTCAAGTGTTTTGAAGAGAAAACAAGTTATACGATTTCAGTCCGAAATGGGACTTTTGGTAGATGGGCCAAAAGGTGTTGGTTGCGGAAATTCGAACAATTGCAACACAGCGCGGAGATTTTTTCAAAATGCCGATCTTTCATTAAAAATAACAGGAATCGATAAGGGTATTTTGCAAAGATGTTCCACAATTCTCGAAGTTATAATTCTGGATTTGAAATTGATGCCGAAAAGTTTAAGGAGTATGATGTAGAGACAGCCAGAAAACTTGTTGAGAAGTATGATCCATGGAGCTGAGGTGATCCAGCATGCATTAGTCTCAATAGGTGAATTATCGGAGGAAGCATCAATTGATGCACAATAAAATAACTAAATAATGGTTTTCACACAGTAATACAATATTATATTCTGTGTTTCTAAAAATAAACATGCAATAAAGAAAATGGGCAAATGGAAAAAAAAGTAACTGATTATTTTGTTTTTTTTTAGACTTTACTACTTAAAATGTAAGTTATTAACCCTCTAACCGGCCAATTTTATTTCGAGGTAAAATAATATACCAGGTTATTGTTTTTAAAAAAAAGAAATACGTTGGAATAAAACCAAACAAAAGACAAGTGCATGTTCTTGTTTATCAAAATAAGTAAATTGTTTGTTTCTTTATACATATTTACCGTTATAACGGGAAAAATAACCAAATAAAGCAGCATTACATACATTTAACATACCCGCCTAAATGCAGCCTTGCCGGTTAGAGGGTTAAAAAAGACATTATTTGTAGCTTTGTAAGCGAAGTTTTTGCTAGGTAAAACAGTTTAAATTGCAACATACATGACAAATATCGCGCATTGCTACAAATACAGATCATTTAAATAGGCTATTTTTAGGTTCAGACCCATTTATTTCTGGAGCCCGAAACTTACCAACAAAGAAAACAAGTAGTTTAAGTCAAGGAGTTTTAAATTTGCTTAAAAAGTTATATATATTAATATCTTATTTTACCTTATATTACTTAATAATATCGCATTATATAACTTTGTATAATTTTTTAATTTATTTTTTCAATTAAAATGGAACAAAAATTGTTTAAAACAAACTAATTTACATATTGAAATACTTTATTTCAAAAATTCTTAAAATAAATCTATATGCCAATTAACCCATCAAAGGCCAAATGGCGACTGTTGCTACAGTTGTTTATATTTTTTCCTAAAAATTTGCAAACTTTAAGTTCTTCTTTAGTTTTAGTTTTGGAGATATTGATATATATATTGTTCAAATAAGGGAAACCACTGTGCAAGGCTTGGAAAATTACATAAATTGACTGATAAATTGTTCTAAGTATCACAGGTATTTCACCGTCCAATACTGGATATTTGTTTGTATATAAACCTTAATGATCAGCAACTCTTTATCACATCCACACCTAATTATAGACTGTAATAGAACCTAGTGTAGCGTACAATTACCATGTCTGCAGTCGTGGACTTTGCAGTGTAAAATTTCCTTGTTTTACCATCATTTCAACATCATCATCATCAGCAACAGAATCATTATTTTAATCATCATAATTACCGTCACGATTGTAATTATTATCATTACAAGAATTTGCATTATTAGACGACAATATTTTTGCTGTTGTGCGGTAATTAAATATATCTTTTTTTGGTTGCAACGATTTCTATTTTTCCTTGACGTTGTGTGTTTTACAAAATATTAAGTTTATATGCCGTTGCAGTGTGATTGCATCGCATTTTTATTAAATGGTCTATGCTTTCTATATGCATTATGAAATATGATGATTATATTAATTGCATTTCTCGGGAAATATGCATACTAGTGGAAAATCGAAAATGAAATTCTCGTCACAAAATCACAAACGCATTTCAGTTTTGTGTCGTTCTACACATGTAAATTATGGGAATGCAGACAGATGTTAAATGGTAAGTGTTCTGTTTAGGAAAAAATTTATTTTTATTTTATAGTTTGACATGGTTGCGTTGTAGACAACTATTTTTATGAAAACGATTTATCAATTTTATTAAATATGAAGTGCTGATACAAGCGTGAATATAAATTTGCATTAAGATGTTTGGTTAATAAGAACTGACAATTTTTAGGGAATTTAGAGACGATTTGTTTAAAAATCTAGATCTAGATAAAAACATTGAGAAACTCATGCTAAAATTTGTAAATTAAATTTTTAAATAATAATAATACCTATTTTACTCTATAATATTTTTAAAACCTCTTAAAATTCTAACATCGCAAACTGTTCTAAATTCTTATCACGAAATCTTTCATAAACACACTTTATGAGTAAGACGTAATAATTTTTCAATTATTTAAGGCTTCAAAAATAAAATGAAATCATATCAATTTATCTATAATTTGCTAACACCCAAACAATTACTTAAAAGTTATGGCCGGTCTTAAGACTAGACAAAGTTGGAGCACAAAAAACACAACCAAAATACAATGTCCACTGAGGCTCATAATTTTAGCAAAAAGAAAAAAATATAAAGCAAAAAATATAAGTAAATCCCCAATAATAAAACTATAAACCATAAATACTGATACAATGATAAATATTGTTCAAATACAGAACACGGGGTAGATGGACGGACAATAAACTTGGTGTATAAAGTTGTATTTTTGTTTGTATGCTTGGTTGTTTGTGTAATAAAACCTACATCAATTTCCAAACCATTCAATTCAATTCATATCATATTCCAATCAGCAAAAGTCATAAAACCAACTGGTCAAGAAAAATAAAAACAAAATAATAATTTTCCATGCTGTTGCAGGGAATACTTTTGTTTTTATACACGCAAATACCCCAGCAGTTAAACAAGTAGTCAACTGTATCCCTTATATACAATAATTGTAACTTGGCTAACTAAAATTGATATATTTGGGTCATTTAGCACTTTATACATCCCAGGTAATCTAGCATGAAGTCAATTGTCACTTAAGTGTCTCTAAGTAATCTAGAGTGTAGTCACTTTAAACGTTTAGTGAGTAATTCGTAAAAATATACTGGAATATAAGACTTCTAAGGACGAAGGCCACAGTAGCCAGTTTCCTAATTTCTTGTTATATTGATATGTAAATTTAATTTGCTATTAATAAATAATAATAATAAGAAGACTTCTAAGTCTTTTGTATAGAACAACAAAATAAAATAAAACTAAAAAACTGGTTTTATACAAATTGTGTTGATATAATTCTCATACAGTTTATTTTTAGTTTTGCTTATGTGTACTGATATCCCATGTAACCCAGCGTGGAGTCAATTGTCACTTTAGCATCTCTAGGTAATCTAAAGTGTAGTTATTTTACCCACCAGAAGTAATCGATTGGAGAGTTGTCGGAGGAGGAAGATTTGTTTGCAAGCAATCGGTTATTGGACTGTCTATGAGCTGTATTTTTAACTGACTATTACTACGTTTATACGAACGACTTATTAGCAAATAAATATATTGAAAGTAGAAAAATTAGCCGTATAAGCAATACATTATTTTTTTATTTGCAAATAGCTAACTCACGAAAGCAATTCCTGATTAACAACACTATTTGCAAATAAGATTTTAAACATTACCATATTTTTTAATGCTTTTAGTTTTTCTTTTGTTTTTTTAAATATTTTATTGTGTTTTTTCATTAATTGGATTGCAAGACAATCAAGAATTTTTAATTCTTTCAATTTTGCATTTAAAAAAATAAGAATTTTCCGTAACCAAACTGACATATAAACAGAGAGTTAGATAATTGTAAATTATTTTTATTTGCGAATAGGCTACGTATAAACATAGTTGGGGTATTCACACGGTCTACTATTTGGTCGTATTGTCGTAATGTCCTAATATATTATTATAGTTTAATCAATTTTTTTTTTGTGTTTTAAACAAAAAAAGTCCTAAACTTATAAGACTATTTGAACTATGCTTATTGTTTTGTCATAAAATAATACTTTTTTTTAAAACACAACAACAACTATTATAATATATTAGGACTTTATGACAATATGACTAACAGGAGACCTTGTGAATACCTCAAGTATATGTAAGCGGTTGTGAATCCAATGAGTTGACTACTTTGGACCTGCTATCAGACTGTCTCATTGTAATCCAAAAGGGTCAACCCCCTGCTTAGGATATGCACGTGTTAAAATAACTAGTCACGTAGCTAGTTATGTAACTAGTTGTCACCTAAAATGATAAGTAAAATCACTAGTTCAGGATAGTGTCCTAGAACTGCTGGGACTCAATACACACACTTATAACCATTGACACTCACACCCATGCAATCAAGAAAAGGCAAATACATATGAGTATTTATTGTTTTGCCTGGTAAAGTGCCAAAATAAATATGAATTTATCAACATACTGAAGACTCATTGTACGGCTAGAATACATTTCAAAGATTTCTGTAAAGATGAGATAAGTATTTCTTCTAGTCGTACTAGTTATAATAATATAACTGTTAAAAATAAGATATTACCGGCAGATAGATCCGTCCAGTATTTCTGGCTGATCAGAGCTTCCTATAGCTAAGTTTGGACATTTACTCAGAAGTCAATATAGCAAATAACCATTTTTTTCTTGGACCAGCACTCAGAGGATGACCCCTACTCATGCAAAGCATTGTGTTAGAACTAGGAAAATAGTTTATGGGAGGGAGGATAGAGGGAGTAGTGTTTGTGGACCTTGCAGAAATTGGACGTTTCGCAACAATTTCAACTTTCAACTTATTTGCTCGCATTTCAGTATCAGATTTGTTCGAGCAGTGGGCAACTGCAAACACTTTTCACTGGATGATATCGATTGTATGCAGTCCAGGAACTGATCTGATATTTCAAATGTGATGGAATAAGTGATTTGTTCATTTGTGTAACCTAATCCGGAAATGACAGTGGTCGAGTGACGAATCCATATAATCCATATCCATATAAATATATAAATGTCTTTGTAAGATTGTTTGTTCGTTTGGTTTTTTTTGTTTGAGCATCACGCCTAGTGTTTATAAAAAACCGACTTTTTAAAAAACCGGTTTGTCGGTTAACCGAAAATTGGGCTTTTTTAGAAAACCGGTTTTTCGGTTAACCGACATCGAAAAAACCGGTTAAACCGGTTAACCGTCATATATATGTAGAAAACATAAAATGTCCAATAAAGTATATACAGCTTTAAAATTTGTAGTTTTTAGTAGTCAGGAATGGTTAATATTAAATACATATGAATATACAAAAGTGCTAAGTCCATTTTATTTTGTAAAAATTTCAAAATTATTATCTCAGTCAAATGGAATTGTGTATAAATATGTTACTAAATATATAATATACTTGTTTTAATTATTGGTTTATTCATTAAATTTTTCTGATATGGAACAAAAAATGTAGCAAGTCGCAAAAAAGGACCTATAAGATGCAAACGCACTTCTTCTTAACTGTGATTATTTGTCATTATAAAATTTATAATATAAATCATACCAAATAATTAATAAAACTCCATTATCAGATTTCAAAATATTTCAAATTATGGATTTTGGAACGTTGTTATTTCTGAAATGGACTTTGTACACTAAGATGCACAAAACCATGAGATTTCTTAATTTTAAACCTAAATTTTAAAAACCGGTTAACCGAGTGATAAAAACCGGATAAACCGGTTAACCGAAAATCAACATTTTAAATTAACCGGTTCGCAAAAAACCGAGATTTCGAAGAAAAACCGGTTTTTCGGTTAACCGGTTTATAAACACTAATCACGCCTAAACGACTGAACCGATTTTATTGAAATTTGGAACATAGATAAATCCTTACTTGGAAGTGTCAATAGGCTATCTCTTTTTTCAATATTTCGACCAGAAAGGGGTAAAATTGGTACCTTTAGTTCTTAAACAATAAATACTAAACGATTGAACCGATTTTATTGAAATTTCGAACATAGATAGATTACTACTTGGAAGCATCAATAGGCTATACCATTTTTCACAACTTGTATCACAAAGGAATAAAAAGGGGAAATATAGGTAACTTTAGTTTTAAAACAGTTAATATTTGTTTAAAAGAAAAACATTTTTAATTTAGCTCACTATAGTCACAAAAATATGTATTTAGAAAGCACCTTTTTTAAAGTCTACTTTCAGGGGCGTAAAAATGGGTAAAATTGGGAATTTTGTGTTTATCTATATTCCTATATATTTGAAATGATCAGTAGACTATTTTTTATTTTCAAATTGTATGTGGGTGTGGCTCCTTCCATACATAGTGAATAGTTATTATGGAATATCTAGTGAACTGTCATTGTGAAAGTCGCAAAACTTTGCGGGATTTACTTCGGTACCATTGTGCGTTATTTTTGAGTATCAGCAGAACTATAATTGTGACAATATTCAAACTTTATAGGAATCGATTTCTTATCACTGCATAAAGTTTAACCGAAAACGGGACGGATCGGAACAGGGGGAGTGACACCACCCATAAAAAGTAAATAATTATTTTCAAATATCTGGAGAGCTATAATTGTGGAAGTCTACAAACTTTGTCCGAAGAGCACCCTTAACATTTTACATGGGCGGTATTAATTTAGTGGGCGGGATTGTATTAGTGTGCAGGTCTCCTATCAAATGTAAATAGTTATTTTCGAATATCTGGAGTACTATAATTGTGAAAGACTTCAAACTTCATATAAATCAATTTTTTAACACTTCATGAAGTTCAACGAAAATTGGGAGAAATCGGAACTGAGAGAACTATAATTACGATATACTTCAAACTTTGTCCGAATATCGTTCTTTTAGTTTTACATAGTATAGCTGACAATTATTTTAGTGGTCGAGGCGCCATAGCGCGCCATACGGTTTAACCAAAAATGGGAGGAATCGGAACAGGGGATGAGTCATCTATTTCTCATCACTGTGCAATTAATCACAAACAATAAATTCCGGTATTAATTATATTCATTTATTTTTTTTATAAAATCCTTTCATATTTTTTTATTTTACTACGACAGGGGTAAAGAAGCGCACCGGGTCAAGCTAGTTCGTTGGCAGAAGGAAAAAAATTCAATTTATTTTTTAACTTTTCGAATTATTTTCTTAAATATTACATACAAAATTAGTCTTATATACGAGTACCTTCGATAAAATAAAAATTTGATTATAAAGAAGATTGAAGTAAACATTATTCTTTATTATATTTTAACAACGTACTAGCGGGTAGTGGTGTACTCCTAGTTGAATATCTATCTTTTGGCATCGAAAAAGTATGACATAGAAATAAGTATCGTAAGTCTATTGTTAAGACAGTTCAATAACTTTTATAACTATATTTCTTATAAAATAATAAAGAAAAAATCCTTTAAAGGTAACTTTGTTTTTCTGTTTTTGTTTTTGTTCTGGGTAGAGTAATATTTTTTAATATTTTTTGCAATAAATTTTGCCCAAAAAAGTAGAAAGAAAAACAAACATATTGCAAATATTACACAAGGGTTTACCAAGCGACAACAAAACTATACCAAGTGCTAGTTGGAGAAGGGTCAATATATTTTTTATGCTTCCTTAGAGATAGAGTAAAGTGTAACGGCAAAGGATATTTGTTCTAGGAAGGGATGGTTGATTATTATTCTTATTATGGTTTCTTTTTGGTTATGAACGTAACTAAAAACAACACAGATTTGCTTATTTATAATTTTTGCTGACCTTTGTTGTATGGAAAATTATGGCTGTTTTAGTGGCCTTTGATTTTCTTTCATTTTAATAAATATTGTTTTATGTTCTCTCAGGTATGAAAGGGAATTTCGTAGATATGGAGCTTGTATATGGATATAGATTCAAACATATGCATAACTTTTATTTTATGACCAACACTGACAACTTCATTTACACTCTATACAACATTGTTGAGTTTTATGTCTAGATCCCAAGACATTAATAAAATCAATGTTACGATAAAAGCAAAAACCAAATCAAATAAAATCATATTGTTATAAGTACAAAAAATATCAAGCAAATTTTTGTTAAATTTTATGAATATTTTTATGGCGATATGTTGGTATGTATATTTTATGTTTGTTTGTGTAATGATAACATATAAAAGGGTCTATTAAGGGCATCTGAAATCCAGACAATGAATTGGAAGAAGTAAAAATTGTATTTATTTTTTAACATTTTTAAGTTTTTCCGGCAATCAAATTATTTTTAAAGGATCTGTGAACTTTTTTTATTTGGATTAGTCTTAGTAAACAATTCTAACATTCTAATAACAAATAAATAGAGCATAAGTTCAAAAATCTCCCACAAAAATGGCATTCACTTCTAAAACTTTTCAAATTAATATTAATTTAGAAAAATATAAACAAATTGCCATCCACAAATTTTTACCACAATCTGTCTAGCCCTATTAATCATTTTCATTGTTGGTTAAATGGATTTACTTCACACAATTCCTCCATAACAACAAGATTCTTGCACCAGACATATTTTTTCCCACTTTTGTTTTTTATTTTATGAAATCATTTAACAGTCATGGTTTAGATAATAAGAAAAATTACACCAAAGTCTGTCATAATTATCTAGTATAAACCAAACATCATCATCTTCATTTATTTAAGGGCCACACACACCCTTGATAGTTTCTCAATCTTAAAGAGTTGTGGTTGCCTCTGCACAAGATCTTGGGCATAGACATGGTGCTGACAGGGCGCACACACATTCTAAATGAACACATTAGGATGATTATGATGATGACTGCATTTTTTATGTTTTTTTTGTGTTTGTTGCTTTAATAGACGACAAGTGTATTTATTTTATGATCTTAATGTTGTTAATGATATTCGTTAAAGCCAAGTTGCTGAAATTTTATGTTAATATTGTTATTAATGCTGCCACTTCTGCTGTTGCCGCTTGTATAATTCTATCCAATGTTTTAGTGATTGCAGCTGATATTTTTGAAAAACAATTTTCATCACTTACATGAATTTTTAATTTTGTAAATTTTTCACGCTTTTGGTTTCTATTTAGTATACTCTACACTCTAAAAAATATTCATATGAGACCCAACAAAAAATACATATTATTAATCCTTATGAAATTCTGTCTGTGTAAAAAAACACTCTCACGAATTATTTTGGACCAAAATGTGAGACAACCTTCAAAAAATGTTATAATTTTTTTTTTTTTTTGCGGCTTTGGATAAATTTATTAGGGAAAATAGCATGCAATTTTTCACTCATTATTCATATGATAAAGGGACAAATTCTGTTGAAAATTGTAAAAATTGGTCTATGATTTCTCCTAGTCTAGTACTAAATGCCTATAGAATAGAGGTATCCATACAAAATTCAACAAAAATTAGTTCCAAGAAAAATCGAATCGCAATATGACATTTTTTTCTTTCAATATTTGACCCATACAAAGTCCTCCTTCGAAAACCTCTCGTAAACCAACATTTTACACGTATTAGTAACTAGCTAAACCCGGTTCGCGTTGGTGGCCTTTAGAAAACATTTGAATAAAAACGTTATTTTTTAATAAAAGTGGAATCCGGAGAGTTATTTAAAATATTTTTTTAATAGATTTCATATCAATATTTCTTATTCATGCACCTAATATGCAAGAGTAAACAAAATTGTTTATCACAGACCGAAAATCAAAAATCTGATTTTACACTGTTACCCAATCACTGTGACCGATCAAAATCAGTCCAGCCATTTTTGAGTCCATGCGGAACATACATACACACACACATCCATTTTTATGAAATATATGGCATTAGCGCTATAATGTAAAAATTGGATTTTTACACACGCCTCCGCCCACAGACCGAATATAAAAAATCTGACTATACAGTGTTACCCGCTGCGCTGTTCTGAAGATTCCTTGAAAATTTCATCAAAATCGGCCCATCTGTTTTTTATATATATAGATGGCATTAGCGCCCACAGACCGAAAATCAAAAATCTGACTTTACAGTCAGATTTTGAGTTCACTCGGAACATACCGACATATATACAAACATCCTTTTTATATATTGTTACGAAATTGTACTTGAATTCAAATATAACTATTTTAATGGCTGATTTTAAGTTGCATAATGCTTTCAAATAGCAGTGCCTCTCAAACTGTAACATATCTGTGGCCATTGATGGTAAGTATGGCAACGCAGAATGTTTGCTGCGACTCGTATATTCGAATTCGAAATATACGAGTTTTGACAGTTAAAGAACATTGTAGAAAGTTCACCAGAGATGGCGTGTGTATTCGAAAACTATAGACTTCGAATATACGAGTTTTGACAGTTAAAGAATATTGCAGAAAGTTCGCCAGAGATGGCGTGTGTATAAATAGTGGCATTGGTTGCAGTCGTGAGTTTCAGTTTATCAGAGACGCTATTCGAATAAACATCAACTGAGTGCCTTAAAGTGTGCTGTATTTTCCAGTGAATTCGTGTACATTATAAAGTGTGTCTGTATTTCTGCGAATTTATAAACGTGGCTACTTAATTCTGGTGTTGTTTACATTTTAAATAAATAAAGAGTTGTTACAATTTTTAAACTTCTAAACGGCTTTTATTTGCAATCAAGTATCCGGTTTATTTAAAGAAAATAAACCAAGGTTTTGAAATGGTTAAAAGGTAACAATATATACACAGCTATTTCAGACAAATACTTGAATTTTTTCATCAACTGAATTTTAAGTGCGATAGAGCCAAAACAAAAGGGTATGAAATTTATTATTAATATTTCTAGTTTCTCAAAAATGTTTGGAAAAATCGGTACAACATATATGTACAAAGATATGTGGAAATACGTTGACCCACCTCAGCGAACATCTGCTCTTAATAACATGATATGACCGAAACTAATGGAACTAAAAATACGAATTTGTTCCGAATATTTTATAATAATAAAATTATAATGATATAAATGTTAGAAAATATGTTTATTTAAAAAAAAAAACTTTTTGGTCAAGTTGTAGAAAAATCGTGGTGAATATGTATGAATTGACACATTTGAATAAAACACTTATGTGTTAAAACAGTCCTCATGCATGCATATTTGTGGAAATATTTGAAAAAATAATTGAGAATTACATGGAATTTAGTAAACAATTTTTGTCTTACTTACCTGGCCACCACTGTAGATTTGTATCCAAAAAGTATACTACTGGAGTTTGTGAATATCAGTCCATGTTTGACCATATCCACTTCCGCAAATCACTTAAATATTCATAAATCTCACTTGGAACATTTGTTTATACCAGCGGACATTACATTGTATTCTCATGTTCAGAACATCAAGATCGTCTGATTTCACAATATTTACATCAAATTGAAATTTGGCGCTGATTTTCGTATATATCAAAATCACTGTACCGATTTTTATGAATATTGGCCTATAATTTGTCATAGCTCCCATATAAGGACCTTTTTCGAAAAACCTCTATAAATATTGTAAATATATCGATATCGAACTAAAATTGTATACAGATAAATAATAAAGATTTTGTAAATAACGGTCCAATATATCTGAATATTTGACCATAGCCCTCATTTCCGAAAATCACTGAAATACTCAGAAATCCTTTATAAATACATATCTATATCAGGTTCAAATTCAACAGAATCTTATGAAGATAGGCTTATAATTAAAAATAAACTAACTTAATTACGTAATAGTTTTTGCATACAATGTGCTTAAATTTCATTCACACAACATATCGTTTTACTCCAATTATAGTAGGAGGAAAGTTAGTTATAGCTAAAAAAGGAGTAAATTTAGAAGAAATTTTATTAGAGTGTACAATAAATATACAACATCTGAAATACAACATCTAATTCATATTCATTCAGTTATAGGCTAAGCCTGTCGGAGAATGGGACAGTGAGCTAAAACATGAATGATTCGCTTAATCGGTACCTTGTGACAATCTATGAAATACAGATGAAGCGACCCTTTGAGAACGACCCTTTCAACGCTCTCAAGACTCAGTGTTGCATGTTGACACAAAAATGAACGACATACCATGTCGCTTCATCTGTATTTCTAGGTGGTGTAAATATTGTGGAATCAGACGCTCTTGATGTTCTGGGCATGAGAATACAATGTAATGTCCGCTGGTCTAAATAAATGTTCCAAGTGTCAAAAAAAACATTCAAGTGTCTCGGTTTTCTGAAACGGTGTAGGAATTACTTTCCTCCATCTGATCTCCTCCACCTTCAAAGTCTATCTTCTCGACCGCGTACAAGAGATGTCGAAGGTGAATTTTGGTCAATTGGCCAGTGGACCGCACAATACACTACAGCGAAAATTCGTTCTTTAGCCTGACTGAAGTCTACTACTCCCTCTTTCCTCCCTCCAATAACCTATTTTCCTAGTTCAAACACAATGCTTTGCATGAGTAGAGGTCATCCCCTGAGTGCTGGTCCAAGAAAAAAAGGAAATAAGATCTACGCATCATTGCTGACTAATATACAAAAATGCTAAATGCTGTCGCTTCACTTCTTACACAATAACATTTTAATGTAGTTGAAGGCAAGTACTTACTGCAACTGATTATAAATATGCCACTAAAACTAGTTATCAGTAAAAATAGAATTCGCTTATGCAAATGACTAGATAGTAAGTAGTTATATAACAGATAATAAATAAATCATTATACCACTACTTCTAAGTAATACAAACGGTATGTGGTTGTCATTGAAAAGTAAGTTATTGATCAATTTCAAGTCATTAGCAAGTTTTTGCTGGGTGAATATATATATTGAAATGCCTATTTGATTTGAGTAACTGATATAACCATAGAGCTATCCTCGATAGTTCACTTTTCCCATTTAAACATATCATCTTCAAATATTTATTTTTTTTTTATTACCAATACTTAATATAAACAAACGACTTCCGGTCACTAATATAGTTCACGATATGGAGTTGTAAGTAAGATTACAGTAATGATTCTGAGCTCGTCCTATTTTGAGCCGATATTCTCCCAATTTTGGAAATCCACAATATCGATCCCACGAAAAATTTAAAATTTACATTTTAGAACAACACTAATTAATAAGAATGCTCAATTCCAAACGGATTTCTAACATCACTATCTACAAAAGTTAAAGCCAACGTTTGTTGTTGTAATATTACTCAGTTGTTTACAATGAAAACGCAAGAGGTATGTCGAACCATCATCATTATCCCTTAATACCTGAGCTAGTTTGCTAAATGTATTGCAAAATTTTCACCAGCTTCATTATCTTTATGCATGTATGGCACCTTATAGGCGACTATCACCCACCACCCTCAAAATCTCTTACACATGTTTTATGAAAATTATCATGTTTAACATGATATACATATTTAATAAAGTGTTTTTTAAATGCTTCAATATTTATATTCCGTGTCTGGGACGGATCTGACACAGCCCATCGAACACATTCATAGAAGAGAGAGGAGTGTAATTTAAAATAAATTAGTTGAGGTTGAAATTTTTTGTCTTGTTGCTACTTGACTTGACACTAATTGATTGTGTTTAGATTTGGAATTGAAAAACATAAAGAATGTGAAAAATTTGTTGTACTATATTCAGGTGAAATATTGTAAAAGTGGCGACTAAACTAATAGAAAAAGTGGTATGGAGAGACTAATCAATAGAAATTGATGAATAGATTGGTGCCACCAGACGATAAGTAGCTGTGGTGGTTGTGTAGTTGGTTGCCTTGTTGGTGGATTTATTAAATTTATTTCATTTCAATCAATACTCTGCTTAATTTTCTATTTGGAAAATAGAATATTGTACGAGTAAAACGATTATAGACTGAATAAAATAAATAAAATACTACAGGTTTTTCTGATCATTATTGCGTATGTATTTATTGCATACCACATTGCTGGTTGCTCTATAATATTTTTTTTTATTTGCTTAACATTACCAATTAACAAATGTTGCAACATTGGTTGGATGTTGTTGTTTGTGTTCATTGCCTCTTGTCATTTTTTGTGCTGCTTTTGTTCGTGGACAACTGGCTTTCTAAGGTTCTTTTAGTCATATTGCTTGTTTAAGTTGTGCTGTAGTTGTTTTTTGCTTTAATATAAATTTAAATAATTTCAATTCTTACAAGATTCTTCCATTTCCAATGCACTTGTTAAACAAGTACGTGTGTAGGAGTTTTATGATCAAAAATTGTAACCAATCAAAATCTATTATATTACGAGCATTACACAAACTACAACAGAAACTGGAATAGCGAAAAGAAAAGAAATAAACTTGAAAAGAAAATATTCCGCAAATTATTTTTAGTTTGTTCTAAATTTTCTTGTAAAAAGGCCACAATCACGTCTTTGTACAGTGTCACTAAATGACTTTAGAATTATAAAAGAACAACTAATTTTATCTGTAAGCAAATGGAGTAATAGGATTATTTTTTTTACAGAGCATTGATTTAAAAATGGACCTAATCTTAGCCGGGTGGTTGATAGGCTCTACGAAGCATTGATCGCATTTGGCTCTGTGTTAGAAGTCTTGCATGCGGAAGTCTTGCATGAAGGCTAGAGGTTTTCAACTTCTCATGGTTTCTATATGATGACGCCAAGTAATATAATCGGACTGAGGTTTATTAATATTATTAAGTGTGACAGGTGGACAATATCTCCTCCTTAGCGCAAACTTTACATATTTACTTTTTAACTCACTCAACCTTATTGGCCTGATTTGCAACCATTTTTCCACACAAATGAAGGTAGTCGTCCAGTTGTCTAGATGCTATGTGTGAGTTTTCATGTTAGCTACTGATGGCGGTGTTATCAGCAAATCAGATAGTAAGTAAGATTTGTTAATTAAATAGATAGTAGGTCCAAGAACACTTCCTTGTGGTAGGCCGGTTCTAATTTTATAATCTTTTGCCACGTAATCGTTGCACTTAACTGTAAATAAACGGTCTGATAGATAAGATTCCAGAAGTTTATTGGTAAATGGCCTTTCGATACAACACTCCAAATATGTTGTATTCCATTTTCGATTGGAGGATGTAATTCTTACACCCTTTCAGAAAACCGTGGCACATGAATGCTTCTATCTACAATTGAAAAATGTGTTTACTCCAGCAGAGATCTCATTGTATTCTCATGCCCAGAACATCAAAAACGTCTGATTCCACAATTTCTACACCAGCCAGTTGTTCGTTTTTGTGTCAACATGTTACATTGAGTCTTGCTATTGTTGTTCTAGGTTGTTGGTAACCCGTTTTTAAACCATTGGCTTAAGAATGTGTTCCGCATTTGAAATTAATATCCAGAAGATTTTGAAATGGAAAGTATTAATGGAAAAAAAATTGTGACCGTAATTAATTAGAGTTTGAAATCGTTATAAAGTGCACCGTATATATTTTTAGAAAGCCCAGTCTAATCATTATATATACAATTCGTCTGTACGTGTGTTAGTAACTAAACTTATCCTTAACGGCTGAGCCGATTTGGATGAAATTTGTTGTGTGTGTTTGAGTGAGTCCCTGGATGGTTTACATTCACAGTTGACCTATATAGGAACAATGGTCATGGCACCTCCCATACAAAGTAAAAATGTATTATTGCATATTTGGAGTACTATTATAATGGGAGTCTTCAAACTTTGTGTGTGCTATGGCAGAACAATGTTTGCCGGGATAGCTAGTAAATTCATAAAAACAAGGAAGATAGCTCTCCAGTATTCATATAATAATATATTATAGATATTATCTATATTCTAAGCTTCAGAGAACTTTTGAAGCAGCCTTTAAAGAATCTTGCAAGATCGCTTTAAACAAGTCTACCCGAGAAACACATTTTACTTAAGATTGTAGAGATGATCTAAAATATAAACTGTCATATCTCCTAAATATTTTTTACTATACGTTTATTATAATATTGTTTCTATCTTTAATGTCTAGGCCATAGACGACAACTAGATAGGTAACTGAGAGCCAAAAACCTAATTATGTTGTCAAAAACCTAATTCATGAGAATGTATTGCATGCATTTTGTTTTTGTATCACCCGTATGTGTGAAATGGGCATATTGAAATGTGCTCTTAGACAATTATTTCGGTGGACCAACAGTTGTCAATCCTCACAAAGTCCCTCAACTTGGTGTGATTTTCGATGTGAAATGGACTCTTAACGCAATGTATTCCTGCTAGACATTAATATGTAAAACCTGAAGACCTAATCTACGAATAATCGATTGGATATAAACGGTGATAATTATGCTAATCTTGGCAAATATATCAATTGTATGGTAGCCGATAATGGAAGTCTCTACATCAAACAACTTGCTCTTAGGACTCAATTCAGATTGAGATAGAAAAGACATACAGTTCAACTCAATATTAGAAGATCCGGAAACCCAATATTACCATATTCATGGTGCCATAAAAACACTTGTAAATAGATATATTAGATTGTCGTTGTTACACAGTGCTAAAAGTTGTTGTTCGATGAGAACTTATTGAAAATGTGCTTAGTATGAGGTCGCATGGACCGGAATGGATCTAGACGATAGTGCGCTAGACTATCAATTTGAGGGTTGCGGGTTCGATTCCCACCAGAGGCTCTGGGTGTATCTGCAGACCAGTGATGCCAGGAGATTTTTTCAGAAAGCCCTACGCTCATGAACAAAATCCGTTTTTTCCCTACGCCCACTTTTTATTTTCCCTACATTTTTCCCTACACTACTTTTTTCAAATTTGAACAGCTAAGTTGTGTTCAGCAAAAAAAGCTTAAGCTGATTTCGAAATCATTGTTTTTTTCGGGACTTGTTTGTTTAAAAAATAAATCCATTGTTTGGGTTTTTGTTTTTGAAAGATTTTATTTTGTGCATTTTTATTAAGATTTGATTTACTGCAATTTAATATTTTGCCATAAGCCTTGCATCTGCATTTAAAGTCGTCATCTTTGACCGGCTCCAGCCATTAGCTTCTCGCCTCTCAACCATCTTGAGCTGTATTTCTTTGCTATGTTTTCATCATTATCAGAAGACGAATCGGACATTTTTTCTAAAATTATTTATGTTTTAATTCATAATGTTTTAATGTTATTTATCACTTAAAAACTTACTTATTAAAATCGAAGAGACCTGCAAAGATGGCGTACGTATGTAAAAAAATGCACAAAACCAAACAAGCGTCTACTTCAAATGAAAATGTATTGTAGAAACTACTCTAGTAGTTGTCAAAAATTATGAGCTCAGCTAGCACTTTAAGGAAATGTCAAAAACCGTAAAAAAGGGAATTAATATATAGTTTAAAAACGGAGTAATTATTAAAGATGCCACATTATAACTTACTTCATATTATACCAAATTTATGAGTTTCTAATGATACATTTAAACAAATTTTATATTTTTTAATTTTATAATTGGTGAATATATTGTTTTAAATTGCCATTGCAAAAAATCCCTTTTTCCCTACATGCGAAATTTTGGAAAAAAAAATCCCTACAAATAGGGAAAATTCTCTATACTTGTCATCACTGCTGCAGACAAGCAAAACGCTTCACAGTCTGTGTTTGTTTAAAAAAATTATATATCGTCCCCTTAATAAAACAATAGTGTAAAATTGTTTTCCATTTCGAAATAATTTAGTTTGAAATTTTTGTGTTAGTAGACATCTAGAACAAAAGTAATATTTCAATTGATCTTTTGACCCACTTTGTGGAAGTAGAATTTCACCAAATTTTGACCACATATAGAATCAGTAGATGATCAGATCAGATATGTAGATTCTTATTAAAATATAATGGTGTATATGCTTATACACTATTGTTTTATTAAAGGGACAATATATGTGGGTATGTATTATTGGAATGCATAATAATTCCATATATTTCCTAATGAAGAATCGACTGTGTGCGGATGATATTTGTGGATAGTGTAGTGAGGAAGTGGAATATACCCTTTATTTCATCTGTCACTATTGCTCAATCGGCTTAATTATTTTTGTTCTTTTTTAATCTGAAGGACTTGAGAAGTATGGCTCTATTTGTAGTAGTAAAATACACGAAACTAGCAAGCAAACGATCAAAGGCTGGCAAAGCTGTACTTTTGAAGGCCATTGATGAAAAGGAAGCTATCAATCTCTGAAGAGAAAAATGGATCAACGATAATGGTCTTGGGAAATTCTCACCTTTAAATTCAACCTAAGTATCTAATCCGCATAATATTCTTCGGGCTGTTTGTCTCATGAAAACAAGACAGCTAAGTTTCACAAGAACATTGATCAGTAAATTTTTGGTCTCATCAAATAATGTCTTATGTAAGTGGCTTTCAAGGCTTTCAAATCTATGTTGAAATCCCAAATTGTTTTATTTGCAGAAGAATAAAACTTCAAATTCTTTTACTGTAAAAAATGTTCTCCAAAAGAAACATACTTTGTTCCCATACAAATGCACCAACGCGTTTGCAGTTACACTTGGAAAAGATAAAACTCATTATCTAACCATAATATATCGCAATAAATTCGCATACCCATTTTGTAGAAATCGTACGTTTCTCTAGAAAATATAGAAGCTTCAAAAGAACTCATAACAAGTGCCTCAAACCTGACTTTGCAAATATGAACTGACACAAACATACAAACGATCGTATACAATGTTTGTATCTGTGTGTACATATTTATAAATAATCGTATGTATGTTTGTGTGGGGATGTGTTTTGTATCTGTAAGTACATGATTGTTAAAACATTCCTTGACTCGTTTACATTTTATGATGGTCTGTGTGCAATGTTGTTATTTTTGGTTCGTTTTTAGCTTTTTTTTGTATCTTTTTTTCATTTTTTTGATGAGCTCCTCCTTTATGGTTAAATGTTTATGATTATTGAATTTTGTATTCTGCTTGAAAACTCATGTTTAAGAAAATTGCCAACAATCATCATGGATGACTAGACATTGCATCGCGTTTATCCAATCAGCTTTTGACATGCCACGAAACGAAAGATACTCCGGTTGCTGCTGATGTCGTTGTTTGGAGCTGCTTTCGCTGCTAATGTCAATGATGATGATGATGACGACGTTGTAGATGATGGTAGAGTTGGAGATGACGATAATAATAATATTGAAAATGATGATTGGATATGGAAGCCATTTTTGGAGGGCATAAAATTAAAAAAAAAAATGAAAGATATTTTTTCTTTAGTTTATTTTAATTTATAAACATGTTGAAGAATTTAAAAACTATGAGAATGAATTTAAAAAATGATTGTTAAAATTAGATGATGGTTTTCAGGAATCTAAAAATACACTTTACAAAATTACTGGGTTTGTGGAACAATGTAAGAAGGTTTTATTTAATAAATATTCTAATACGGTGAAGATAAGTGATATCAACTGGCTGAAACTGTGATTCAACGCAGTTAAATACTGGTCATTGATAATGAGGAGGGAGCAATTCTGAAATTTTATATGGAGGATTAAATTTGTAGCATAATTAAATATTGAAGGGTGTCAAGGTAATCGTATATGGTAACGAAAATACCTTAGGTTTTCTCAAGTACAACAACCGAGGCATTGTTCCAGGTCCAATACAGAAATCGTAGAGGTATGATGAAGTTGTATGCAACGATATTGAGAGCATGGTTTTCTCCTCCTATTCTGGAAGATGAATTAATCAATACACTAATATAACGTCAGTCAGGTCTAGGAACTGATTAATGGACGATCGAGGGCATGCAAGGGACACAGGGATGGTAAAAATATACTATGGTTTCCATAGTACCGATATTTTGGAATTTTTGACAGCGCCATATTCAAAAAGAAGGTCTTTATAAGAGACTTTCCACCAGAGGATATTATATCGCCACTTTTGTAAAACCATGTACTGAATATAATCTTCTTTAGAATCAGTGGTACATAGATCATTAGACCTCTGTGTTATACACACCGAATTTAGAGAGAATCTGAATTCTTTGGGATTATGCGATATCCATCTGATGTTTCTAACATGAAAACGGTCACAATTATCTAATGATCTTGACCTTATTATTCTTAGATGAATCTGTAGCGTGAAGCAAGATTGTTATGCCTTTCGTCTATGGCATAAGAGAAAACCAAGACTATTTCGGCTTGATTGTACTGGGCCCTGCACGAATAGGACAAATATACGTTACAACAGTAGTAGTCATCAATCTAGCAGAGAGATGAACTGATAATCTAGGGCATTGGTAGGCGTTCATATTGTTCAGGTTACGAATATTTTCGTCAATTTAGACGTAAAAAATAGAGCGTAAAAATACAAATATTTCATTCATTTGCTTGTTATTTTTGAAGCTATTTATCAATAAATATTTTAAAATGGAACTTCCTCCATTTACGTTCAAACAATGTCATTCATACAGTGTCTTTGGCTGCGCTTGAATTTCGCCTGTAAAAACATAGCTAAGTAAAAGTCAGTGGAGAAATTTTAAAATCTAACATTATACAGCATTCTAGGTTGTGCTTTGTAGATAGAAATTGAAGGTTTTCCATGTTAATTCCTTTAGAGATGAAATCGGAGGAAACACCGTAAGATTTCTTCTGAAGATCACTATGAAGAGTAGGACAATTCCGTATTTAAGTAAAGGCAATCATAAAAATAGAAAACAATAAATAACTACAGGATCCTAATTAAACGTCCACCAATAGAAACTTGATTCTATTACGATTCTATATTCAAAATTTCCACCACATTGTGTGGCATCCAATCTGCACGCAACAATTTATTTGTTTATTAGTTGCAGCAACAACTCAAATGTTGTAACTGTCAAAACTTTCGAGAGAGCAGTTGTGACATTTGTATCCATTCCATAAAATCGGCCACGGCTGAGTGTATTTGTAATCATTAAGATGATCAGCAATCTTTGTGTGGTATTTTCATTATATTTGGCAACAAAATCTTTATTTAATTTTTTGTCTAACTCATCATCGTCAGCAAACTCTAGCTTTACCGTCATCGTCATCGCCATCATCATTATCGTTAATGTCCATAAATTGATGACATTTGCTGTGTTTGTTGTTGCTATTGGTATTTTCTATGTAGATGTTATTGAATTGATTGACTAACATGCATAAATATTTTCTCTTGTAAACCTAGTTTCCATACCGAGCATGTTTTTGTTCCATTAATGAAAATCAAAGATTGATTGAAGAAACTGTTTGTATGTAGGTATGTATTAATGTGTGTGTATGCCACAGCACCCTCACCTGTTGTTGCAACGTCTGTGCTACTGCTGATGTTGCTGCTGTCGTTTGGCTGAAAGCCTACCAAAATATATGGACTTAGGAGCAGTAAAAGAAAAACCGGATGAGTATGTCGCCAATGTCATCCATCGCCAACCATAAGTAAAATGACTGTATGTATGACTCTGTGGCTTTGTATGCATGTGATCGCATCACCAATCATTGAATTTTATGCACATTTTTTTCTGTAATACATCGATCCAATTTTTTTTCGTATTGTTTTTTGTTATTTAAAGACGCAATCAACTTGCAATCAATTTTAAAATATTTTGTTTTTGTCTTTTGTTGCTTTTCATATCACATTGATTGTTTGTGTGCATATGCAACATGTTGCAAACGCAATCAACAATAATTTTTTATTTCATGTTGTTAGTAGCAGTTTATATTATGTTTACTCTACTTTGAAATATGGCAGGTATATTGGTTTATTAAATGATTTAGTTGTAAAAGGAAAGTATTTGGGTTTTCAGTAAGAGTTTGCCGATATTCAAAATGACCCGAGAGGGAACTAATCCAAAACCATTTGTTTCGTTTTGGAAATTATAATACATAACTAATTAATCTATTTCTAAAACGTTATATGAAAGGGTCCTATTCTTTAACATGGCGATAACATAGGAGGTAGTAAATTTACAACTTTTAAGAGCACTGTGACAGGTGAGTGATTAATTTCTTAAAACTTTAAATTACTTACATGTGTATATCGAAATGTATATTAATATTTATTGACAATAAAATATTTTTCTAATATAGGGGTTATATGGAAGTAGAGTCAATTATGGACCGATCCTCTCAAAAGTTGGTAGTAAGATTTAGGTTCGCATAGAACTTGTTTATGTCCAATTTCAAGTCATTTTCTTAAGGGGAACTTGTTTGGGGACTAGGGACAAATGTTAAACGATTTTCGCCATACTTCACTGTATAATTTTATAGTACTAGGATTGCCTTCTCTCGATTTATATCGAGCTTTCTCAGAGATCGCACGGATATCATCAAACGAGTTCAGGATAAATTCAGGGATACCGCAAGGCTCCCGCTCTGTTTCTTATATTTCTAAATTACCTTCTACGTCAGACTTCCAATCCTATCTATTCTTTTGCAGATGACAGCAACATTTGCCATTCATATTCATTCAGTTACAGACCAAGCCTGTCGGAGATTGGGGCAATGAGGCAATACATTAATGATTCCCTTAATCGGGACCTTGTGACAATCTCTGAATGGGGTCGTGCGAATAGGGTTGCTTTCAATGCTCGCAAAAGTCGGTGTTGCATGTTGACACAAAAATGAACGACATACCATGTCGTTTCATCTGTATTTGTAGGTGGTGTAAATATTGTGAAATCAGACGATCTTGATGTTCTGGACATGAGAATACAATGTAATGTCCGCTGGTGTAAACAAATGTTCCAAGTGTCAAAAAAACCATTCAAGTGTCTCGGTTTTATGAAACGGTGTAGGAATTACTTTCCTCCATCTGATCTCCTCCACCTATATCCGACCGAAAATGGAATACAACTCCAATGTACGAACCGGTGCTTCAAGTCTATCTTCTCGACCGAGTACAAGGGATGTCGCAGGTGAATTTTGGTCGATTGGCCAGTGGACCGCATAACACACTACAGGGAAAATTCGTTCTTTAGCCGTACTGTACGTATGAGGAACAAACTTCCCGCTGAAGTGTTTCTTATCATTTTCAATGTAGGAAATTCAAATCGAATGTCCACAAACACTACTCCCTCTTTCCTACCTCCCATATCCTAGTTTCCTATTTCCAACATAATACTCATCCCCTAAGTGCCGGTCCAAGAAGAAAAAAAATAGTCAACTTACAAATGAAGTCGGTATGAATCAACAGCCTTAATGAATATTGGTACACCATATCTTCTAAATAACAAGCCCCAATTGTTCAGCTCAACTAACAGATTGTACATTGGTTTACAGTATAACAATTTTGATTTTAAAAAGTTGGTCATGTAACAAAAAAAGGTTTTGTAGCACTGATCTATAGTGTAATTTGAACAACATTTTGGCAACATATGTTAATAGATCTCTCTTGAATTTCGATTAGAAATTTCTTAATGTAGGATTAAAATAAGTCTACTTCTGGATCTGTTGATTCGCCAAATATTGCCACCCCATACTTGATAAGTTCAGCAATAATTGAAAAAAATTATTTTCTTACTTTATTAAAGAATCCTATTAACGGCCTTGAATTTTCAAAGACATTAAGGAAGCATATCTGCCCGCACGATGTCACATTTATGGAATTTGTATGGAAATGAAATGTTGCAAGAGGAGATTTTTTTGGTTGTCAAATAGTTATAAAACAAACATAAACAAATGACCATATTAAAACATGTTTTTTGCTTAAAAATTTATTAAATTGAATGTAGGGTATTAACAAATCGCTGTTACCAAAGAACAAGTATTTTTATTCGTTTATTTTCTTTAAAATACCTGGTATGCAAAATGTTAAATTTTATTTTGTTATTGTTATCTTGAGTTGAAAATCTGCTCTGTTTTATTTTTTATTTTATTAAATCCTTATTACTGATGACGATGATGAGAATGTTTGAGGATGTTGTTTGTTATGGTGATATTGTCTACTCTTTTTTTTATTTCTTAAATGACATTGTCAATAATGACAATGATGATGAGAGCTAAAATTGCAATAATATGCAAAGTTGAAGCTTGATTTGGTTTCTATTTGTCTACATTTATATATCCACTTATATTGTCCATTGAAACATCATTTAAAAAAATATGTTGAGACTTTCCCGACTAACAGTTAAAATTTATGGAAATTAAGCTTCAAAATTTTAAATCGATCGTTCTTTATTCAGAGTGTTAATACAAATATAATTCAGTCATATTACCTAAGAAAAAGTAGCTGGTTAGGTTTCACTTGCTTAGGTAATATGACTGAATTATATTTGTATTAATTATAATTGGACAAGCTGTAGTTCAAAGGAAAAATTAATTGTTTCAATAAATTGTGTCTTTAATTTAACTATGTAAAATGTACCTATTGTTCATATTTTTCGAAAAACCTATGAAATTAATAAGTTTTTTTATAATAATCTCTAGTTGATCTCTAGTTATATTTATACCGATTAGTTCCAATTTGAGTTTTAAACAAAAACCAATAATTAAGTTTCTGTTAATTTTTCTTTGCGATTAATATTTTTCTCGAAACTATAATTGATCAACCTTCAAAAGTTCTTAGCGAGACATTCCAATATTTTCATATTGAAAATCTGCTGATACTGCATGTTACACAAATGATTCTTCTATATGCCATCGAAGAACGAGTTTCATTAAAATGTTTATTATCAGCGCAAAAAGAAACAGCAACAGCAAAAGGAGCAGTGTCAGTATCAGTAACAAAAAACAAAACAACAAAAAAACAGAAAATATTCATATAGCAAAACCTCCTTCACCATTTTAATTTTCAAAAAGAAATTTATGAATATTTACATTAAAACGTTATTATCTTCAACCAGAATGCCAAACAACTTGCTGCCTGCCTGCCTACCGACAAACGAGCGATGGAGACGCGGTAAACTAAGGTGAAGTAACCTTTAAATTTAAAACTTCAAACTTAACAAGATAAAGAACGAACGTACGTACCTCTACACATACAAACACATATTTGCCAACAACTAGCCGTGGAAGATTATGCGGCCATGTGCTCCACCGGTGATCACCAACGAATGAGGGAGCATTTTTTTCCGCGATGCTAAATGTAAAGTATGGAAAAGAATGAAATGAACATGAAAAAAAAGAAATATTGAAAAATTATACATATTGAACAGAGAGTTAAACTACGCCATCATTGTTAAAGTCATCAACCAACATCATCATCTTCTTAAGCAGCGTCATCATTTTTATCGCTGAAAGGTAACAAAAAAAAAAAATTAAAAACAAAAATTTTAAAATACTAATGTTTAGCATGGGCTACAACGAATTTATAATACACTTCAGTATAAATTTGGAAGCTCTACGGAAGGCGAAAACCTGAGTTTTTCCAAAATGATAAACGCTTTAATTGTGAATTAGTTTGTGTAAAAAGCAAAATAATGTTCGAGCCCCAGGGCTGTGTTTGGCGAAGTTTGGTCTAGTATTGAAAACTCTAGTCATGAACATGAACATCTGTGATAAAATTCATATAGTTTGTCTTTGCACCATATGAATTTATTGAAACTGATTAAATACTTATCCGATTATGTACAATATAAGCAGTAAACCTCAACTGTATAGCCAGTAATATCCCTAAGTAGGTATTGTTCATAATCAGACCAAATGCTGAACAGACATTTTAGGAAATGATATAACACCACCCAAAATGCTTCAGTTACATCGAAAACTAGAGCTTTCCTATAATAAGGAAATTGTCTGAATAAATGTGTAGAACATATTTTACTTCAACAACTTTAGTTTCCTGTGTATCACACTTATATTGGAATTATTTGGCATGATCCAGATAGAAGCTAGTTTCCTCACCATGGAGATTAATTTTAATTATCCAGATCGAGAGAGAAGCGACTATCCTCACCATGGAGAGCTGATAAATTGATTATTGCTGATATAAAATGTGCTACATTTTAATTAACTCGTACAAAGTTCTGAAGATGGCACATATCTTAATTATATTGGATAATAATGCGGATTTTAAATCTCTAACAGCTAGTTTCTGGGATATAGATCATTTACATTCTTCGCTTAAACCTAGATTAAACAAAAAATTGTTTTTCTCACTTATTGTTTATTTACTATATAATCTAGGTTTAACTGAGTTAAACCTGAGTTAAAACTATCAAAATACAAACAGCTGAAAAAATAAAATAAACAATTCAACAAGTGAAAAGAAATTTACGACATTTTAACAAAAATTTTAATAAAAATGGATTATTCTAGTGATGATGAGGATTTAAGTGATTCAAATTCATACATATAATAACTTTAATATGTCAATTGTTAGAAATATACGAACAATAAGGACACGTCAAAATTATTTCTGCATTTATACCGACGCCAAATTCTTTCAAAGATTTCGCTTAACGAAACAATCCGCATAAAATGTTTTAGAACTAATTCGACCACACATTAAAAATCCAACGAATTTGTAAGTTTATTTTTAATTATGTGTACCCAATCTATTAACCTTTATGTACTCGGTAGTCTGCGTTTGTAGCATTTTTGCAGAGAAGTTGAATAAAAGAAAATTTTCACATCAACAGTGTCCGAATTTTTTCATCCTAAAAATCAATTCTAAGCAATTTTTGCCATTAATACGTTAAAAAAATTATTCAAAGCTCCCCCGAGACTAGGGTTGCCAGATATAGATTTGCAAAAAGCTGGACATTGGGGTCTAAAAAGCTGGACAAATCAAAAAAAACTGGACATTACAAAAATTACTGAGAAAATGTTAATTTTGGTTTTGTGTAATCAAATGTATTACACGGTACTACAGTGAGAAAAAACTTTTTTTGTTAAGAATATCTAAACAAAACAAAATTCATCAACTTTTTTATTTTAAGTGGCTTTTCATTGCTTATTTTGCTATGAAAGCTTATGCAAATTTATAGCAATGTATAAAGAAAATTTAGTTCTTAACAAAACATGGTTTTATTCAACTTTTCATTAATACGTTTTTTAGTAAAATAATTGTAGTTTTTAATTTACAAGTAAATTTTTTCAAACTTTTTCGAACGGTTTTAACAAGTAATGTCTTATTTTTTTCTATATATAATTTTGTTTAAAACATTGTACAAAAAAAAAAAAAGGTTTTCATAGAAAATACATTTTATGTATACATTTTATGAAAGCTTAATTCTTTGCCTTTCCATAACTGTTTACAATTTTTCGGTCTAAAAATGTGTGAGTTAGAGGTACTAAAGTACTACGACCTATCGTAAAACAGTTTTTTCAAATTAACAAAAAATGTTTTGGGTCTACAACCCACACTTGGTCGCTTTTCAAGTTCTTACAAAAAGTGTTTTTTTAGCAGTGTGTTAATATTTAAAAATTTAGAATCACAATTAAATATTTTCATTTCATTCCTTAAAATTTATTTAACTAAACTTAAATTTGTTCGGTTAAGTCCGTCATATACATATTTATATTATTAAATACTAAAAACACTGCGACTTTATTTCGTTTTTGAGCTTCCGCATTTTGGCCAATTTCAAACCTAGAGGTTTGTAAACAATTTTGAAAATTTTTACAAACTTCCTATAAATTTTTCCGTATTAATATTTCAGGTCGAATGACATTCGGTTTCTTTCTTTAGTATAAAGATTGTTTAAAATAGAAAAAATCTTTCACAAAAAGCTTTGCTTACTTGTATTGAAAATACGAAACATGCAGCATTTCTTAAATTCTTGAATTCATTTGTTTCACCTTTGGTAAAAAATAGGACCATATCATTTGACAAATCTCTTGGTATTTATTTATAAACTTCACGAAGGCTGAAGTAATCAATATATGTATTGTTTATTTATTTATTCGTTTATTTGGTCGTAATGAACTTAATTCTAAGACAAAATTATAGTTAAAGAGCACTAGCTGCTATGGCCATCAGCTCTATATGTATAGTTTATCGTTATCTATTTCTTCAGATATTTGAAGGTTAAATTTAAAAATGCTATTTTTTTAAAAAACGATGTTCTAAATAGCTGACCGCTGTTTTTAAAAAGTCTTCGCAATTTTTTTCAAAATGCTGTTAACTTTGGAGCCAAAAAATTTGTCATTTATTCTACTTTTGAGGCTATTTATAAGTACGGTCATTATATAGAGCAACTCTAAAACTGCACAAGAGTTATTCTCAAAAGCTGTAAATTCCTGCATTATGTTTTGCATAAAATATAAATATGCTTCTGATAATCCATAACTTTTACATTCATCTTCATTGACATCATTATCAGAAATTCCACATGACACGTATTCGCATAAAACTTTTTGGTATTTATTTTTTCCTTTCTTCAAAAAATACATACACTTTTTTGCATAAGTTATTACTGTCTACTACTTAGTAGTACGTAAATTTGAAGTAATAAATAATATAGATATTATTGTCGAAAATTTCAATTTAGCTGGACAAATGTAATTTTAGCTTGAAACTGGACAGGCATCAAAAAAGCTGGACAATCCAGCCAAGTCCAGCCAGGCTGGCAACCCTACCCGAGACCCTTTCGTAAAAATTACCAACTCCTGGTCGGTTGTCTAAAAATGTAGACACCATATAAAATGTATGGAAATTCACATCACTATTTTACTCAACTCAAATTTCAGTATTTTTTTTACTCTTTGCTTTCTTGTGCACGTTTGTTTATGTGCCGAAATCGAAATGATACTTGAAGAAGACGATATTCGATCCGATGACCAGATAGAAGGCGTATTGTTCGAAGAGATTATGAGGAAGATTTGGATTTCGAGGAAGAGGAGGCAGTTTTTAAACGGCGTCTTGGCGCGTTCGCTTCAAAAGACAATATTATCTGGCTTTCCAATCTGCCTAATCTAGCAATTCGAATGGGTGCTCATAATGTATTTCATTGCACTATTGTTGGCTCATCTCGTGCTACCAAAGGGCTCATCGAGCCAGCCGTTTTTGATTTGATTTTTAACCATATCGATGCTCGAACAAGTTCTGATTGATACTAACGCTAAAGAAGAGAAAAAGTTTTAAAAGTGGAATGAACAAAATCGCACCGCAAAGGAAAGGATGTGGAATAAGGAGACAAATATTGAACTGAGAGCATTCATTGGGTTTTGTTATTACTGTTCAGTAATGCCGAAATCTCGGTTCAAGGAAATTTTGCGGTTCACTCAAATGCAAGTCATGCAACCACTGAGAGTGTCGTGCAAAGACTGGTTGGTCTACGCTTGGGAAAACATCGGAAAAACCATATTCTGTCACAATTTTTTCACATCGATGAATCTGGGTAGGCATTTGATGTCCAAAAATCTCGCTATTCTTGGTACTGTTCATCAAAACAAAACATTTGTGCCAAATGAAATGAAATCAGGCTGCGAAGTTTTGCTAAACAGCACTTCATGACAGCAATTGAAAAGCGATATGAAAATCCAAGGGTATTAGGCCATGTTCCAACACGCTTGGCTATTGAAATGGCACTCGGTAGTTGTCCTGTTTCTGTGGGTAAATGCTGTACCAATAATGAAATTAAAAATTCTATCTAAAAAACCTTAAATTTCCACAGTCTGATTTTACAAAATCGCAAAATTTCCAAAAGTGATTGCTACCATAGACTGCACAGATATAAAAATTTCTTTCCCAGGTTTTTATTAAACTTTCAACAATTATATTCCAAAATTTAAAATTGCTTCTTTCAAGGAGGGCAGACAACATGCGATGCAAATCTTAAAATTACAAATATTGTCGCATGATGCGATAATTTTTAGAAACTCCAAAATTTATTTCAGATTTGAAAATGGAGAGTTTGGTGATGGCTTAATATTAGGCGATAAAAATTACATAATGACACCTTTACTAAATCCAACTAAAGCAGAAGAAAGTCTCTACAACGAATCCCAAACAATCGAGACTAGTGGCAATCTATCAAATCAAAAAATCAGTCTAATCGCTCCAGCCGTTCTCACGTGATGCGATTACATACATGGACCATTTCATTTTTATATATATAAATTATATCCTGTGGTTCTAATTGGGAACAAATGGCCACAACGGATCTACTCCATTCGATTCAGTTTGATGATATTTGTTTTACTTCTTTCCAGCTTAGATTATTAGGGCTGACTTCGATATTCAGTTGTCATGTGTGTAACGGTCTACATACTTTTCGTGTCCTACCCTATGTGTTCCACTCAATGGCAATACGATGAAAACAAAACGAGTAAAGGGTTTTTATACAATAGAAAAAAATAGATTGCAAATAATACGTTCTTTATATATGTATGTTTTACAAATAATGCTATTATCGCTAACCTACAATACCGATTCATATAAAATACCATTACCGCTAAGCTAACGTTACCTTTATAATTGTAAATACTATTATATCTAAAAACCGTTACCTATATTTTATAAATATTGGGTGGTATAAAGTTTTTTTGCTTCGAAAATATCGAATTTTGTACCAACGAATCCTCAAATACGTGAAATTTTGATTTACTTTTTTAATTTGGAAAAAAAGTGCCACGAAAGATTGTTTTTGCAGGCCAGCCAAAAATGTTTGAAGACCAAGAATTGGAGACATTACTCCATGAAGATTGATATAAAACTCAACTAGAGCTTGCAAAATCATTGGGAGCTGCTAAATCAGCAATTTCGAAATGTTTGTGAACAGTATGATTCATCCAAAAGCAGGGAAACTGGATGCCATACGAATTGAAGCCGAGAGACCATGAACAACGATTTTTCATGTCCGAAATGATGCTTAAATGATTGCACCGAATCTTTACTTACGATGAAAAATGGAGCCATTACGATAACCCGAAGCATAAGAGATCATATATGAAGCCCGGCCAACCAGCCGAATCGACATCAATGCCAAATATCATCAGGAAACTTTTTCCCAAAAGGCTTTAGAAAAACTAAAGATATTATACAAATAAAACCTTAGATAGTTAGAGTGAATGAGAATTGCAATTTATTTGTAAAAATTAGTTATTTACTATTAATATAAACATTAGACAATAATATTAAATAGTTAAGTTAATAATTTCAAATAGTTAAGTTAAATAAGTTAAACTTGAATTATAATAGTTGGGTAATACCAAAATATATCGACTCAAAAATAGAGTTTTACACTTTTCACTGGTTTGATTTTATTTAAATTCAAACCCAATATTCATGGTCAGTTTTATAAAGATTTGATAAAATTCATATTTTATAGCTTTTTAAAGTTGGATAACTCGTACATTTTTGTGAAAAATTAGCAATGTTCAGTATTGAGTAACTTTGGAACGCATCATTCGATTTTAACAATCATGTTGACTCCTCAAAAGGATTCTGTTTTGGGTTTATAAATATTTAAAAACTAGATAACTTCTTAGCAAAATGGCCTCCAAAACCGAAAAATTTTCTTTGTCCTTGAATATCTCAAAAACGGATAATTTTATTTTCTTAATTTTTTTACACGTCAAAATTAGGAGTAGAATTAAACTTTGAATTTAAATAAAAGCAAAGATGAGTTTCCCAGACATTGTATTACGGAAATTTAAAATCGACTTGATTTTGTGAATAAATACTAGGGTATTCAATCGGTTAACCGTTAATCGGTTAACCGATTAATTTTTGTCGGTTAACTGTTCGAATAATTCAAAATTGGCGATTTTCAAATAACAAATAAACCGATTAATTTGTGTCGATTAACCGAAATTTATTATTTTTGCACTTTTTTGTATTTATTTTTCAATTATAATTCAAATGTCGAAGTAAAATTACATATTTGTTCGAACATCCAAGAATCATGTTTAAGGTATTTATAGACGGCAATACTGAGTATTAATATTTGTCAAAAACTCAAGTATCATACTACAATTTCATCTTCAAAACAAAATTTGATTAGATTTTCAAAAAATACAAATGATTTTTTTGATTTACTGTCGGTATCAAAATGTGTTTAAAAAAGTTTTAATTTTCATATGTATCGGATATTGCACTTGATCAACAAGAGGGTTTTAACTATTTTAAATTTCATATTTTTTCCATTTTCAATTTGAAAAGTGTTAATACTCAGTATTGCCGTCCATAAATACCTTAATGAGTATAAAAACTGACATGTTTAATTTACATGTATTTGTCGGTTGAGAACATGATAATAGACGAAACTGGAGACACTACGGAAATAAGTTTTTATCAGAAATTATCGAAATTAGTAAAAGTATTTCTAAAAAATCCAAAAAGGACTTCAATGGTATAATGGAGATTTTATATGCTTAGAAAAATAACTGAGATATTGGATATTCTTTACCATGCCTTACTTTCGATTTCACTAACATCTACAAACAGCGAGAGAGTTTTTTCCAAGTCGAGTTTTATTAAAACTAAAGAAAATTAATTACTTTTTGGTTGAATTGCTATGTTTTGTCTATTTTGTATTTAAGTACAGAAAATTCGTGGATATATTTTCAGTTTAAAATTTAAACAGAAATTATTCGGTTAATCGATTAATTTAAAATTAACCGATTAAATCTTAACCCCGATTAATTGTTTGCTCGATTAACCGATTAAACCAGAAACCCGATTAATTGAATACCCTAATAAATACCCATCAATCCCATTTGTGAAGATTGAGAAAATATATGAAAAATTTGTAAATGGGGGATTTCATGTCATGTGAACCAACTTTTGTAAACGATGTCTTCTGATTAGCACCAAGTAGTGTTTATAAAAAACCGACTTTTTAAAAAACCGGTTTGTGGGTTAACCGAAAATTGGCCTTTTTTAGAAAACCGGGTTTTCGAATAACCGACATCGAAGAAACCGGTTAACCGACATATAAAAAAAAATTTTTTCCCAACATTTTTTTTTTCAAAATGCAAAAAAAGTAAAAAAATTTATAAATATCTAACTCGTATTTTGGAAAAAAAAATGTTTTTGGTTTTGGAACAAAAATTTATTTTTTTCATTTTTTGTTATACATTTCCGGAATTTCCGGGAACCAGAAAACAAACTAAAATATTTCCCGGTTCCCGTAATCTCAAAAGAACGGGAAATTAAAAACTCTTCTACTAACTGAGAGATATTAGATGCATCTCGGATTGGGAAAACTAATACCTCACCCTTCCTCCCTAAAATCGTTGTTCCAAATTAATTGCAATTCTGAAAATACCTTCCATAACATAGCGAAAAATATACAAATTATAAAAAAATCATAAGAAACAAAACAAACAAAAATCATACATATTTTTTAAATAAGCCGCCATTGTACAAAATAACATGATGGGAAAAAAAGAAACTAAATAATATTGAAGATGCAGGAGGAATAAGATGCAATATAAAATAAAAATGGAGGTATCAGCTCTGCAACAAGGTAATTCCAATTTTATGTTTAACCAACTTTGAACAGAATTAAAAAAGGCAACACAAACAAATTTAAAAGATCAAAAAACTACAACAGCAACAACAACATCTGAAACAATATTCATTTTAATATCTTTTCAATCCAATAATCATTGTAAGCTTCTGAGTCTGAAGTTAATATCTGGTCAAAAAGGAATATTTTATTTATACAAACACACACAAACACAAGCAACCAACACCAGCTCACATGAGGAGGACGATGACGACAACGTTGTTGTTGATGATGATGATGACGACGAGGACTATGATGCGTATAAAACAAAGATATTGATTGTGCTGCTGATGCTGACGATGGTGCGACATCGGGTAGACTGCTGCTTATTCTTCTTTATGAAAATTTCAGGCATTACGGCTGGGAGTTTTGATATGTTCGGTTTACGTTTTTTTTTTCTTCTTTCTGCTGTTTTGTGAATAACATGTTCGTTCTCCTTTTAAAAGCCCAAACAATATTTGCAACCATGGCTGATGATAATAACAATGATATGGCATGGTCATTGGTGAAGGCGATGGTGATGATGCTATGCTTTGCTATGCTAGTGATGGTATGCAGTAATGTTGCTGCTGATGCCACATATGACCACTTATGAAGGTGTACAAAACATACATACAAGAACAGCAACAACAACAAATATACTACATAGTTGACCATTTATACATTTACACTCGCATTCATATGCACATTTTTTTACCTTTTTGCGATACGCAAAAACAATCCAACAAACAACAACAAGAACAACTAAGTCCAACATTACTTGGTATTCGATTTTAACAACTCTTCCTCCTCCTGCCTGATTTCATGACTTCAGTCTGCCTGCCATGGTCATCATCATCATCAGTATATGGAAAGCAGCAACATACAACACAATATTGTACTCACATTTACATGTACAAATATGAAATCCATAAATCTCGCTAATAACCAATCCAAGAGAGAAGTAATGTTGAAAATGCAAATTGCTCATGTCATATGTTATGGTCGTAAAATATATCGGCAACAACTGCTGCCATGGGAGGATAGTGTTGTCTGTTTTTACTCGAATAATTATGTAGATTGACTGTATCTTGGTAGTATCGATGATATGAAGAACTAAAATTAAGATCGGTTCTATTTTACCTTACCTCCGATATCATAAATTGGAAGAGTTTTAGTTCGGGGAACAGTCTATAAGATCCGTATAAAAGATGCTTTAAAATTGACACCCATCATAATCTTATTACAAGATCCTCTATTTGCTCGCCCTAGAAGAAGACAGTTGTATAAACTTTTTCGCATCTTTTCAAAAATTGTTTTTTGGTATTTTTATAATATTGAAATCTTCTTTTTTTAATATTTTTAATAACTAGTATAAAACGAAACAAAAAAATTTGTTTAATTTCAATGTGTAATTTGTTTATATATTAGATCAGGATTAAAAACATTTATTTAAAATATTAACGCATAAAAAACATACTTTTTAATTTTGTTTTTAACAAAACGTACTTTTTTTCTTTATTTTTTAACAAAAGGTTCTTTTTCCGATATAAAAATGGTTTTATATCAAACATTCTTAACATTTAATGTGGCGGTTAGATGTATCTATTGATAAGTAAGAAACTTGTTACCATTGGTGTAGATAGGGGGGTGCTGGGGTGTTCAAAACCTCGCATCTGCCCACCCCAGATAAAAATTTGGAAAGTCGTAGAAAGATTTTTTTGAATTTGTAGATTGTTCCGTTATGAGATTCCTGTGCCCTAGAACATTAATCATGGGGTTTTTGGAACCCAAAAAGTTAAAAAATATTCCAACGACAATCGTACAACGGAGCACATGTAATGTTTGGTTTTTACAAGCTAAAATAAAGGAGTCAAATCCTCAAGCCATTTTGGTTCATTGTTTATCCGACAGGCTAAACTTAGTTATTGTGGATTCGTGTTCACACATATCATCAGCGCAAACATTCTTAGCATAGAGGCTTTATGCATTCACTTTTCGAAACCAGAAAATAATAATGATTTAAAAAGCCTAAGCCAAGCTCTTCAAATTAAACAGTATAAAATAAACAGCCTTTGCACAACTAGATGGAGTTGCAGATATGGAAATTGTAAGTCAGTAATTAAAAATTATGCTGTAATTAAAAGTGTTCTTGAAGATTTTTATATAGAATCAACATTAGGTAAAAGCTAAAATTTGGATTTGCCGGATTCTACTCCTTCAGTTGATTATTGGAAGTTAAATATATAAAAATATTTTATAAAATAAATTAGCAGTTTTAAATATTGAAAATTAAGTAGTTATGTCAGCAAACTGAATTTTTGTGATATTTTAGTTTTGTTTTAATAAAAAATTATTTTTTTTTATAAAACAAATTGTTTATTTTTACTATTTGGAAGGGCACTTGCCCACCCCAGAATAATAGTCTAGCTACGCTTATGCTTGTTACCATTTACAGGTTCATGCAGTTTTTTAAGGGGGCGAAATAAATAAAACTCATTTTCTCAAAAATTTGAAATGTGCGAAAAAGTACCTTTTGTTGTGTGACTCTTCATATATACTGATAAATATAAAGAATGAAATTTAACAATGCCTCTTAAAATTCTAGTCGGCGCTGTGATTTGCTTTGATCCCTTGGGATTATTTTCTGTGGGAAGCCATTAAGGATAAATGTTACGCAAACCATTCAGACAATTGAGGCGTAGAAACATGAAATTTAAGTTGCCATTGAAGAGATTCGAGCAGAAAATTTGGGTTGATCGGATGAGGTAATACCGAGCCAGTCATGGTAGTCATATGAATGATATTGTGTTGAATGATATTGTGATTTCTTTACAGCAAATGGTACCAAAAGGTATCAACTACTGTTGTATGTTGTAGATGAAAGAACTCCATCACCAGGTCAAGTGGTAACCAACCAGCCTCCTTTTCAAAGTATTTTATTCCAACCTAAAACCGCACCAAACAATGACATGTTGAGAATGCATTTGTTTTTCGAAAACTTTAAACATATTGTTTAACCTTCGCTTTACAAAAGGTTTTTTATGTACATGGTTTACCAATACCCACCCGGGTGACACTACACTTCTATAAATATATTCGACGAACGAATTTTTAAAAAATTGAAAAAACCTTATAAAAAGTTTAAAATGTTTCTATCAAATTCTATAGAACTCTAAAATTTGATCAGTGAGTATAAATTTCATTTAAATCGAAACAAAATTAAAAAAAATATTAAACCAATAAAAACGATGTGGTCACCCGGGTGGGTATTGGTAAAGCGAAGGTTAATAATGAAAGCACGTTTTTCTCTCGTGTAATGGCCTATTTGAACTGACCCTATACTTCAGCTGACAAACTTTACAGCAAAAATGTCGTCAAATTCAAATCATGCATGAATTTCGGGACATCATTTAGTTATATTTACTACTAGCAGACCCCATAGACGTTGTCCTCTCCAAATTAGAAAATATGTAAACTAGTTAAAAATGGGAATAAAATTGTATTTTTGAATTATAATTTTTATTCATATGAAGTTTTGCATCAAGTTGTTTACCACAAGTCGGGTGCTATTACAAAGACGTGGCTGGTTTATGTTTCGTAACATTATGGTTACCGATCCGACTTGCAGTTGGATATTGTAAGACGATAATCCGGATAATTCTAGCGAGTTTTAACACTCGCTTGGATAGTTGACGACATCATCTTGGGAAGTAACGATTTGTAAATCATAAATTCGACAGCGATTTTACTTTGAATCTTAAAATTCAATTCGTCGACATCAATGATTTTTATAATTTTGTGCAATGTTCTAATGCCTCCAAAGACTTTTTATGCGCCATTGCACAGTGGTTTAAAAACTTTTTTTTGGAAATAATTCGGTATCTTGGGAACTATTTGAGGTATTGTTACATGGTTTGAGCTGAGGTGTTTTCGAGTTGACTTACGTTTGTTCAGCTTCCTAGCGGTAATGGGGGCCAGTACGTAGCCCCTCAAAGTTGGTCACCTCGGGTCTCAAATTTTGTAAAAAAAATCGTCAAAAGTCCATTTATGATCCGAATGAGCTAAAATTTTGAATATAAATATTCCTTGAGAAGATTTACAAAAATACGCTTACAAGTGTAGGTTATCTCTATTAATTGAAGAGATATTGAGGATTATTGATTTATTTTTTTTAATTTTGCTTGATCTTTTTATGGTCTTTTAGATAGGGAGGGTCGAAATTTATTTTTAAAATATCAGCTATTTTGGCGATACAATTCTAAATAAAATAAAAACAACTTACTAACAGTTATCTCTTTCCTATAAAAAGTTATACGCATCCAAAGTTGGAACAAGTAAAAAGGGCCTTATTTTTTACGCTTTTTCCCAAAAAAGCTCACATATTTTTTTCTTTTGTAGAAAAAAAATTCTTCGGGACTATATAGAATTTTTATATGATCCGGAAAGATAACTTAATGCAAAAGCGTGTAAAGAAAAATTTGGCTCACTTTAGCGGACATACCACCTCCCAGTCCCATCCAAACTTGGCCAATTTAAAAAAATTTCGGTTTGAGTAAAAATTCTAAAAAGGCAAAATTACTTCTAAGTATTTTTACTATCACACGGTACATAACGTCACAATAGGTATATTATCTAATTGAAAATGGTACATGTTGGATTTTCATTGATTTACATATTCAATGACAACTTGAATGCTGAATGCGCAGTTCGACCGCCTTCCAACAACGTTGCTGCAATTCCTGATAAAGCAAGTGCGATATCATTCTGCAAGCGTATCGTAGACGAAAGCAACGCGATGGAAAAAGTTTTACATTTCCACCGGGAGCGCCCAAAACTAAATCCCTTCAGTTCCATCTTTCACAACTATCATAAGAGTATCGTACGCATATTTTTGTTGTCGATTCAACAGTGGAACGTTTGTTCCATGTTGAACGTTTGTTGATGAGCATTTGACGAAAACACAGCGATGAGTGTCATTCTCTAACAATCGCAAGTGCTCTTCTCTATATACTAGGGTATTCATTCGACTAATGATCGTTCGATTAATCGAATAATTTCTTACGAATAATTTAAAAATGGCCATTTTCGAATAACGAATAATTCGTACAATTTTATGTAGAATAATCGTATAAAACGAATAAACGTTCATATATATTTAAATTTATTAAATTGCTTAAAATTTTTCATAATTTCAAATTTAAATAAGTAATAATGACCCACAAAATTGCATTGTTTCTGAAATTCGACAAATAACTAAAGACAAAGCGACTTTGGATCACTGTAGATGAGTGTTCCGATAGCTCCATCTATAAATGTATAAATATTACTGCAAGAAGTTACAATTCTAAAAAGAAATCTTTCAAAATGTTTAACTTAGGACTTGAACCAATTAATATAAAAGGTACGGAATAAAATATTTGTTATTTAGCTGGCGAAATATTAGAAGAATCGCAATTAATAATCAAAATACTAATGTGATTTTGAAACGGTCATCGGAAGTGATATTGATGATGACATTTATAATGATTACCTTGAAATAGATGAAGGCCATGATCTTAAAATATATGTATATTAACCGCGTACTTAAGTGTTGAGTCCATTCAACTGTAATAAAAAAGCTCCGTAAAGTATGCAGTACAAATTTAGATATTTTATTTGCAAATAAATAAGAACAGGCAGGTGTATGTGGGTTGGTGAAACTTGACGAACTAACATTAGTAAATGCTACCGGTCAACTAGTATTTAATAAATCAAATGATAAACACAAATATTGCAAACTAAAGTTTTGTTGCAAGAAAGGCATGGAGTTCGTCTTATACATGATTTTGAACATCTTTGTCAAACATGGTAATAAACTTTTTGCGTATTTGTAAATGCTTCAATCATGATCAAATTAGCCACGTTCACTGACAATGACATCAAATTTCAGATTTGATATTCCTTTATTGTGTAAATCCCCAAGACCACTTTATTAAGCAAAGATTCGGCAACGTTGATAGAGCTTGATGTATAATACAATTTGTTATAAATAATTTAGAAATAGTGAATAATTAATTTACTAAAGAATAAGTTACTCAATTTAAAACCCGAATTGATGAACGACATAAAAAAGTTCTTAATACTTTTATATTGTATTTGAATTGAGGATCATGTCCAACTAGACCAAATTTTTTAAAGCATATCTCCAAAACGGAAACTAAAAGGTTTGATAGTCAATTATTTTGTAGATTTTTCGGGAGTTAATCTGATTAGAATATTTCTGTTGAAAATTTAATGATGGACTTTGTTTTCGAATGTTTTTTAACATTATCAATACTTGAGTTGTTAACTTTAACGTTATTTTTTGTTTTTCTTTAACAATAAAATATTAAAAAACCGACATCAAAACTTCATTCTTTACTTTTTTAAAAAAATTCAAATTATTCGAATAATTCGATTAATTTTAAACGTGTGATCGAATTATTCGAACAAGTTAAAATCTCTTATTCGAATTATTCGTTTTATTCGAACAAGAGAAAAATCGAATAATTCGAATACCCTACTATATACATATGTCACACAATTCACCATTTATAGTTTGCAAATCTTGGAATGACTAAATCTTGGAATTGACTAATACCAAACGCAAATAGAAACACTCATCGTTTCTTGGATGGACTGTGTAAATGCGACCTAATCGGGGTTGTCATAGAATCCAATCATTGTCGGAATCGGTCTATGACAACCCCCAATGCATCGGTGAAAAATAAATGGGAGAAAGCTGGAACTGGATTTCCTTGTTTTTGCCGTTGAAATTTCTTTGACGATTGATGCTTGGCAAAATCCGTGCAGCCGTTTTCCAATTTTAGATAAATCGAAAAAAGTCGGCGTAAAAGTGAGCGTGGTAAATTTTTCTTTCAGTAAAAGCTTAAATTTGTATTTATATACATAGATATACATACTTTGATAACTCATATATAGGTAACTGTTCCTGATTCATAATATTATGCCAGAATGTTTAACAGATAGCCATAAATAAACATTTCTAAAATATTGTAAACAAATTATAAAAACTGCACGTAATAAATAATCGATTAATCGTAATCAGAATAGCCTTACGCGTCACACTAAGTAAGAAGATGGCAATTGCATCAACTTCATTCAGTACGGTTGGTTGAATTGTCTCCATGTTGCATCATGACATGTTACATGCCAATGAGGAACGAGGAAGCGGGTAGAGAAGGTTAAACTAAGCACAATTCCGGGCAACGAAAGGATGTTGTAGAGACTATGGAGCAAAATCACGTAACATGCATATGACAGCATTCATGGCTGCCGTTTTATTATTATGCATTTTGCAGGAATATGAGAAGAGTCATTGTGTGTGTTGTTCTTTTCCTCTTCTCCATACCCTTAAATAATACAGGGGGGACATGTTTAATCCTGTTTTATTTTCAATATTCTAGCATTGGTATTTGTGTTGTGCCGTTTTGCGTTGCGATGTTGCTGATGTTGCATTACATTTTGGTTTTGTACATAATCATAATGCATGCGTTATGTATTTGTTGTCGAGGTATGTTGCAAGTAAATGTATTCGTGTGTGTGTGTTGCAGGGACGTAGGTTTTTATAATTACTTCTCGATATATATACGTCCAATAATTACTGAATGCTGAAAATATTCCTTTTATAAATTAAATTCTAAATAAACGTTGTAATAAGTGTTTCCAGGGACATAACTGTTATAACCAATATTGGAAAAAATCCTGAAACAATTGTTTATCAAGAATTTTTGAAAAATGGTCCCTGAATAACAGTTAAAAATAACCAATATTATTTTGGTCTTTGGTAACCATTATAAACGATTTTTATTTCATTTGGTCTTCAATAACCATTATGAAAGATTTTTATTTTTTTAGGTCTTTAATAACCATTATAAAAGATTTTTATTTTTTTTGGTCTTCAATAACCATTATAAAATATTTTTATTTTTTAGGTCTTTGATAACTATTATTAAAGGTTTTTATTTTTTTTGGTCTTCCGTAAACATTATGAGTACCAACAAAGTTTTTTGGTCGCATGGACCTGGTTTTCTTGTATTTTAAAATAGACAGAGAAAGATAAATTGTTCCATAATTTCATAAGAATCAAGAATATTTATGATTATAAACAGTTTTCTTTTAAAATGTGCAATATGTGATAGCTATGACTAATTATGGACCAATCGGCATAAAATTAAGTGACATGTCTTCTGTATATATGAAAGTTATTTGTGCTAAATTTTATTTGAATACCAAAATTTTTAAGAAATCTATACTCGTTAAAATGCTTTTCGGAAGTGGGACTTATATGGGAGCTATGACTAATTATGGACCAATCGTCACAAAATTTAGTAGTGAGAGTTCGGCTTATATAAAACTTATTTGTGCTGAATTTGGTTTGGATATCTATATAACTAAGATATTTATGAGGGATTATCTATTTTCAGATAGGACAATCGTTTGGGGGCTAGGAGAAATAATAGACCGATTTTAACCAAATTCAATAGACTTCGTCCTTGGGGCACTATACGCTATATCACTATGGTGGTGTAGGGTATAAATATTTGTAATGGCTGTAGTCTATCGAAGACCAAAAAAATAAAATTTTTTTATAATGGTTATCAAAGACCAAAAAAATAAAAATCATTCATAATGGTTATTGAAGACCAAAAAAATAAAAATCTTCATAATGGTTATCAGAGACCGAAATAAATAAAAATCTTTCATTATGATTATTGAAGACCAAAAAAAAATAAAAATCTTTCATAATGGTTATCAAAGACCTAAAAAAATTAAAATTTTTCATAATGGTTATCATAGACTAAAATTTTTTTGAGTTATTTTTAATTGTTATTACGGGACCTATTTTTTTGCAGTTATTTTTTCTATAACCAATTGATTATTTAAAAAAAAATAACAGTTACTTCGGGTCCCTGAGTGTTTCAGACGATTCCCCCTTTCAACTAAGCCTCTGTTAAATTTGTATTATAGTTGAACTAAAGCCCTGTTTACATTGTCCCACAAGTCATATGATCTGTCAAAATTTTGTGTAGAAGAGTATGAATGGGATCTTCTGAATCTAATTTACAGTCCATATTTTTTAAATTTTGAGAACTATTTTTTTTAAAAAAGCAAGCGACTTTCATCAAATTTTGTTGACTTACGGAGGGATTTTTATTTTATTTACTTTTTGCAAAGTCGTTCGTAAAGTCTTATCGTCTAAAGCCACCTTAAGTGTGTTTGGATGAGTTCGACTGTATATGTATAATAACCACGCATGCTGTTTGCTAAATATGTATTTTCCTAAACAAACTTACCAGCCAATAACTCCCTCTGTCAATACATTATTCCAGGACTGGGCAATATTAATTTTGTACAGAGTTTAATATCGATTAATTTTTTTTTCCGACAATACTACTTTATATGAATCGATATTATCATTTGAACTCGGAATATCGTTAAGCTTATTTAATCTCATTTTAAAAATATTGTATATTTCAACAATCCACCTTTCTGGAAGCGCCTATAAAAAGCGTAAATGGTATTTTTTTGAGCACTGAGAAAAATACGCTTCTTAGTTGCAGTAGAGGAAAGGTATAAACCCAGGTTGGCTAATGATTGGAAACGGTTAAAAGGTAACGTTAACGCTAATTTGGATTATTTCATCGTGAATTAAGTTATTAACAAAATTTGCAAAAATAAAAAATAAGTTGACACAGTTAATCTTAATTATTGAAATGAAAATTTAGTGTTTTTTATACCCTACGTTTGCGTTTGTGCAGATGTTTGTAACGCCCAAAAATATTAGTCTAACACCCACCTTAAAGTATACAGATCGACTTAGAATCACTTTCTGAGTCGATTAAACGATGTCCGTCTGGCTGGCTGGCTGTCCTTGTAAACCTTGTGCGCAGAGTGCATTTACAAGGACCGAAATAACTGCAGCGGTAATTGCAGTTATTTCGGTAACTGTAGCTTAGCGGAAACAATAGTTGAGCTTCAAAAGGTATTTTCAGGTTAACAGTAGCCAACATTACTACAATAGATGTAAAGAGAAAACAGAAAAAAAATGCTTCCAAGCGGAAATTCCAACATTCGCGATTAAAGTGGATCGTTTATTCCCTTATATTTCTGAACTTTGGCAGTGCAATGAGAAAACGTTTTTTTTTTCTAAAGTGCTTCAAAAAGAAAATAGAACTAGGAAACTTTAGCATCATTAAGTCATGCAACCTTCATACAGAAGTAAGATTTCTACACTACGTCGCACAGAGTCACATTATCGCTTTTTATCGGCCAAAACTCTGTAACTTTTGAACAGATAGAAATATTTTAGACATTTTTTTTGATGGACATATATCTTCTTGAATTTTTCTCCAGTTTTAATTTCATTAAAATCGGTTCAGCAGTTGTTGAGCAATTTAAGGTTAAAGTTCGGTCAATCTCGACCATATAATATCCTACACTATAATTTATTTTCGTGAATGATTTTTGGATGAGGGCATTGTATGATGCACAGTGTTATGGACCGATGGCCATGAAATTAGGTATTGTGATTTATGTCTATATGAAGTTTATTTCTGTTGAATTTTATGTTTATACCTGTAGTTTTAAGAGATTTATGCTGGTTAAAGTGATTTTTGGAAGCGGGCATTATATGGGAGCTATGACTAATTATGGACTGATCATCATAAAATTATTTGACATAACTTCAGTTTATATGAAACTTATTTGGAGCAAAATTTTTGTAGATACCTATATAAATTAACCATTTACGACCGATAAAATAAAATTTCGGCAGAACATTTGTATGGGTCTAGGTGAAATAATGGACCGATTTCAGTCAGTTTCAACAAGCTTCATCCCCGAAAAAAATTATGTACCAAATTTTATCGCAATATCTTCAAAATTGCGACTTGTACTTTGAGCGTAATTTCATTCAAATGAAAAAAGTGTTCAACAAACAGGTCAACAAGTACATATGGACTTAAAGAGGACACTTTGGCCTTAAATTTGTTTAACTCCTTTTGACCCTAAGCACTTTTATTCCACTGAAATTCAAATTTGACTAAAATATACTACCTGAGAAAACAATTAATAACACATCAGGTGTAAACGGTACAGTGACAAATAATCATACCAGTTCTTAAAGACTATTATCCTACCAACATAACAAAAAATTATCGATAATAGTTTGCGAGTAATGATAATTTACTTCTGATCAAATTTACAAAAATCACATTTTTTTTATAAAATAACATACAGTTTCAATGTGTTTACTATTGAATTACATTAAAAATTTTGAAATCCGAGTTAACAATAAGTTTTACTTTTGGCCGATGAAATTGAGATATGAGCCACCGTGCGTCGTGGAACTACCCTATAGTTCAGATTTTTTTTTGTCAAACATTTTTTTACAATGTTATTTTTCCATTTCGAAACCCAGGCAAATAAATGTGTTACAAGTTGGTCGAATCAAATTAAAATAATATAATTATTCCAAGAACTACTGAAAAGAACCGAAAGTAACAAATTTCTGGACGTGCCACATATTTGTCATTACTGTTATGCAGGCTCATACCATTTCAACTTTTCATTATGTATGATTATTTGTATTGTCTATAATTTTACTTCTACTTGTACAGGAGCTCCTCTGCTATAACACATGATACGATTTTGTCATTAGTATTTTTTTCTTCTTTTAAATAAATTTTTTATTCATATAGATCAGTTCTGATCCGAACTGTGAGCTGTAAGGTAGAAGGAGGGAGGTCTAATGGATTATGTATGGTGTACGAGTATTGATTCTTTTCTCATTCTTGTATGTATTGTTGTATTTGTGTTGTTTATGTGCCGCTTTTAGTTGTAGATGTTTGTTGCATGGTGCTGATGCTACTCCTGCTGCTGATGTTTTTGTTTTAGTTTATGACCAAGTTGGTATTTTATGCAAAGTTGTTTTAGTTGGTTTTTGATTTTTATTAACATTGTGAACATTATATCAACCGTGTACAACACAGTGGAACGAGTGACAGTTGGATGTAAATTAAGTCGATAACTATTGGTGATGAAATGGTCAATGTTGTTTCCTTTTTTTTTTGTTGGTTTATTATCTTTAGTGATTTCGCATAAGTAATGTTTTGAAATTGGATTATAACTTTAAGAAAATGCAAATTAATGGAGGTAAGGAAGAATATATTAAAAAAAACTTCTAAGTCTCATATATTCTTAAATTGGTACTTGGATCTATATGTCTGCACATGTTATTGTTTAATTAGGCAAGGATTATCTGAATTTAGAATGTGTTTGTCAGGTTCAGGAAGATCTTGCTCACTAGACTGTTTCATTCGGTGTCCTTGTTATATCAGGGCTTAGAACAGACTTACGGAATGATCTCTTCAACCTTCAGTACAAAATCAAAAGAGAGAGATGATTTTAAATAAACCGTAACATCTAAAAATGAATGTTTTTGGAAACAATATAAGATTTGATCCTTACATTAATGGACAAGGTGGCGCAAAAGTAATCCTCCTATCAGAAAATGCTATAAATTTTGCGATTGGCCCCTAATGTCAGTTCTGTTTTGACATTTGTGTAGTAAACACATGCGAAATACACGTTAATAAACAATGTTACGCTACACTCCTCCAGAACGCGGAATATTGCTGACTATTTATTTGACCAATAATCGGCCGGTGACTTTGACACAACGTGAATTTCGTCGCAGATTTCCTGGCCGTCCAATGCCTACTGGTGAAACACTGCGACGTTAAGCCGCTCGCCTCGAAGAGACTTGCACAACACGAGAATATTGCTGCTGTAGCCGAGGATGTCATGGAAGCGCCATCGACGTGCCACGCAAATGGGTATCAATCGACGGTCTATACAGCGAATTTTGGTATAAGATTTGAAGATGTTTCCGTACAAAGTCCAGACGGTGCATCAGCTGTTAGCTGCTGACCGCCAATCGCGTCTAACATACGCTCAAGCCATCCTTAATCGCCACCAAGAGGAAGATGATTTTTCATAAAAAATAATCATGAGTGATGAGGCCCATTTCCATCTTAGCGGGTACGTAAATAAGCAAAATTTATGTTTCTGGGGCACTGAAAATCCGCGTGTAACCCACGAAGAGCCATTAGCCCGCTCAAAGTCACTGTATGGTGTGCTGTTTTCGCTGGAGGAGTCATCGGACCTTTTTTCTTCGAAGACGTCGCGGGCCAAACGGTTACTGTGAATGGTGAGCGCTACAGAGCAATGATCAATGAGTTCTTTTTGCCGCAACTTGATGAATTGGGATTGGAAAACATGTGGTTCCAACAAGACGGCGCAACGGCACAAACTGCACGTGCCACAACCGATATGTTGAAGGATGCATTTTCCGGGCGCCTAATCTACCGTTTTGGCGATTTGCACTGGCCAGCAAGATCGCCTGATTTGACCGCTCCAGACTTCTTTTTGTGGGGCTTTTTGAAGTCGCGGGTTTATGTCAACAAGCCTCAGACTCTTGCAGCTCTTAAAGACATATCCGTCAAGAATGTGAGGACCTATCGCCGGAAGTTTTGGCCAAAATGATGGAAAATGACATAAAAAGGGCTCAAATGACAATCAACTGTGGCGGCCATTTACATGACATCATATTCTCGACTTGATGTAAAAAAAATTAAAAGACCAAAAAAAATAATCCACAAGAAGAATCAAAGTTTTTAATTTTTTTTTTAATTACAGCCAAAAAACATCGGACGTTTACTTTTGCGCCACCTTGTATAATCTAATGTGATTTTAGTTTCCATAAAACATACTTCCCAATAAGCAGTTTATTTTGCGCCACCTTGTATAATGTAATGTGATTTTAGTTTCCATAAAACATACTTCCCAATAAGCAGTTTCACTGGAATTCAAGTTTAAAGCAAGTGTAATTCAAGCCTTGAATTATAGTCAAGCAATTGAATTAAAGTTGTATTACACTTTATGTGTTATGTTTGAAAAATATTAAATTTTTTTAAATATTTTTCAAGTTTAAATCATAATTACGTTTGCATTCAAGTCAAATTATATGAGAGCTCTGGTTAATTACGAAACGATTTTCACAAAAGTTTAATTATGAAAAGTTTGTATGTAATGAATATTATTCTGAGGGTCATTCCTAATAATTTTTCTGATACATATGTATAAATTACACTATACAACAAAATCAAATTTTTTCCAAAATTACAACGTCCGACCAATAAATTTTGATAGAGGACACAAAAAAAATGGCACGTGTATTGGCGTTACATCTGTTTACATCGGAATTTCATTTGAGGGAGGGTTAAAGTTTCCCAACACTGGCACATTATTATTGTTAATCGGCATAAGAAACCATTTTAGGTATAAAATGTATTTAACAAATTTATGTAAAATGTTACGGAGAACATTTTTGTATAATATGTTAACCCCCTAAATCCTTTTTGTCCTTCTTTTAAAAAAGTTCAAAAAACACCATTAAAACAGGGATTTAAGAGATAATATGTTCCGCAAAAATATTATTCGTGAAATTTTACTATAAGTCCCTGAATACACCAAAACAGAAAATTAAACCAGGAAGTCAGAAATAAAATAGAACAAAAGAGAGCTTAGGGTTAATTTGTAACAAATCAAACTTATAAAAGATCTGGGGCTAATTACCGCAGTCGAAAACGCTCGAATACTTATTCACGTGCGTTTTTTTAATTTTTTGATATTCTCTTATTTGATATCGATTAAAATGTATAGGAAATTATAATGATTGCGTTCGAAATTTATTTCGAGTACGAGTGGGACAATTTATTTAAAATATTTCATTACATTAAAATAGTATTGAGGCCCGGTGATGATGATGATTATTAAAAAGATGTATATGAAAATGAAATTGTTTTTCTATAAAAAGTTATCCTTATTTTGTTTTTTATTAAATTGTTATTTTATTTTAAGGTTTTGTTTACTCCTAATCCTAAGTAAATAATAAATATAAATAATATAAAGGTATATCAGAAACGCATTCTTCGGAAATCTAAGAAATTTTCTTCAAGAAACCATAGGTCTAAAATCAAATTCTATCTTGCGCATTTCGTGTTTTATACAATGATATTTTAATACATATTTTTTAATAGTTTTTTTTTTATTGGATAAAAGACGAAATGTGCAAGATGGGATTTGATATTAGACCTATGGTTTCTTGAGAAAACTTTCTTAGAATTTTTCGTAGATTGCGTTTCTGCTATACGATTTTTTACTTTTTGATCGTCCATACAAATCGACCCAGCCTAATAAAATATCTTCTAAAATAGTTGGAGTATTTGTTTTAAACATTTTTTTTGGATTTTAAATATTTTTAAAGTTTTTAATACACTAAAACTCATAAAAACACACTTAAAAAAAACCGGCTATTCGAGGAGAAAAGCTTTTCAAAAAACCGAAACCGACTTGACCAAAAAAACCGGTTATTAAAAACCGGGCCGATCACCCTAGTACAAATAAATACTACATTTGACGACAAGTTTCACACATGAAGAAAAAAACTTACTCGATGCAGATGTCTAGTTTCAACCTATATTGAACTACGAAAGCGATAGAAATGTAGTTTTGTTATGTTTACATTTAATCGACTCAGAAAGTGAATGAAACGGTGAAGTTAATATAGATTATTTTGGTAACGTGTATTTTTAGCGTTAACCGTATATAAATACAATTTACAAAAACTAGTTAACAATGATTATATGCTATAACTAAGGGCGGATTTTGATGCATTTATAATTGGAAAAATTCAAAGTATTACAAATATATATATTTCAATGTCCCGAAATGAGAGAACCGAGATCCCAGCAATTCGTATTTGGCAGATTTAATTAACTCTTTTAATTATGTTATCAATTAAATAGTTTTAAAATAATAATTGTGCTTCTGAGAAAATATTAATTCTAACATGGGATTAATTCTCTTTTTTCGCCATAATCATTAGAGCCTAAAATTTTATAATCATACAAAAATGGGTCGTGCTGGAAAGTTGCATCCAACTACGATTTTCTGCTTGTAATAAATGTTCGTGAAGAGCGGTAATATTGTATGGGAAGTTATAAAGTCTTTATCAAACAAACTCCTTTATATATCGAAATTACAATAAAAACAAAACGAAAAGTTTTCCTCACAATTTATACATATTTTAAATCACAATGGCCCATAAGCATAGTCAGACAAAGTTGGATTGTTTTAAAAACAACTTTAAAATAAAAACTTGCTTTTAATTATTTTGTGACTAGTCAAAATTAAAGTATGTTTTAAATTGAACCGACTCATGCAATACACAAAAAAATATGGAAAAGTGGCACCGCCGAACAGCGGACTTAGAAAATTAAAAAAAACACCAAAAGTGGCAAACAACAAAAGTAGCCGGGAAAACTAAAGAAATAAAGATGTTTGTGGTGGAAAAATTAAAAAGGAAAGATTAATATCATATTTATGATATTTTGATACTAATTTTATTGATAAATGTTCAATATCTTGTAACTTACAAATTTTTGACTTTTTGCCGAACTTTTTTTACATAGCGAAGAACAGCTGATGCTGTTGTTAAATGAGTTAAAAACAGCTTCAGCTAGTCTTATATTTACAGTCGACTTTAACGTCAAAAGTATACTTTAACTTGGCTATGGTAGACGTAAAGTTCACTCTTAAGTAAAGACGACTTTATTTCTCTTAAAATATACTTCATTTCTAACTATGATTATGGGTTGACATGGTAATTATACAATACACCATCATATTGGGGAGGGTATAATGCTTTTGTGCAGATGTTTGTAACTCCCAACTATATTAGTCTAACACCCTTAAAGTATACTGATCGACTCTGAATCACTTTCTGAGTCGATTAAACTATGTCCGTCCGTCTGGCTGGCTGTCCATGTAAACCTTGTGCGCATTAGGTAGATATAATTTTTTAGGCCCAAGGACCATGTCTATTGAAATTGGCAGAAATCGGTCCATTACTTCACCTAGCCCCCATACAAATGTCCTCCCGAAATTGGACTTTATCAGTCATAATTGTTTAATTTAAATAGGTATAATCACAAATTCTGCTCGAAATAAGTTCCATATATACGAAATTCATGTCACCAAATTTTATTATGATTAGTCCATAATTAGTCATAGCTCCAATATAAGACCCGCTTCCGAAAATCACTTTAACGTGCATAAATTTCCAAAAAATGTTGGTATACACATAAAATTAAACATAAATAACTTTAATATAGACATGAATCACACGACCAAATTTCATGGCGATCGGTGCATAATTAGTCATAGCTCCCTCCCGAAAATATCTTTAACGAACCTAAATCTCTTAAAAATGTTGGTATACACATAAAATTTAATGCAAATAACTTTCATATAGTCATAAATAATACAGCCAAATTTCATGGCGATCGGTCCAAAATTAGTCATAGCTCCCATATAAGACCCACAATATCTTTAACGTTCATAAATCTCTTAAAAATGTTGGTACACACATAAAATTAAACATAAATAACATTATCTAATTTCATGGCGATCGGTCCATAATTAGTCATAGCTCCCATCATAGCATTCTTCCGAAAATCATTCACGAAAATAAATTATTGAAATTTTAAAAGAAAAATTATTTTGATCGGTCAAGCCCGATCATAATTTCTTACTTATTTTTAATTGCAGTTAGAGAAATTGTCAGTATATCAAAGTTTGTTGACAAAATTTGCATGAAAAATATACAGTTTTTAATATTCAAACCATTAATACGCATCTAACGCATGCTATTTCTATAACATCTAACCATCGGCAAGATAAAAATATTTTAAAATATTAAAAATTGGAATCAAGTATATGAAAAAAAAACATAAATTTTCCGCCCATTAGCGGAAAATTATAGGAATTTATAATTATTATAATAAGTATTTGAAAGTATTTATAAATTAGGCATTTAATATCTACAAAGCTGAATTTTTCAATTCAAATACCATAAAAATAAAGCAGCAGGGATTATTCCCCAATTTGTAAGTTCAATGAACTGTTCCAACAAAGTGTCCCTTCAGAATAATAAATATCAGCAATACGAAGCCATTCGCAGAAATAGTATTTTTTTGTGATAAACGAATTTTAATACAAATTGGTTTATTTTCGAATGTTTTCAACAAAAATAAGATATTAAGTTTTGTTTACCTACTCCTTTCAAGCAAGTACGCTGCTAAAAGAATGGAGTAGTTATATGGATTTTTGCCATGCTCACCTTTTCAATTCCCATAAACTTCTTAACCAAATAAAGACATTTAAAACCGAAAACAATGAATTATGAATTATAACCAAATATAGACAACAAATGTCGACAAAAACACAATATCTATTAACTAATACACTACACTCTACTATTAACTCTGCTCTATAGGCAAAATGTAAAAAAGCCTTGGCTAAAACAATGCTTTTAAACGTTAAGAAAACTTCATTTAAGACGGTTTTTTTCTGTTTTTTGTGCGCTTTTCATGGATTTGTTGTTATCAGTTGGTGAGATATTTTTGTTAGAAGAATTGAAAAATCCCCAAAACCAAAACGAAACAAATAGTAGAATAGAACTAGTAAGTAATAGTTATTCCGGCATACATATGGAGACGTACGACAAAGCAATCGGTAGCCAAGTTTAGGTGGAAGGAAAAACAATAGACTTGTTGCTTTTTTGTTTTGAATCTTGTTGCTGTTAAAATGGAACTTGAGAAAAAAAAATATTCAATACAAAATCGAGCAACTTGTAGTCGTATGTTTGTTTGTATGTATGACTTTTAACCATAGACTTTCCAATATGCCAAAATTGAACAGCGGCATTGTGTCGTCATTTTCGATATCTTTATATACCCCAGAAGCAGGCAGCCAGTAACTAGCAAAGCTTCTCCAAAAATGAAAAAAATAAAACACTCGATGAAAATTTGCAATATCGAAACAAATAAAGAAAGAAATAAAAAAAAAACTTAAGTGTGTTTAGTTTAGCATTTATTTGTTACTATTAACTCGCTTTTACTGACGCTTATCGATGCAACAAAATCCTTTTTGCCACAAGAAACAGAACAATTGTTGTGCAATGAAAACCCACCAAATACGAGTAAAAAGCTCTTTCAAATATTATTTTGCTACAAAGAGATGATGATACTACTCGTTGCTACAAATGAACCTACATACAGACAGACAGACGGACTGGTACGGACTTACGAACGTAGCCAAGCTTCACCTTATGCTACCTTTATGCTTTTCTTTTTATTTAGCGATTTTTTATTTATTTTCTCAAGATCATTGAAGTTGGATTTTTGCTTAAACGTACCGCTGCAAATTGTTTAACAAACGCCATGTACACAATATGACTAGAATTATTGTACAACACACATCTAGAGACTTTTGGCACCACCGCCACCATTTACCAACAACAACAACAAAAAAATAATTCAAAATGAAAAAAATTGCCGAAGAACTAAAAACAATTCATATACCCAGACGCCGAGTAGGAGTCACAGATGTTGGGATAATGTGTTGCGCTTTGCCAAAAAATACAAACAAAAATAAAAGAAAAGAAGGAGGACTCCCTATTTGTGAATTGTGGAAGGAAAAGCAAAGAAAGAAGGAAAAGAAAGAAAAATGATATGCTTACTCAATGTTGAATTAAACAAACATACAGACATATGAATAAATACGTACTGCTAATATGTCCTATCTTTATGCTGAGATGGAAAATCTATGGCACTAACTTACAAATGCTAATACTCCAAATCTGAAAAGCTTTCTAATGTTTAAATTCTTGGAAATTAAATTATTAAAAATGAGAAGCTACAAATGATATTATCGGTACTATTAGTTCTATTACTTCAAAATACTGGATTTAAATTTTTTTTAACTCGATAATTTTCTAATAAATTATATGACATTTTGAAGGATACATATCGGTCATTTATTCTCACATAGGGAGTGTAAACAACAAAGTCTTTTTTGGTCCGAAAATATCGAAATTTGTGCCAACAAAGCGTCATATGCGGGATGTTTTGCTTTACTTCTTTTAATTTGAACAAGTAAGAGAGCTATATTCGGCTGTGCCGAATCTTATATGTATATCCTTCACAAAATTATACTTCAAAATAAAATTTTAAATATAGTATATAAATTTTTGTAATTATTCGAACTTTTTATATACATATATAATTTGAAAGCAAATTTTTAATTAACCTTAAGTTCATTTTATACTAAATGAATACTAAAATTTTAGACAATTGGCAAATTGGAATGCATTTTCTACCCTGCCAAGGCCGTCATCAACAATCTTCATTGTCAAGGTCTATTTGTAAATATCATCTATTTAACTTACTATTATTAGGAATTAGAATATATTTGCCCAATTCACAATTGATGTTGTAGTGTTGTAGCGTTGTATGTCGTAAATATTTTTCGAACAAATTTTTCGAAACAAAAACAAAACATTAATAAAAAAAATTACGACATACAACGATACAACGCTACAACACCAGTTGTGAATTGGGCAATTATTTGTAAATTAGACGAAATTTCAAATATTTTTTATTATATATGTGTATTCTTATTATTAAAAATTTATTATTTTATTAGTGTGTCTGTTGCTGTAGTCAACCTTTGGTTTACAATTCAGCTATGTATGTTTTTGTGTTTTTCCTTTTTACTCCTTGCATTTTCTGCCATTGGCAGTGTAGAAAATGCATTCCAATTTGCCAATTGTTTAAAATTTTAGTATTCAGTGATATTCTTTGAATTATTACAAATAAATTATAATAAAATGAACTTAAGGTTAATTAAAAATTAGCTTTCAAATAATTTTAAATATTTTTAGGTAACAAAATTTACTTTTTCCAAAGTTGTTTTTTCAAAAATTTTTTTTTTTTAAATTTAAATATTTTTTTTAAATTTAAAATTTTTTTTTTATATTAGAATTTTTATATATACGTCATTGCAAAGGCTCTTATAATCCAGATATAGGTAAAAAATCGAGGTAGTCCTGATTTTTTCCTTACATCTCAGCCATTTGTGGACCGATTCGCTCGATTTAAATAGCAACCGAGCCTGAAGAATTCCGAAGATATTGATGTATGAATCGTGTATGTAAGGCAGACAGAAAAGCACACAGACAGACGGACATGGCTTAATCGACTCCGTTATCTATAAGGATCCAGAATATATATATATATATATACTTTATACGGTCGGAAATGAAAAATGTAGAAATTACAAACGGAATGACCAATTTATATATATATATTAGAGTGACTGCCGATTTTTTTTTTTAGATTTCAAAGAGTGCCGGGTGGAATATTGTGACACTAGGCCTGAATGTTAAGTGCTGAAAATTTGAGCCAAATCGGGCAACGATTTCTGGACGCGCATCGAGGTCAAAGTTCAGATATATGCAAAATTATACTATTTATATGGAATAAATAGGCGAAACTCGTTAAATTTCTGCATTGTTTTCTAGAAATGTATAGATTTATTTATATTAATGAATATTACATTAAAATTTTTTTTTTGGAAATTAACCCTGCATCTCCTTTGGGTCAAAATGACCCAAAAACTGTATTATCGCCAAAATTCGGAAAAAATGCAAATTTTTCAGATATTTTAAAAATTTTGCTATTAAATAAATACTTTTGCAATTGAATGCAAAATAATCGAAATCTGTACGTAATTATCGTTGTAATGAGATATAAATGATAAAATTTGGTTAAAAAATGTTAAAGTTATTACAAATTCGCCAGACCATTAACGTGTTTCAGGCCACTTGAACAAAAAATTTAGGAAAAAAAATTAACATATTTCGAGAAAAATTAAAATAAAAGCTTATTTTTATTTAAAATGTATCCGTATTTACTTGTGTATGAGCTTTTGTCTTCGTAGGATACCGTTAACCTATTCGCAGGTATGGCCAAAAAAATTATTTTTTTTAACGGCTGTTTCAAATCTCCATTTTCAAATTTTTAAAAATTTTGTTAAACAAATTTCAGAATATTTTGATCATCACATTGGGATTTATTGAGATCAAAATAGGGAATAAAAATATGAAAAAATTATGTCAATACCTCTTACAGTTTTTCCGTACCTGCGATTTAAATTTTGCGATTTTCAAGAAAAACTAATTTTTTGTCCATATTTAGGCGAATGAGCCCAATTTCCTTAATGTTATAAATTTTAAGTAAAACCTATTCATAATATTATATTCCTTGTAATTTTAAATATGGTCTGAAAGTTTTACTAAAATCGGAAAACGATAACCGTAAATCGTGAAGGTCAAAGGTCAAATTTTTCATTATTTTGAATTTCTAAAGAAAAGATAGCGAAATGTTATATATTTTTAGGCCGATTTTAATAAAACTTGAGCAAAATATACACTGGGGTCTAACATTTACAACAACAGTGCAAAAATGAATTTAATCCTTTAAGAGCACTTGGGGTAAAAATGGCTGTGTTTTTCGTGATTTTAAAAGTTGAGGGTAATTTGGACCCCAAGTGCAGCTAAGAGTTAATTTCCACTTTTGTGCTGTTATTTTAAATTCTGTACTTTATGTTATACTTTCCTCAAGTTTCATTAAAATCGGCGCAAAAATATACATTTCGCTATCTTTTCTTTAGAAATTCCAAATATTGAAAAATTTGACCTTTGACCTTTGACCTTCACGATTTAAGGTTATCGTTTTCCGATTTTAGTAAAACTTTCAGACCATATTTAAAATTACAAGGACTATAATATTATGAATAGGTTTTACTTAAAATTTATAACATTAAGGAAATTGGGTTCATTCGCCTAAATATGGACAAAAAATTAGTTTTTCTTGAAAATCGCAAAATTTAAATCGCAGGTACGGAAAAACTGTAAGAGGTATTGACATAATTTTTTCATATTTTAAAAATTTGAAAATGGAGATTTGAAACAGCCGTTAAAAAAAATAATTTTTTTGGCCATACCTGAGAATAGGTTAACGGTATCCTACGAAGACAAAAGCTCATACACAAGTAAATACGGATATATTTTAAATAAAAATATGCTTTTATTTTAATTTTTCTCGAAATATGTTAATTTTTTTTCCTAAATTTTTTGTTCAAGTGGCCTGAAACACGTTAATGGTCTGGCGAATTTGTAATAACTTTAACATATTTTAACCAAATTTTGTCATTTATATCTCATTACAACGATAATTACGTACACATTTCGATTCTTTTGCATTCAATTGCAAAAGTATTTATTTAATAGCAAAATTTTTAAAATATCTGAAAAATTTGCATTTTTTCCGAATTTTGGCGATAATACAGTTTTTGGGTCATTTTGACCCAAAGGAGATGCAGGGTTAACTTCAAAAAAAAAATGTTTAATGTAATATTCATTAATATAAATAAATCTATACATTTCTAGAATACAATGCAGAAATTTAACGAGTTTCACCTATTTATTCCATATAAATAGTAAAATTTTGCATAAATCTGAACTTTGACCTCGATGCGCGTCCAGAAATCGTTGACCGATTTGGCTCAAATTTTCAGTACTTAACTTTTAGGCCTAGTGTCACAATATTCCACCCGGCACTCTTTAAAATTTTAACAAAAAATTTTTTCCATACAACTGATTGTCACTCTAATATATATATTTATATATATTTAAAAAGTGCCGCGGAAGCACACCAATTGCTGACCAAAGTTTATGGTGAATGTTTTCCATCCATCGGTTTTAACGTGCGAGAGATGGTTTATGTGGTGATTTTGATTGCCCAGTCCAGCAAAAAATGTTTGAAGAGCAAGAATTGGAGGCATTACTCCATGAATATTGTCTTAAAGCTCAACAAGAGTTTGCAAATTCATTAGGAGCTACTCAAGCAGCAATTTAAAAATTTTCTTCGAGGTCTATATACAATTTATGTATGATCCGGAAAAATAACTTAATGCAAAAGCGCGTAAAGTGAAATTTTGCTCACTTAAGCGGACATGACAACCCCTAGACTAAGCAAACTTGCTCAATTAAAAAAAAAAAATTCGGTTTGAGTGAAAAATTCTAAAAAAAAGCTTCACATTTTTATAACCCTCTATGATTCTTAAACATCTACAAAGATTTTTTTTACTATCACACCGTAAGTAACGTCACAGTAGGGACTTTTCTCAAAAAAAACTCAGTTTTTGGAACGCATTTTCCTTGGTTTAGGAATTTTTGTATTTAGAAATAAAAAATTTCAAAAATTATAATGTCGTTGAATCTATATTAGTTCCAAATTTTTTTATGATATCTTTAACCGTTAAAATTTTACATTAATTCAAATTTTATATTTTTCTTCGTGGAAAATTACCATATTATAACTTTTTTAGTTTTTTAGGTGTATGTCTTCTCAAAAATTCATAAAATTATTAAATTTCACCAAAATCAATTTTCAAGTCCTAAGGTTTTCACCAATATCAAATACTTTTATAAAAAGCCTTCAATTACTCCACAGAAGTTAAACAAACCTTGCCCCCTTTGACAAATTTGTGTGTTTTTATACCCTACACCACCATAGTGGGGAGGTTATAATGCGTTTGTGCAGATGTTTGTAACGCCCAAAAATATTAGTCTAACACCCACCTTAACCCTCTAACCGGCAAGGCTGCCTTTAGGCGGGGTATGTTAAATGTATGTAATGCTGCTTTATTTGCTTATTTCTCCCGTTATAACGGTAAATATGTGTAAAGAGACAAACAATTTACTTATTGTGATAAATATGAACATGGACTTATCTTTTGTTTTTTATACCCTACACCACCATAGTGGGGAGGGTATTATGCGTTTGTGCAGATGTTTGTAACGCCCAAAAATATTAGTCTAACACCCACCTTAAAGTATACCGATCGACTTAGAATCACTTTCTGAGTCGATTAAACGATGTCCGACAGCCATACAAATGTCCTTCCGAAATTGGACTTTATCGGTCATAAATGTTTAATTTATATATGTTATATATATATATTCCGCTCCAAATAAGTTTTATATAAACAAAATTCATGTCACCAAATTTTGTTACGATCGGTCCATAATTAGTCATAGCTCCCATATAGACCCGCTTCCGAAAATCACTTTAACGTGCATAAATCGCTTAAAAATGTTGAAATACACACAAAATTCAACATAGTTATCTTTCATATAGACATAAATCACACGACCTAATTTCATGGTGATCGGTCCATAATTGGTCATAGCTCCCATATAAGGCCCACTTCCGAAAATCACTCAAAAATATAAATTATTGAAATTTTAAAAGAAAGATGTTTTTGCTCTTTTACTTAGTGTAGGGTATTATATGGTCGGGCTTGACCGACCATACTTTCTTACTTGTTTTCATATACATATAATATCTCATCTAAAACCAAGTGAAACAATATCTCTAGTAGTTCCCGAGATACCGAACTATTTCCAAACAAAAAAAATCTAAACCTCTGTGCACCACTGAATTGATGTATTACTTTGACGATTTATCTATCTAGTTAATAATTTGGTTAAGATTCCTTAATGTCTTTATTCTGTATATTTTTTAATACATAAACTAGAAAATATTAGAGTTTTATTTCAAAGAAAGCAGACCTCTGAATTGAAAAATTAATCATTCAAAGGACCCATAAGGAGACTCGCATGACGTATAAGGTAGTGCAAATCTATAATGACCGTTTTATTCTAGTATAGTTCATGGACGTTCCCTTGTCAATTGTAAATAAACGAATCTCAGTTTTACACCCAAAAATAAAACATCAACAAAACTTATAAGCAAAGCAAGGATTTTCATGCACTAAAAAAAGTTAAAAATATGCGCTTATAATATGCACTATAATCAGAGAAAATATGCACTAAAAATGACAAAAATATGCAATAAAAACAAGTTTTTTATTTGAAATATATTTATTAATATGTACAAGAAAAATATAAATTTCTTCAAAGAGTGCTGGGTGGATTATTGTGACTCTAGTCCTAAATGAAATGAAATAAATAGGTGAAACTCGTTAATTTTCTACATTGTTTTCCAGAAATATGCAACAACAAATCGATGCCATTTTGTTTCAAATACTTCGATTCGGTAAGACAAATTGTCAAAAGTGATTTTGAGTTACTGACTACAAACATGCATTTGCATAGAAATCCTTGTCCTGCTTATAAGTTTTTACTTAATTACAAATTTAGCATCAGTTTCAAAATCGATGCGAATATCAGTAGTGACTCTCTGATAGGAGAGGTAGCGACTACTGCACATCAATCATCATCAGAATAAATAAGAAATACATGTTCTTATGGAGTTTATAATTTGTTTCCATATCTATTTTAATTATAAGACCCAATTTTGTATAACTGTTTGTCCTTCTCAGCACTCTGCTTCCATTGTTATCATACATTTAAATACAGCAAACGTAAAATATAATAATATTCGTTTACCTTTAGCGAATACTTATTTCCCTTAAACTGCTTATAGATCTGTTAAATGTTGCAGACACTTTACGATGATTTTCATTTATGCATTCTCCAAAATCATACTCCTCGTATGCCAACAGCCAGCTATATGGAATCGAATACGAGTACGAGTACTTAGTTAGTGGTGATTGTAAACCTGGCCTCTTCATTTGCTTACTTTGTCGTACTTTTTGTTTAGCGTTTATAAAAAGTCTTTTAATGTTCTTTAATGCTCATCGTAATTTTTCCAAGACAAACCAATAGTAACTACTCCCATAATATATTTTGGCTGATATTTTAGTTACTTTTGTATTTGGTGTGTGTTTGTATTTTGCGGTGCCTGCTTATAAGTTGAAAACTATAACTTCCTTTCAAATTGCTGAATATTGTTGTTTGTTTTTGTTGTTGTTGTCTTATATACATATTTGTTACGATCTCCAAACATATCTTCATTTGCAGTTTTGTTCTTATATGTTTAAAGAAACTGAGAAACAACACAAAAAATATCTGACTTATATTTTTGTATTTAAGCTTTTGTACACCACGGATTCTGATTCCTTTTTGCTATTTTACTTTAAATAATGAGAATCATGATTTCTTTATGGTTTTACAAAATAAAGCAAGTAAGGATAAGTTATGATCGAGTTGTGGTAAACCAAGGAATACCCTAAATAAGAGTAATAGTGTTAGCCTTAAAATTTTGGTAAATGTAATTCAAAGAGGCCTTCACTATAAGTAATAAAAATTACAAGTATATCTGAACTACAGGTACAAATTAATATATTCGGATGCTAAATCTTTCAGAATTTGAAAGATATCAGAGGCTTAAACCCAAGGATACAACTGGAATGTACAAGTATTTTGGCGGAGAAGAAGATGGGGATGGAAAAGGAATAATTATGGACCGTATTGGTCTCAATGGACGCTGATTCCCATCCTTATAAAATAATCCAACTTTCTTAAAAGATTTTTATGTTGTTTCCAATGCAACCAAATAAGAGATGTAATTGGAAAAGGCTGTAGGGTATAAGAAATACCAATTTTTCTTTGGGAGCTTTTGGATGTTTTTTGCAATCTTTTTTTTTAGTTTACGCCATTTTGTTTGAGTACAAATTGATATGCAAATTCTTTTGTCGTTTAATACCTTCTTCATTGGCATTCATTGGTTGGTAGGATGGTTGGTTTCGTTGGACGGATGGCCGATCAGTTGTTTGCCTGGATTGGGTTTTTTAGTTTAAGATTTTGTTGCATTGGTTCTTCTTCAGCTGTTGTGTCTGTTGCTTGTTGTTGCATCAGTTATCATCATCATACGCGAGTACATTTAGTTCAGTAAAGACAAAAATACAGATACAAAATAAAAAAAAAAAAAAACTTGAGGAAAAAATTAGTGGGTACGTTAATTAGTAAACACTGTGTAATGTAAAATTCAAAAAAAGAGATGGTAACAATTGATTGTCATATGAACGTTTAAACGTTTATGCTGCAATATTGACTGGTTGCAACAATATGTACATTGTACATCTTACCACAGCCATAATCACTGTTTGTCCGTCTGTCCATCTTGTCTGTCTGAAATGAGGACATATTTTGTAAATGTTGTTTAATTATAAGATTTGTAAATATTCATTTAAAAGATATCACTTGGCAATGCCAAAAATATGTTGCTTATTAGCAGTAAATTTTGTATTTATTTAAATAAATAAATATTTTAATCCCAAGGTCAATCTGAACGTTGTTAAATACTTTTACAGACCTCTTCAGTTACTCAACATTAGCATAAAAATTTTAAGTTTCTTTTGAATGTAAGAATCATTCTAAATTGAATAAAGTGATTTTAAATAAATGATTATGTTTTAAATCAAAACAGGAAATATTATTGAGGTAGATTTTGTTGTTTTCCTCATATACGAGTATATCGGCTACAATTTCAGTGAAAATACCGATGATTTCGAGATCTCTTAATATATTTAAATAAAAATAGGAAACCGATTCTGGGTTATAACCGAATTTGTGTCAATTGAATTATTCCGTAATATGCATGTTTTCAGTTTAAACATTATTTAATTCATCCTGTTACTAACGGAATACACTAATACCCCGGTTTGCGTCGCCTCGTTCTGCGTCTGCTTCGAAGTTGCGTCTTTTTAAAATTTCTGTGATTTCGAAGTTGCGTCGTTTTTGTTTCAGTTTGCGTCGTTAGTGCTTCGATTTGCGTCGTTAATTCGAAAATGTTTGTACAAAGCTAAAACAGAAAAAGGGTATTTCCCGTTTAAAATGTAGTGCAAATTCGAAGTTGTTTCTTTTTAAAATTTCTGTGACTTCGAAGTTGTGTCATTAATATGAAAATGTTTGTACAAAGCTAAAACAGAAAAAGGGGATTTCCCGTTTAAGTATAATGGAAATACATACATATTTATGTTGTCTGATGGTTGTAGTGAAGTTGAAATGTATATACATATTTTGCAGCAATGAGTCAAAAAAGAAAGGAATTATGCATAGAACAAAAGCTTGCCATTCAAAACGTTTTAAATCCCCTTCTACAGTAAAATCCATTTGTTCCAGAGACGCTGATAAAATTAAAAAAATTGCTGAAACCGCAACATCGTTACAACATAAACAGGTTACCAAAATGAGAAGTTCTTTAATGGAAAAAATGGAGTGACTTCTTAACATTTGGATAGAAGATCAAAATCAGCGAAGAATGCCATTAAGTCAAATGGTAATTCAAAAGAAAGCACTAACTTTATTTGAAGATCTGAAAGAAGATTATCCGTTATCAAGTGCCGAAAGTGCGGAAGAATTTGATGCAAGCAGAGGTTGGTTGACCGTTTTAAAATCGGTGGAAATTTGCATATCATTGCATTAAAAGGAGAATCTGCTAGTGCAGATACTTCAGCTGCAGAAAAGTTCAAGCTTGAATTAAAAGCAATTATTGAAGGGTGGATATTCTGCACAACAAGTTTTAAACGCGACAACGGGACATTTTTGGAAGCGTTTGCCAGGAAGAACGTACATTTCTAAATCCGAAAAATTTAAAATGCTCTTGTTAGTTGACAAAAAATTCAATATTTTTTATTGAAAAATCTATTTTTTTCAGCTAAAATTATGAATCTCGGAACCAATTAAATGAAAATCAATACAAATGTATGGAAAATCGTGCTTCGTTTTGCGTCGTTTCGGTCTGCGTCGCGTTTCTTCAGGCCCTATTCGAGACGCAAACCGGGGTATTAGTGTACTTTTAGAATTTAAAAATAAAATTTCGATTCGAAAACTTCTCACAAGTTATGTATGTATATAGATATGGTACTGACTTGTCTAATAATAAAAAACAGAGTATTTATTTTTTTATGCTTTTAATAATATTATTTTCAAAATATTTTGTTTGTGAACTTTCAGTGCCATTAAAAATATATTATTTCCTCTTTAAGTCCATATTTTACAAATAGACTACCTAATTACTGATGTTTTCCAATTATTGAAAGCAATATTAAACAGCATCCAGATCCTATGAAATATTGAACTTTAAAGGTCTTTTGTCCATGGTCGCTTAATGGTGAGAATTATTACGGATAGATGGCTGATTTTGAATTCAATTCTTTTTTTAGATGAAACAAATACATTCAATATAATGAATTCATTAAAATTTTAATTTAGTTCACATTTTGGGCAAAATGGATTGATTTACATTTGTTAATTCCAGGTAAATTAAGAATCAAATATGAATCATTCATTTACAGCTCTGACGAAGACACACCAATATAGAGTTGTAAAATATGAGCGGAAACTAGAAAAAACTCAAACAAAAAAATTACTTTGTTTTTACTTTTTTTTTAATTACTTTTAACGTTTATTTATTTATCGAATCTGCCTTACTTAGGCCTGACAATAAGTAACAAAATCTTATAACTAAAATTAAAACTAAATGCTCTCTGAAGGGAGCGTTGATGTACGTATGGGCCACATCTTAACGGGGTGGTAGATCGGCTCTACGATCTTGTTTGTTCCGCAATTTCATGATGTATTTCTCACGGGCACTCTTGAATTCATCTTTAACTAGCGGTACTTGTAGGTCTCTATGGATGTTCTCATTTCTTATGTACCAACAAGGTGCACCTGTCATTGTCCTAAGAATTCTCGATTGGGCCCTCTGTATAAGTTCAATACTGGAATTACTGGCCGTTCCCCACAATTGGATTCCATATGTCCAGATTGGTTTTAAAACACATTTATACAGGATGACTTTATAGTCAAGGCTTAATTTTGATTGGTGATTGAGTAACCAGTGAAGGCTAGAAGCTCTTAACTTCATGTGAAGTCTTTTGGCTTCTATATGACGACGCCAAGTAAGTCGTCTATCCAAGTGAATACCAAGGTATGCAACAGTAACTGTCTGTGGAATGTTTATGTTATTTAGTGTGATAGGTGGACAGTCACCCCTTCTGAGAGTAAATGTGATGTGTTTACTTTTGAGTTCATTTACTCGTATTCTCCAGTTATTCAACCATATCTCCACGAGTCTCAGATAATTGGCCAATTTCGTAGAAGCTACCACGGTTCTGCATGTGAGCTAAGTATTGCCGTATCATCAGCGAATATTGATATGGTCACAGGCAAGAAGTATATATCAAATAAAGTGTTGGTCCGAGAACACTTCTAAATTACTAAAAAACAAATTCACACATACGAGTGTTGTTTTTGTTTTCACATAGTTTTGTTTGCTAATCCATTCGCATTACTACATTACATTCTGAAAACTGAGTTAAGTCTTTGACATGAGAATTTCGCATCTATGTGTATTTATCTATGGAACTCGATACTACTCAATACTTTTCAGAACTATATCTAGAAATGAATAATTCAGAAAAAATGTGATAATTATAATCTGTTAACTTACATCCTACTTTTCACATCTGAAGATTTTGCATATTTTCCAGTCAGAGTTTTTTTTTTGCACAAACTCGCTAAGTTTGTGCATTTCACATGAATCATTTTAATTTAATTTAGTAGAAATGGCAAAGTTTTCTAATATAACTTGAACAACTATTAAGGCAATATGGTCGACGTCAGAGCTAATGCACAACTGAGAGCGTTTAAGAGTGTTTTTCTTAAAAAATCCAGAAGAAACATATGCAATTTCTTGTTTTGGCTAGCCCGACCATATGATACCTTACACCAAGTATGTGATTATAAACAGTTTTTTTTTTATATAAAACTTATTTGTATTGAATGTTATTTGAATAGCAACATTTTTAAGATATTTATGCTCGATAAAGTGATTTTCGGAAGTGGGAATTATATGGGAGCTATGACTAAATATGGACCGATCGTCGCAAAATTTGGTGATTTGCTTTTATATGAAACATATTTGTGTTGAATTCTATTTGAGTAATAAGAAGTATGTGATTATAAACAGTATTTTATATATAGTTATATATTTCAGAGAATTATGCACGTTAATGAAATTTTCGAGAATGGAACACTGTGGAACGATCGTTACTAAATTTGGTAGTACGAGCTCAGCTTATATAAAACTTTTTTGTGCTGAAAAAATTGACGGATAATAACCAAATTTAATAGGCTTAGTCCTTGGGGCAATTTAAAAGTTTGTGCCAAATTCGAATTATTTATAAAAATGCGGCCTGTATTTTAATTACAAGGTTTACATGGAAGGACAGACGGACGGACATCGCTTAATCGACACAGAAAGTGATCCAGAGCAGATTGAAATACTTTTAGAACAATATTTTTACAGGTTCCAAACATAAGTACTAATCCAATACAAGCCACCCCCCCCCCGCATTTTGATGGTGTAGGGTATAAAAATCTGTGTTTTTTAAAATTTGAAGCAAGATTAGTATTATAAGTATGCATTCTGGGTATTTTGAGATCTTCGAAACTCTTTCAAAATATCAAAAAATATGTTATAATAAAAATGATCATAACTCATTAATTTTTAAATTGATCTTGATTTAGCTACGTGTTTTGGAAAGCTATTTCAGTTTGCTTTTTCACTAAAATAAGAACTAAATATCCGGTTTTTGAAATTTAAACCACCGTAACTCAGTCATTTTCCAACCGATTTTCAGTGTATAATTTTTTTGCCATTTCGAAATAATTGAGTTTAAAATTTTTGTTTTAATAGACATCTAACAAAAGTAATATTTCAATTGATCTTTTGACCCACTTTATGGAAGTAGTATTTCACCAAATTGTGTATATACTTATACACTCTTGTTTTATTGAGGCTACGATTTGTTGATAATCTGATTAAAATTAGTGACGAGAAAAAAGTGATTAAATATTTTCAACAAAACCAAACTTGGTCCTACAAAAACAAACAATCGAAGGTCTGCTGTCAAACTGATTCCTTTATTATTAAACAACGTTGAGAGAAAATATGGTTCTACGTCAAACTTCCAACCATATTCTACTCCTTTGCAGATGACAGCGACATTTGCCATTCATATGCATTCAATTATAGACCAAGCCTGTCGGAGATTGGGGCAATGAGGCAAAACATGAATGATACGCTCAACCAAGATCTTGTGACAATCTCTGAATGGGGTTGTGCGAATAGAGTCGATTTCAATGTACGCAAGACTCAATGTTGTATGTTAACTCACAAACGCACAACAGATCATGTTGCTCCATCTGTTTTTATGGATGGTGTAAATATTAAGGAATCAGAAGCTGGACAAAACACATTTTTCGAGTGTTGAAAGAAGCATTCAAGTACCTTGGTTTTCTAAAACTGTGTAAGAAATACTTCACTCCATCTGATCTCCTTACTATTTACATCACTTATATCGGACCTAAAATGGAATACAACTCTCATGTGTGAGCCGGTGCTTCGAAGTCTATTTTGGAGTTACTCGACCGCGTACAGGAGAGGGCAAAGATGCTTATCGGTAACAGTAGGTTATCCAGCTCTATTGACTCACTGGAACATCGTCGCAATGTGGGTTGTGTTTCACTGTTCTACCGATACTACAATGGTATGTGCTTAGGGAACTTGTTCCCGAAACCCGCAGTTTTTTACGCAATACACGCTCTTCGGCAAGGGCACATCAATTCGTTGTCGACTGGACAGTGGATCGCACAACACAATACAGGGAAAATTTGTTCTTTAGCCGTACTGTCCGTATGTGAAATAAGCTTCCTCCTGAAGTCCTTCCTGTCACTTTCAATATTAGAATATTCAAATCAAATGTCCAAAGTTCTTGGTATGGCAAGCAATATGCAGTTGCGGCAAAATACCGAAATTTACAATGGAAGATTTTTCGGAAAATGTTCATAAATTCATCACTATTGATTAGAACTATATCAATAATATTTTTTGTAAGTTGTAATAATAATTTCAATCGAATAAAAAAAATCAAAAATATAGTGGTAGTGGTTTCATTTTTATTAACATTTATGCATGTTAAGATTTTTTCGATCTCACTGCTTAATAATTATAGTTCTAAACGAAGATCTCGAAATTATATGCTGCTTTCTCTAACTCGCCGATGTAAAGTGAGAAGCAGTATTTTTCTTCTACTTCTCTTAACACATAAATACCTTTAGGATAAGAATATAAACAAGAGATGCCTGTGCTGAAAATTCAGTAATGGTTCAAGGACGGATACGGGCTCAATTTAGTATTTTTCGACCAAATACTTATACAATTTTCCAGATGGAAATTTACGCTGTCGATACGGCTTGTTGAATTTTATCTCGAAACGTCGGCCATTGATCTTTGCGTGCATAGTCTCGTAAACAAAGCTCTTAGTTCTAAAGACTTCATTATCTGGCCCAGACTAGACACCACCAACTCGAGTTCGTAAGAATCCCAAGCACGAGGGCATTTGGTGAACGGATCATTCATATCCCTTGGTTGCTGTGTTGAATATGATTGGTGAATGGGCGTTTAGAGAGACGAAATTTAGATGGTCTACGTTTGAATACTCCTCTTGTAGACAAAAAATGTTCCAAGACTCCCTGGACTCTTGGTAATAGTTCGACAAGTCGTTTTATAGCAAAAATGCACTTGTTAATTATAAATAATTATGTGCGAATAACCATCAAGTAATATCTTATATGATTCCTAAAACATAACCATAATTTATGTAATCTGTAATCTTGTTAAACACACTTAAAAAAAAATTTAATGCTTTTTTTAAACTTACATATTTTGCATGACAACTGACAACTTTCAAATGTCAAAATACAAAGAAACTACTACATAGATACTCACCAAAGTTCCACTTCTTGTCTTTCATCACCGTATAACAAATTCAACTCTTTCACGTTCAATATTTACTATTACCACATTCGTTTTTTTATTCATTACTGCAACTCTACGATCGGAGACCACAAAATAAAGTAATGAAAATTAATATTTAATGATTTTAATGAACCATTCATATGATAATATTTTTTTTCATACCTTAAAGTTCAAATTACAAACTATAAAAACTGTCAAAATATTAAGTATTTATATGCTATTAAAACGCCATGTTGGCGATAACATCATCCATCCACCATCATCATCTAAACAACCAACCGGGCCAACCAACGAACCTATGAAAGATAGTAAAATATGAAACGTTAATTCAGCTCAAAACGAAACGAACAAAAAAACAGCCGCCAAATCGCATACAGGCTACAACAATGAGATGAAATCTTACCAGCAAAAAACCCACACTTTAAAGAAATCTAAGTCTCTTATCTTAACAGCAGCTATTAAGTTTTAACACTACCAAGCAAATGACTACTTCCTACTTGCAAAAAGCCAACTGGAGTTTTAAAATTATAAAAAAATATATTTTTTTTTTAGTTTGTAGTGGATTTTCTTACAATATCATGCCGTTGTTCACACATACTCTTAGATTATTATGGCTAGAGACTTTTTTAATTCTTGTGTAAAATATTTATTATTAAAAATATTTGTTAAATACTACTACTACTAACTACTTATTTTCTTATGATTATTTTTATTACTAGCATTTATATTATTATGGATTTGTTAGTCGTTGTTGTTGTTGTTTGGTTTTTGCAATTCAAATAAGTTTTCATACTTCTCGAATTCACATGTGGCATGTTTGCTTTTCTATTTTGCAGCACACTGAAGACAACAAAAACAGCAGCACGTTATTGGCTCCCATCGAGTGCACTAACGATGGAAACCAAATGCAACAAAGTTTCACCTTCAGGCTTCAGGCCAAGATTTCAATGCCATAAATGTCTGCTTTTAGTAAATAATTTCTAAGAGAAACATTTAAGCATTTGATCATGCGGTACTCTTAGTTACAGTTGCTAGCAGCAAAATAACTTGGAAACAAGGAGTTGCCATTAACTTTAAAATTTATTTACGGAGTTTTATTTTGGAAACCAAAATATATATGGTAGAAATTTTTGCATATTCTAAAAGATGAGAAAAAAGCATTATGTTCTGCATACTCAGAAATCGTCCTTTTATCCAGGAATATATAATCCCAATAAGCATTTTTCGTGGGACATAAAATCCCAAGCAGTGTTCTTGATTGGTGATTCGAAATTAAATGAATAAAACATCAGAATATTATTAAATTTAGATGAAAGTTCACATTTACAGTCAACTCTCGATAATATGAACTAATTAAAACCAGGCCAGTTCACTTTTGCAAGATTGTTCATATTTGCGAATGGCATCTAATTCCCATCTACAAACATCTATAAAATAAAAGTTTCACGTTCAATTTATATTTAAACAAATAAGAAAGTATGGTCGGTCAAGCCCGACTATATAATACCCTACACTAAGTAAAAGAGCAAAAACATTTTTCTTTTAAAATTTCAATAATTTATATTTTTGAGTGATTTTCGGAAGTGGGCCTTATATGGGGGCTATGACCAATTATGGACCGATCACTATGAAATTACGTATTGTGATTTATGTCTATATGAAAGTTTATTATGTTGAATTTTGTGAGTATACCAACATTTTTAAGCGATTTATGCACGTTAAAGAGATTTTCAGAAGCTGGTCTATATGGGAACTATGACTAATTATGGACGGATCGTAACAAAATTTGGTGACACGAATTTTGTATATATAAAACTTATTTGGAGTGAATTTGGTGTAGATACATGTATAAATTAAACATTTATGACCGATAAAGTCCAATTTCGGAAGGACATTTGTATGGGGGCTAGGTGAAATAATGGACCGATTTCAGCCAGTTTCAATAGGCTTGGTCCTTGGGCCGAAAAAATAATATGTACCAAATTTTATCGAAATATCTTCAAAATTGCGACCTGTACTCTGCGCACAAGGTTTACATTGACAGCAAGCCAGCCAACCAGACGGACGGACGGACATCGTTTAATCGACTCAGAAAGTGATTCTAAGTCGATCGGTATACTTTAAGGTGGGTTTTAGACTAATATTTTTGAGCATTACAAACATCTGCACAAATGCATAATACCCTCCCCACTATGGTGTTGTAGGGTATAAAAATCAAATAATGCAAATTTAAAATATTATTTAACACTTAAGTAGTTAAGATAGAAGGATGACATTTTGGCATGTGGTATTCAATATTTGGAAATTTAACTCAATATTTTTTTGAAAAAAACTATTGGAAATCTAAAAGGATATTCAAGGACATTTTTAACATCTTTTGATAATAGCTGGCATACCATCCAATCTATATAATTTCTCTTTATAACAATTAGCTTATTCTCGGTCCTTACAGTAAAATCATAGCCCTTTACTTTCATCAACAATCAAGATCTTGAGCACTCTGGATCATTAATTATGTAGTTGAAATCATCTAGCATCCTATGGCATTTCCAATTCCATGTTATCTCTTTATAGGATATTATAAAAGCTGGACATTCACAGTTACTTTCCTTCCTCTTACTTTCACCATTATTCACGATATTTAGCTTTCTGGACCACTAGAAATACAGCTGAAGTCATCTATGAGATCCTATGACAGTTTCGATTCCATGTTCTCTCTTCGGATATTGCAATAAAAACGCTTGGCATTTTCATTTCTTCTCTTTGGACAGTAAAACAATTACTGAGACGTATGTATGTCAGCTTGATCGTATGATTCTGATGTACAAGCAATTGACTATTTTGTAGAAAGACCATACTCGATCAGGATACTTCACGCAGAGAAATATTAATCACATTCAATCTTATTTGTGTACAAATCGTACATGGTGGGGAAAATTTGACAATGATTAATTAACGATTTTACACCATCAGTTCTTGATTTGGATACATGTAATATATTTTCATCCTGAATCCACCCTAAGGCAAATTGTTATCAAATAGTCAAAGGTAAATTCTTTAAATGTCGTTTTTCTCTCTGTGTACACCAGATTTTTTCGTTATTTTACATCCATCGCATTACCTGCAATATTAAGTCCATTTTTTACAGATCCTTGGGGGGTTATTAGGATGATCGATTGCTCGACATTTTTTAGAAACCGTTTTGGGTTTCTTCGATAAATTGCAATTTAATATAAACCTCTCGGATCTAGATCCTGTCCTAGACCGAATTGATTGTAGAGTGTAGATAAGAGTAGTATTGAAAACATTAGTAAATGTACCGATACACTGGTATTCGAGAATTCCAGTAAATGAAATTTCTCATTTCAGATGTATCTGAAATTAAAGGTAGTAAAATAGTCTGGGAATACCCAAACCCTAGTAGCCATAAACATTTAAGACTCCAATAAAGTTAGGTTAGAAGTAAAGAATCACAATAATTTAATTTTTGTTATACAAAGAAAAGGCAACAAATCAATTAACTAATTATTGATATTAAATTTAATGGCAACTCTATAAACAAGTTCTTTATTTATATATTTGTACTCTTGCTATTGTTGTACACAGATTTGTTGTTGGTCGGTAATAAATACAACAAAAACAAACATAAGAATAAATACAAAACGAAATCTAATTTCAAATAATCTTTGTTTTCACATTTGGGTGTTGAAAGTCAAGTGTGTCGCGCATTCACAATATGAATTTTGAGAGAGTGATAAAGTTGATTTTAGCACGATAAACCCATTATAAATGCATTTATTTGTGTCTTTAGATTGCTAAAGAAAACCAAGACATAGATTCTCGTACAAATAAAATCGTATTGAAATAAATTCATATTTCTTACTTCGACTGAAAACAAAAATCATATGTCGACAAACAACAGGTTAGTAAGTATATGTTAGTATCTTTTAGTTTGTTTATAAGTATCCCAGTGAATGTGCTGTTGATTATAAAGCAGTGTGAGTTAATTAGATAAGTTTACCTTCTTGTAATTACGAGGGCGGGTCAATAAGTCGTAGACTTTTTTAATTTCCCGCCACTTAACTGAAAGGGCAACACTGCTCCTGTCAGTAGGAGTAGAGTGAGTTTATTAGATAAGATGTCTCCTGTCAAAATTTTAACAAGCTGCGACATAAAAACACCATAAATTTCATCGGTAAAAAAGTGGTTTACTGAATTTCGTTGTGGTCGAACGTTCTGGACGCCCAGTTGAAGTCTATACACCCGAAATGACAGTGCTTGAGAATGTGGAAGCCATAGTCATCTTATATGTCTCAGTGGTTTCAATTTTGAATGATCACTTGGTTATGAGATAGCTATCTGCAAGATGTGTGCCGTGTTTTCTCACAATCTACCACAAACGCAATCGTGTGACAACTGCGCAGGATTGTTTGGCTTTGTTCAGCCGCAATATGTACGAGTTTTAGCGTAACCAGAAACCAAAAAAGCAGTCAGTGGGTTTCTCAGGATGAATCTGTGCAAAAGAAGGCCAAGGTGGGTTTGTCAGCAAAAAAAGTCATGGCGACCGTTTTTTGGGATACACGCGGTATAGTCGTATAGAGGATTTGAAAAACACGACCGCATTTGGCCAAGAATTAGGCTACGAAATGCTCACTCCATCCACTCTATTTCCCGGATTTAGGAACGAGTGACTATTTCTTGTTTCTAAATCTGAAGAAATGGATTGGCGGAAAGAAATTTGACTCCAACTATGGAATCATCTCACCTCGTCAAATCTTATTTATTGGAAGTGATCAACAAATTTAAGAAACTTTTTACAAAGTGTATAGAGCTCAAAGAAGACTATGTTGAAAAATAAAATGATTTTTTATAAAAAAAAAGTTGTTATTCATTTAAAAAGTACTGATTGTACAATCGTGAGCTCTTCTTACTTATTCCTGCATCCTCTGAGCAGGAACTTTGCGAAACTTAATAAATTTGCCTGCTTAATTTAATTAATAAATGCAACTGCATTTAAATCCAACAAATTTTTTGCTGGGTTGAAAATTTTTTCTTGGTCTATAATTTAATGCTTAAATTTCATATACATATTGCGTGTTTTAATCTAAAGACTTCTGTAAAAATGCTATCTACTCACTCCATTCATGTTGACTCTATTTTAAATTATGAAGTTGTTTGTTTTTCGTTTTTTTTTTTTTGTTACAGTGACCCCCTCTTGTTTTTACTGTGTGATAGTAGTTTCACAAACACAATCGTTGGCGATCAGCCAACTTAAAAGATATTTATTTTCTAACTGTTGATATGTATATGAGGAAATACAAATTTTGGAGAATCGTTGAGTTTATTTTGTGGATCGAAATTAAAAAGAAATCTGTGACAAATATCGGTAGATAATAAAAAAAAAAATGTGAATCCGAAATTTTAGCCTACTAATCTTCAAATAGTGTAGTTGTCGTAACCATGTCGAACGATGTTTTTTCTCTGAGTGCAGATTTTTGTGAACTCGATTCTTGTTGCTTTGGAGAACCCTGTCAGACTTTTATGAGCTAACTCAAAATGACATTATCTTATAGCTAATTCATTTACAACTGACTTTAAAGTAATTCAAAAAGTATGTATGTAAATTATTTTATATACATTTTATATTATAGTAATTGACTTCTTCTCGATCAGTACTGAACTAAATTTTGCTCACTCAAAGCTGATGCAGAAATAAACAAACATTATAGAGAGTAAAAGAACAAGCTAACACATAATGAGCTGAAACTTATGCGGAGTGAGTATGTACTGAATGCGGTTAAGTTAACTCAAAGTCCGACAGGGAATGAACGAATTAAACTATTGGAAGAATATTTATGGATGTGACTAACGATATCATGACCAACACTACAGAGAGAGTCTCATATCTCAATTTCATCGGCCAAAAGTCCAACTTTTTGTTAACTCCGATTTCAAAAATTTTAATGCCATTCAATAGTAAACACATTGAAACTAAGGTAGCCAAAAAATTAGATACAAATATTGTCAATTGTGTGCGTGGCATGCTGTTAAAGTCAAATATTTTATGTCATTTTATAAAAATGTGATTTTTGAAAATTTGATCAGAAGTAAATTATCATTACTCGCATACCATTATAGATAATTGGATGATTTTTCTTTTATTATGTTGGTAGGATAATAGTCTTTAAGAGCTGATATGATTTGTCATTGTACAGTTTATACCTGATGTGTTATTATTTTTTTCTCAGGTACTATATTTTAGCCAAATTTGAATTTCAGTGGAGTAAAAGTGCTTAGGGTCAAAAGTGGTTAAACAAATTTTACAACCAGGAGAAAGACCAAAGTGTCCTCTTTAAGCCTATATATACTTGTTGACCTGTTTGTTGAACACTTTTTTCATTTGAATGAAATTACTCCCAAATTTTTGTTCTACTTTTATTTTATTTGTTCATATGACTGGCGCAAAGTACAAGTCGCAATTTTGAAGATATTGCGATAAAATTTGGTACATACATTTTTTCTTCGAGGACGAAGTCTATTGAAAATTACTGAAATCGGTTCACTATTTCACTTAGCACCCATACAAATGTTCTCCCGAAGTTATACTTTATCGGTCGTAAATGGTTAATTTATATATGTATCTACACAAATTTTGCTCCAAATAAGTTTTATATAAACTGAATTAATGTCACCTAATTTTATGATGATCGGTCTATTATTAGTCATAGCTCCCATATAAGACCCGCTTCCGAAAATCACTTTAACGAGCATAAATCTCTTAAAACTATTGGTATAAACATAAAATTCAATAGAAATAACATTCATATAGACGTACATCACACGACCTAATTTCATGGCGATCGGTCCATTATTATTTATAGCTCCCATATAAGACCCACTTCCGAAAATCACTTTAACGAGCATAAATCTCTTACAAATGTTGGTATAAACACAAAATTCAATAGAAATAACTTCCATATAGACATAAATCACACGAACTAATTTCATGGCGATAGGTCCATAATTAGTCATAGCTCCCATATAAGACCCGCTTCCGAAAATCATTCACGAAAATAAATTATATTGTAGGGTATTATTAGTCGAGCTTGGCCGAACATACTTCCTTACTTGTTTTTATCTGCTGATAACTTTTTTAATAAGTATAGCTGATTCAAAAACAAAAAATTTGCATTTTCATACTAAATGCTATAAAAAATTAAAAGTTCACCTTTAACCTGAAATTGCGCAACAACTGCTGAACCGATTTTAATGAAATTAAAACTGGAGAAAAATTCAAGAAGTTATCTGTCCACCAAAAAAATTTCTAAAATATCTCTATCGGTTCAAAAGTTACAGAGTTTTGGCCGATGAAAAACTGAAAAGAGCCACTGTGCGGCAGTTAATCCGAGCAAAAATAATTGGGAATTGCATCGGTATTACGGGTGTACTACGCACGAGTCCTTTAGCAACTCTGAACTCTATATACCAGCTAATACCAATAGGTATTTCCAAATGACTATATCGTAGAAGTAAGACTATCTGCATCCGAATGTTGGAGATCTAGAACATTTGGATATGCAAGGATCTTGTATCTGATTTAATGTTACCCTAAAACAGTGATGTTCACGCCATACAACAATTGTTCAAAAAATGTACACACATTTGTTACGCTCTTTTAAAAACTCTTGTTCATTCATCGTTTAGCAAGCGATGTAAACACATGCGACGGACTACCGTAATTTTTTTTCAGAAATTTTTTAAACATTGTTGTTGGTTGTTTTTGAACGAAGCATAGCAAACACACGCGCTTCAATTACAATTGAACACAAAACAACAAAGTCAGAAATAAATAAAACAAGTAAGAGTGCTATATTCGGCTATGCCGAATCTTATATACCCTTCACCTTTGTTGTGGATGTATTATTATTTTTTATAATTAGTATATATGTATGTACATTGCCCACTTTCAGCGTACAGCATCATAAATTTATCAAGAACACAAAAAACAACAACAACGCCAAACGAAACAAAACACCAAAAGAAAAAACAAAATACGCAAGCCAATGAAACCAACACACATCCAAACATACGTTTTATTGTATAAAAAACAACAACGCCAAAAGAAACACAACACAAAAGAAAAACAAAATACTCAAAACATGCACATCCAAACATACGATTTATTTCTTTTTTGTCAAAAAAACATACACACAACCAAACAAACGTTTAGTTGTATAAAAAACAACAACAACGCCAAAAGAAACAAAACACAAAAAAACAAAATACGCAAATCATGCATATCCAAGCATACGTTTTGTTGCTTTTTTGTCAAAAAAACCAACACACAACCAAACAAACGTATAGTTGTATAAAAAACAACAACAACGCCAAAAGAAATAAAACACAAAAAAAACAAAATACGCAAAGCATGCACATCCAAAAACATACGTTTTGTTGCTTTTTTGTCAAAACATGCAATACATTGTGTTTTTTGATGAAATTTTCAGAGGTTGTCTCGGATTTTTGCTAATATCTCCGTTATTTATGGAAGGATTTTGCTGATTTTAAATAGCAAAATTCTCGAAAGTATGTCTGACAGAATTGTTGAAGATTTGGATCCCGGAGATATCTGGGGCCTTCAGAAAATTGATTTCAACAGACAGACAGACAGACGGACAGACAGACAGACAGACAGACAGACAGACAGACAGACAGACGGACATGGCTTAATCGACTCCGCTATCTATAAGGATCCAGAATATATATACTTTATAGGGTCGGAAATGAAAAATGTAGAAATTACAAACGGAATGACAAACTTATATATACCCTTCTCACGAAGCTGAAGGGTATAAAAATTTATAGAATTTCGGCCGTATAATGTGTATTCTTTTATTTCCTTAAAATTTAAATTACATTAATTTAATAAATTGGTTATATCTGGCAAAAATTCTAAATCTAAACATTCTTTATTTTGTTCTTATTTTAAGTGTTTGACATTATGTTTGCTGGGTAGCTCTCTCACCAATACATCTTCATTTTTATTTTTGAACATCACTGCCCTAAAACCATGAATATATGCTACATGTTTCACCCTCAATTTTATCAAAGGTGTAAGTAAAAAGTATAGTTTTATAATATTTAGAAGCAACATAAAAGAAAAGTGCATAAATGGTAATGATTTTTGTTCTATTATGATTGTTAAAAATGCAACACATTATGAGCGTACGGGTAACCTTTAATAAATAGTACAAAATATGTAGGCAACATTTTGTGTCAGAAAACAAAACACCATAAGACTACATAACGCCTCTTTCTAACCTCTTGCTGATTGAGTGCAATTCAGGCCGAGATATTGGCGACCACGTAGGCATGCAAAGTTCTTCGCGATAGGACCATTCCTAACTGATATTACCCTAGTTTGTCTCCCATACAGGGTTTGCAAGGAATACGATAAGAAACAGAAAATGCGTAATCGGTTTACATAGTTTCAACAGTTACTCTCTCAGTTGCCATGACAACGGAAATAACCTTCTTTTTGAATTTCAGGTTGTTTATTAGTTATGACATAGATTTCCGAACAAACATATCTGACGTATTGGATACCAATATGCCACAGATTGGATCTTGTACTCTTTCACTAACATCTAGTTTCGATAGTTCATCGATCTCATTGGTTGATCTTGAATAAATGGAATCTTATCTTATTGATTTCATGTTAACAAACCAACATTAAGTTTCCATAAACTGTAAATGCCAAATCGAAATTTCAAGAACTATTTCGTTTGACGCTCCAATTGTGTTTTATATTTAAAATCTAACTCAATAAAACATGTTTGGATTTGTGCTTTTGTTAATGAAAAACCGCGTTTCAATAATTTCAGCTCTTAAACATGCAATGTCGTTTGCTTCTTTTTTTGCCTCCAACTCTTGGAAAAACTTTTTCTTTTTTTTCTGTTTTGTAGTTATTTTGCTGCAGCGGCTTCCCGTGTTGACAGATGGCGTTAGTTAATGCTTAACAAATGTTTATGTTCTTTTATAGCGATAAGCCACGGTTAATAACTGGTGCTGCGTCGCGTCGTAACTGTGACTACAACGTAATGCTACGTACGTACATAAATATATACTAACATGCCAGTGATGCAATGCACTTTATTCAATGTCTAAATATTCCTTAGAATGTTGCAGTTGTTGTTCTGTTTCAGAATTATTTTGTTTAATTTTTTTATTGTTTTGTATTTTTAATCACTCGAGTTAGTAGCTGGCCGCAGCAGCAAGTGCAAAATGATTTTGCTGTAGTTCGCAATTGTAAGTGCTACAAACAAACAAACAAAAAAATAGGTGGCATGAAGTTTGTTTGCACTTTATTAAATATGACATTTTTAATGAATTGTTGTTTATGCGCTAGTTTAAAAAAAATGCATAAATTCATTTCAATTTTAAAATTTACCCAAAGACAACAACTCTATATGAAATTCTATATATAGTCGTATAACAAACTTTAGAAATATGAAATTCTTATGCATAAAATTAATTGTGACATGTCTTAAGATAAAGTAAGAGAAAACATGCAATTCACCACAATACTGAATTCATACTCTGCCGTATTGCACTGGTAACTATGAAGAGTGAAGTAGTAAGTAAGTATTGAGTATACGAGTAGATAGATACTCACTCGTATTTACATGTTTTAAGTATTTTTTAAGGTGATTAAGTAACATGACTTTTTAATTATAACTTAATATGTGTTATTAGATCCGGTTTTTAAACTTCAACTTTAACACACGTTTGATAAATAAATAATAAAATAAAATTGCTCCACTTACTTGCTAGATCCCTTGAGCATTTTAGAGGTGTCAAGTTATAAATCTTATTTAACATTAAAAGTGGATCAAGCTGAATTTTATTTTATAGAAGTAATTGGTTTTAAGTTTAATAAATCTGTGTAGTCAAGTAAGTTGGATTTATTAGAATGTATTAATTTATGTTAAGGATATTTAAATATTGATAGATATGAATGTCTCATTTTTATTTAGCCACTCAAGCGATATAGATTTGGGATACTTTAATCAGGCTATGCAGTAATAAGTTAGAGCATTATGCTGGCCCCCAAAAAAATATTAGTCAATATTCACAACTAAAACTAAAGTTCTCATTTTTAAGATACCATTGCATTTTTTTCCATGCCCTAGCCGTTCTTCATCTGGATCAAAGGATAAAAATTTCATATTACAAAGTTTCTTCGGATTCGTATTTGCTATATTTAAAGACGTAAGAAATTTCTAACCTAATCACCCTTCATTGTGACCGCAATAATTCCTTAGAATCCTTGGAATCTAATCCAACAATAACAAAACCGCAGAAACTGATTCGCTTCACAAAAATGCGAGGTCTTCGTGTTAAAGTTCTAACTGTTCCCCGAAACCGTAAAAGCTTTTGGACATTCGTTAAAATTGCAAAGGATAATGCTAGTTCCCTAATTCCAACTCTTTTAAAGATGACAAACATGCACTGACCCGGTTGATAAAGCTAACCTTTTGACTGAATTATTATTAGCACTTTATACAGTGTCGTCGAATTTCCTGTTTGAAAATTATCGCCCACGAACAATTTGTTTCGCACTTTACAACGATATTCGGAGTCCAACAATTTACATAGCGATCGCATGTATTTTGTAGAGAATGCTCTTCGGGAGACTAGCTGGTCTTCCTATCTGAATAATTGTGTAATTAACTTTACCTTTGCCAAAAAGACAAATTCTTCACTTATGGAAAGAAAAATTAAAGTTTCTTGGTTTTCTTAAATTGTGTGGGAATTACTTGACTGCATCTGATCTCCTCACTATTTACACCACCTATATCCGACCAAAAATTAAATAAAACTGTTATATATGAAACGGTGCTTCAAAGTCTTTTTTCGAGCTTTTCGACCACGTACAGGAGACGGCGAAAGTGGGTTGTGTTTCACTGTTTATCGTTACTAAAGTCGCACACTGCAGAGAAAATTCTTTTTTTAACCATTCTATCCGTACTTGGAATATACTTACTGTTGAAATCGTTCCAGTCACTTTCCAGTTCAATGTAGGAAAATTAAAGTCGAATGTCCACAAACACTACAACCTCTATCCTCCCTACCATAACCTATTTTTGTAGTTCCACCACAATACTTGGACAGAGAAAACAGATTCGTGATGGCAACCGAATTTGTTGCCAATCGAATGATTCTACATTGCTGACCGAATTTTGCAGATGTGACTACATAACTTTGGTAGCTTTAACCGAAACTCGTCTTTATCAACTGACTTTCTGTTGATAAAACCGAAAAATTCTATGTGTGCAACCGAATCAATCGATTGCCAATAAATTCGGTTGCTACTACGAATCAGTTTTCTCTGTGCAGTAGTATGGATATGGATTTGTTTATTTTGAGAACGTTTCTCGCGAAAACTTGATTTTGGAAGTAAGGTCCTTTTAAATTACCAGGTCACATATGTAAATTGACTAGCGTGATATTCTTCTAGATGGAAGTTTAACTGAAGTACCTTCAATTCAAAGGTATGTTTGTATATACAAAAACTGATAATGAGATGTATACTAGGGTGGGTCACCCGTGTATGAAGAAAATTTTGTTTAAAGTTTTTTTAAGGGCACGGTGACAAAAATGTGCCAAATTATAAATATTTTCATATTTATAATTTGGCACAATCGGAAATTATTTTCTACCTCCGGTTTCATGTTGAATTTTTAAAAAATGTAATAAAAACAAGTAAGAAATTATGGTCGGTCAAGCCCGACCATATAATACCCTACACCAAGTAAATGAGTAAAAATATTTTTCTTTTAAAATATCAATAATTTATATTCATGAGTGATTTTCGGAAGTGGGCCTTATATGGGAGCTATGACCAATTATGGACCGATCACCTTGAAATTAGGTCGTGTGATTTATGTCTATATTGAATTTAACTATGTTGAATTTTGTGTGTATACCAACATTTTTAAGCGATTTATGCACGTTAAAGTGATTTTCGGAAGCGGGTCTATATGGGAGCTATGACTAATTATGGACCGCTCGTAACAAAATTTGGTGACATGAATTTTGTATATATAAAACTTATTTGGAGCTAAATTTGTGTAGATACATAGATAAATTTAACATTTATGACCGATAAAGTCCAATTTCGAGGGGACTTTGTATGGGGGCTAGGTGAAATAATGGACCGATTTCAGCCACTTTCAATAGGCTTGTTCCTTGGGCCGAATAAGTAATATGTACCAAATTTGATCGAAATATCTTCAAAATTGCGACCTGAACTCTGCGCACAAGTTTTACATGGACAGCCAGCCAGACGGACGGACACCGTTTAATCGACTCAGAAAGTGATTCGGTATACCTTAAGGTGGGTGTTAGACTAATATTTTTGGGCGTTACAAACATCTGCACAAACGCATAATACCCTCCCCACTATGGTGGTGTAGGATATATAAAGGCAATAGAGCATTATATGCAAGTTTATTCCAGATAGCTATATTTATTTGTAAAAATAGAAATAAATTGTAATTACATACATATAACATATTAAATATTTAGAGAAAAAAAGTATTACAAAAATGTTTACAAAGGTGAAAGAAAGGATGAAGTGTTCATATAGCGACAAAATTATTTTTGCTATCAAATTTTGGTATTGATTTTCTATTTCCGTTTTTTAACAGAAGAAGATTTTTTCATCTTAAGATTGATTGGTCATTGTTGGTGATTCTGTAATATTTTCATCCCATTTCAAAAGGTCATAGTATGACGTAGCATTAAAATTTGTAGTTAGTATCTGAAACAGCCGTAATTTATTTGACGATGTAAATCTACTTTTCAAAATTCGATTTACAGCTAATTCACGAATAAGTTGTTGGGATATGTTAACATTACAATTAATAAGTTTTCAGGATGTGCTAAATACCTGTTTCTTTGAATCACTGGGCCGACAAACCTTCAAAGTTGTTGGTAAATATCTGCTAAGTTTGATTAGTTCAAAAAAGTGTCGAGGTCCTTCTTTACAGCTGGGAAGAGTTTATATAGAAAACCACACTTTACAAACCTTTACAATATATATTGCAAGAGTTGTTAGATTTGTTCTCAACTGAAATTTATAGATGAAGGTCTGTTCTTGTAAGTTCGTGGGAATTGGTTGAAACTTCACTATTGGCCTTTTTTAAAGTTTTGAAGTTATTTGCCAATTTCCCCTAAAAATGTTTGTGGTCTTGATGTTTCACCATCAATATGTTGAAACAGGTGTCTGAATGGCAGTTCATTCATATGCAACATACAAATATTTTTCTAATAAACGAATATACAATTAAAAAATTTAGTATGCAAGAAAACGATTTTAATGGTAGTAATTGTAATTGTTCTGTTTCTTTACAATCTGACTGATCATATTCATGTTCAGATGCACTGCAAATGGCTACTTATAGCCATTTGTGTAACCGTTCTCTTGTATGTAATCAAAATTCGATCTCTTGCAGGTATTTTTTAATGCAAGTACATTTCAGAAAATCTTTGCACTTATAAGTGCTCTAGCCGAGCGCTTTCCAAAAATATAAAATTCTTTGAAATTTGATGGGAAACAAAAAAATGGCACGTGTTTAAAAATTTTACATGTCGAAGGTACCCTACTTTGAGCCGCCATAGCGCCGCCCCTGGATTATTTGTACGAATACTCCTTGGCTACACCCAATTCAAATGCCAGATTTATTTCCAAAAAATTCGATTCTGCCCCACTGTGGAGCGTTTCTTACAGTTTGGGGGTTTACCGTTAATTCATCACTAGTTTTCAAGTTTCCCGCAGTTACACATGCGCTAATTTTTGGATTACCTTCTACAAATCGTACAATTCTTCTCTCTAAGTGGTGGTCGAGTTTTCTTGGACGGTGATTTCATGGTTTATTTACCATTGTTCCGGTTTTTTTGCACTGTTGAATAAGGTACTAAATGGAAGAGCGTGGTTTTTTTGCAATATCAATGATTTCAGTTAAACTTTTTCCTTCATTTTGCAGGCAAATAATAATTTTATTTCTATTCATTGAAATTTGCTTATTTTTGCATTCCCTACAACAACAAAGCTGGTCCATTCCATTTAAATGCTGCAATTGCTCAGATAATTCCTACCATATATTAAATGCAATTAATTTTAATATTGGGGTTCCTTGCCTTAAAACGGTTAACTGTACGGAGACTTTTTTGGTGATACTTTTAGTACAATTATTGAATTTATGTAAATTTTTATGTTTTTAATGAAAATGTTTGTATTTTTTTATGTTGATTTCTAGTTTATAAATTTTTTTATAAAATTATTAAAAAAATTTGTAAATATGTATTGAAAAGTGACCATAAATTGCTAGTTTATATTACAAGTATTTACGTACAGAGACTTAATTGATTCAGTGTATATCTTCTGCAAAGATATTAGATGTTATTCGGTAGGATTACATTATCTTACCATCCAATAGGAAGTGTGACTTATTTAATATATGGTCATGACATGGTATAGGGTCATGACATGTTGATTATATTGATTTATTCGTACCAACATAATCCAAATACATATATTAATAACTTTATGCCATTAAAACCAAAATTATATAATAGTGTTTGCAATCAAGTATTCACATATAAAGTTACAACGTATAAACACAAATAGTATGTATGTACTTCCATTTCGTTTTACTTTAAAGCCCAAATCAATTCATACAATCTTCAGTATTGCTTATTTCCATTCAGCTCATATGTATAATATTTTTAGATTTGACATTAAGATGGATACATGTGTCGAAAAATTGTGACACATGATATCCATAAATATGTCACAATGTGAAAGTTTACAATGTGACATGCAAAATACAAAGAGTGAGAGAGACACACAGACAGACAGACAACAACACAAACAAAAGCTGACAAAGATTGTTCGCATTAAAGCAACAGAAATATAAAAAAAAAATTGTTTATAAAAATCAGATTTTATTTTGTTAAAATTTCTTGAAATTTTACTATTTATGTTGTGTCAAAGATTGAAGATGACAACCGGCAGTCACTACTACAACTACAGAAGCCAGCAATCCAACCATCACACACTCCAACAACCACAATAACATCACTACAGACATCAAATAGTTAAAAGCGGCAATAACTTTTAAAGAAATGGTGTTGCATACATTTATTTACAACTTGAAGCAGGAAAAAATATTCAAACTTACTACTCCAAATAACAACACAACATACAATACACACCAACAATGAACACGCAGTCAAACAAACCAAAAATAATAGCAACAAGAAGAAGGAACAACAACAGTTGCATCGGCATCATTGCCATCAGAAACAGTAGCAGCAGCAATATTTCTATATTCAAAAACAAAAGTTGGTAGAAAATATTGTTAAAGTCAATTGCAGCTTTGGAAGCACCAACAGTAACGACAACAGCAGCATGCAGCAGTAGCAGTAACAAAAGTCAATACATACAACAACTGTCATACAAAGTCACACCGCTCTTAAAACGTATGATGCTGATATTTTGATGTTGATGTACTCGGTATGAATGTAAAAAGACATGTGTATGCAAATACTCATTGACATCAGTTACAAGCTGTCACTGTTGTTGTTTTTGTTGGAATTTTTTTAATCGGTTATCCGAGTGGGTGAAACATTTTGGTGAAACAATATTTTTGGTTGAAGAAAAATGTTGGTGAACAAAACAAATTTGGTGGAAAATAGATGAAAAATCGGGGTAATCGATTTTTTTGCTTATATCTTAGTTATTTGTGTTTGTCGATTTAATCGATTTAAATCTTGTATGTAAGTTATTTGAGGCCTTCGGAAAGTTTATTTCAACATACACACGTGGTTATATCAACACCGCTTTATATAACATGAACAATGTGAAAATTGGAAAAAATTAGAAACTTATATCTAGCCTCATGATGAAGCCTATAAAAATCGTCAGGTTTTAAAAAGCACCGACTAAAGGACCGCTGAAGTCCGACTACAGTTAAAAGCTGTAGAACGTAAACCAACCATCAGCAGAAGAAGACTTGACCATCAAAGATTAAATAACCATGAGGGCTCTGTTCAGTTTTTCAACGCTTTAAGGAACAGCGTATATCTCCCATCAACTTCTCACCAACAAAATATTGATTTATAGTGAAAATCTGCATTCAATGAAACAGCTGAAAGTGAAATAGGAAATGCTAAAAACCCAATAAGCCCTGGATATCCGAAAAGACATGGCAATTAATAGAATCCAGGAAGCAAGCCAAAACAAAATGAACAACGTATGTCAAGAGGAAAACTGGAAAGTTAAACAAAGTGCAACAGAAGATAAAGGGAAGTGGCCTGATAATTTAATCAGAGATGCCCAAATAGCCAGTGAAACGGGTCAATCCTATAACGTATTACAAAGGAGATTTCCGGCAATAGCCATCACAGTATAAAACCTCTAAAGAATGATCAGGGTGAATCGATCTATGTCAAAAATTAACAGCTAGAGTTGTGGGAGAATTATTACTCTCAACTGTTGTCGGTCAATCAACAAAAATATGTGACTGCGAGCCAATGCATCACATCACCGTCATCCGGAGAAACAAAAGCTGCAACTAAGTGTCTGAAGCTCGGTAAATCTGCAGGACCTGATGGAATACCTCCTGAGATTCTGAAAGCAGATATCACACTAACAACGATGTTACTAAAACCATTAATTTCGAGTTTCTGGTTAAATGAGAAAGTTCCTGACAATTTAAAAGAAGGTCTTACAACACTATACAACAAAATCATTTTTTTTTCCAAAATTACAAGGTCTGACCAATAAATTATGATAGAGGAGACAAAAAAAAATACAGCTCCTATTGTTCTATACTCCATCAAAGTAAACGTCGGTGTCCGTCAAGGCTGTGTTTTGTTTCCATTATAGTTTAACATAGTACTCGACGTAGTTATAAACCACTCAATGGATAGGCAGCATGGTATTTCGATTGGTTAGATGATATGACGTCTCTCTTCTATCCCACCGCTTCTCTTGCATGCAATCCAAGATCCAAGCCTTTTGTTACTGCAAAGCTGGCTTACAAATTAATAACATAAATCAATGCGCATAAATTCATCATGCAACACGAATTTCCAGCTTTCGGGGCATTGAATTGATGATGTTGAAAACTTTTGCTATTTGGGGAGTATAGTTTCAAAAAGTGGGGGTAGCAAAGAAGATATTCAGAATAGACTTTGTAAGGCAAGGCAAGGCAAGGTTATGGTACGCTCAACAAATTCTGGAGATTGCAAAATATATCAACTCACACCAAAGTCATAGTTTTTAATAGCAATGTGGAATCTGTGCTTCTATATGGTTGCGAAACATGAAATATATCGAATCGTGAAATGAGTATACGATTGCGTAAATTTGGTTTTCTGGGATACACAATGAAAAAGCCAGGTAACAAGGTTCTAGGAGACCTTGGGGACGACAAATTGAGAACGCGTTGCTTGATCATGGCGTATCCTTGAGCGAGATGAAATTCTTATGTAATATAATAAACTACAATGGAAACATTTGTTGCTGCCCTATGTTCCACTGGGAATTAAAGGTTTAAATATATAACATGCGACAGTACAGCAAATTTAAAAATTTTAATTATAACTTGACAACTCAAATAATAATTTTAATCGAATAACTGCCAACACTATACTCATTCATTGAAAATTATAATAACAAAGAAATTTATACTACAGTAGTCATTGCTACAAAATAATAAATAGTATTCTGTATAAAAATTCGTTTAGTGAATGAATGGTTTGTTGTCATTTATTTATCGATTTTTCACGTACAAATGAAATCTGATTAAATTGTGATTGCTGGCTGCTGTTGCCATAAGTGTGTGATTGTTTCCACTTCAAATCCGAGATTGAATAGAAAATAAGAAAAGTTTGAAATTTTGAATTTTGTCAACTCTTCTTCTGTGTTTTCGTTACTTCTATTTGTTACAACAGCCAAACAAAAGAAGAAACCAACCACATAAAAATAGATTATTTTTACAGCAATTATGTTGACATTTGATTAAGCATGTTTGATAGGTGTTAAAACAACGTGCCGCCTTTATTTCCAACTCTCTACGAAAATTTCAAATCTCAAATTTAAAGTTTCATAGTCGGCATTTGCATGTATTCCTTATTGGTCCACACACATCGTTATAATAACACTTATGTATTTACGTGGAGTTGTAACCACCACAGCTGTACTTATGTACGAAGTGACCTGCCACAATACAAAGGACTGTCATTTAAAATTGGCAATATCGTTGATCTTTGTTTAGAGTTTATTTTCGTTTTTATGGTGTATTTCGATTTGTTTTCTATTTACTTATTTTTGTTAAATCTTCAAATGTGCAAAAAAAAAAACAAAAAACATCTTACGTGTGTCACATTTCTTAGTGGTAAGTGACGATATGGCATCACTATCAACATTTGAATCATTTTGTGAGATGATCTGGCTATTAAAATGAAGATGATAGAGCGATGATGATTGCTAGACAAAAACAACTACACTTAAAGAAATTACTTAATAAATATTTTCGTATTCAATTCTAGTTAAATTGTGTCTTGCAACAAAATAAACTCCTGTATTTTCTTATACCACAATCTATAACAAATATGGTTTTTAAAATTTGTAAACCAAATGTTTTTTAGGAAAAAATTAGGTCGAATATTTGTGGATGTCTCTCAACATACCATAGATCCATTTAGTAGTGATTAACGTTTTCAGTTGGTTTCCAAATGAAACCAACTGAGTCAGTTGGCAAAAAATTTGTTGCAATAACGTTTATTGCTCAGTGTACGTGTATATTTATCCATTTATTTAACTATGAACTTCAAACTCTTGGTGACATCTTTTCAAAAACCCAACAAAAAAAAAGTCAAACACAAAGAAAACAAATCCCATAACCAAATATCGTGACACAAGTGTGAATTGTAAGACGATGTAGAAAAAATCGGTGCTTTTTTTGGTTTGTTTTATCCAAAAACCTCTTATTAGTTGTCCATAGCATTTTATTGAAATACTTTTAGCCATATCCTAGTTTTTAACAATATCTAGAGGAGATGAATGCACAAAAGAAGCCGACAATTTTTCAAACACTCACCGAAAAACTAAGCACGCTTCTGCAATAATAAGGTGACGATACTTATTTTGCACGTGAAAATAACGAGTAAAACCCCCACCAATACCACCGATACTTAGCATACAATTCAATGGCTTGAGCTTTTTCCCCTGTCCTCTCACTAAATTGCACTGTATCGCACGCTCTCGTGTTTCTCTATATATTAGCTGATGGGGTGGTGGGAAGGTGAAGTGTCAACCACAAGGCTGTTTTTTTTTGTTTGTTTTAAAGAACCAACTTCAAACACAAGTGTGTATCAATAGTTTGTTTTCAGCCATGATCGTTGTTGATCAGTTGAGTTTTTTTTATAAACATAATTCTGTATACCCTACACAGCTCTTGTATGTAATTTAACTGAACTTGATAAGAATTTATACTGCTAATAAAACATTTCTAAAATCTATAAATTGGTTTGGAAAAATCAAAGATGAGCATGTATACAATCTCAGCCTAATAGAAATTGCATTCATACAATTGGAATGAAGGTATAAATACCTCGAAGTTAATTAGAAATTTTGTATTTTGGTGGAACAAGATATTGAGATCACCTGAAATAAAAGAAGACTATAAGCATATCTGCACTGAGAGGACATTTAAATAACTATAACTATGAGTATTTTGATAAAATTGAAATCTGTAATTGATTCATTCTTTATGATTCATCGACGTGGTATTCATTCATACTCACCCCAGTTTATCAATTTGGTTTTCGTGAACAACAACAGGGTCCGAAATTTTCAGTAGCTTCCTAAAAATCAATTCTATGCACGTTTGACCACTAAATAACACGTTAAAAAAATAATTTACAGCTCCCTCCAGGCCCTACTTTTAAAAATGACCATCTCCTGGCCGATAGTCTACAAATGTAGACACCATATAAAATGTATGGAAATTCACATCACTCTTTTACTCAACTCAAATTTTTTGCAATGCGGCATGTCAAACATGTCTTTTAGTATTAGGAGGTAGTTTTTAAACATAGTATTGGTGTTGGTTCAAAATACAATACCAATCTACATAGTAAAGCAATTCGAATCGGTGCTCATAATTTGTTTCGTAGATTTGTTGGCCCATCTCGTGCAACCAAAGAACTCATCGAATCAGCCGTATTCGATTTGAAGCTCGAACAAGTTCGGATTGATACTAACGCAAAAGCCGTGAAAACATTTCAAAAGTGGAATGAACAAAACCGCACTGTAAAGCAGTGTGAGTGGAATAAGGTGACAAATATTGAATTGAGAGCATTCATTGGGATTTTATTTTGGGCAGACGTTTATAAATCAAACGATAAAGATACAGATGTATTTTGAAGTACGGAGCAGTTTATTATTATCGTAATGCCGTAATGAGCACACTAGATCTGCTTGACTTGGTAATGATAAGGCTGCTCCAATTTCTGCATTGTAGGCTCTAATGAACAACAATCATCGCCGGTACTATCAACCATCGGGAAGAACTAGATTTATGCAGTACATCCCATTCAAGCAAATTATGGTATAAACGTCTGGTTCGCATGCGATGCAAATTCATTTTATCCTCTCAACAGCGATATTTATACAGGAATGAGCTCAAATGCAAGTCGTGCACGACACTCTCTCCTCCAATGTAGGAGAGTGTGTCATGCAAAGACTGGTATACCTTTGGGAAAACAGCTGAAGAACCATAATCTCTGCCAATTTTTTGACATCATTGAATCTGGATAGGCATTTGATGTCAAAAAATCTCCGTCATCTTGGTAAAATGAAAGCAAACCGCAAACGAGCATAAGAGTCTACAGTTTTCCTCGAATCAAAGTTTGCGTTGGTGTCCTACGTGACAAAAAAGGGGAAAGCAGTTGTACTACTTTCCAGTACGACGGAAGAAAAACAAGCCACAATATATCCTTGACTACAACGCAGTCAAAAGAGGCTTCGATGCGATGAACAAAATGCTTTCGCATATTCAACTAAAAGCAAAACTTTGTGCTGGAAATGTTTTTTAACTTGCTAGATATAAGCGATCCAGACGTATTCGTGATATACACTCCCTGCAACATGAATTGGACCCCCTTTGTGCTTTGTGCAACTGCAATTCTCTCCGATATTTGAAAACAATTATCGGTGGTTTGTTTTGTGTTTTAAAGGTGTCTATGTTTACTTGCTCTGAGATCAAATTTGTGTTCTGGAAAAGTCCCGTTATATTTTTTTTTTATTTTGTTTTATGATTGACCAAAATTGTCTGTATTATTTGCGTCACTTTATTAGGACCCCCTCATTAGTTTTCGTAAGCAAATGAACAAGTGCAATAGAAAAAATAGTAGTTTTAATGCAAATTGTGTTATTTTAATAAAAAAAAATTTGAAATGGGTCGAGGAATACCTTAACAGACGCTGAAAAAAATTAAAATTTAGAAGGAATATGGACAATCCATCCTCAAAATTCCTGAACAAATCAAAATAAGCTGAAATATGGTATCTAATTTTTTACGAAATGAATCAATCTACGCGAAAAATATGAAAGGCCGCACTAAAAGTGTACTTTCGGCAACTGATAAACTCGTCTGCACAAATTACAGCTAAAACTGGTGTTTCGGCAAGCGTTAGAACAGCTCAGCATGAAGCCGAACACCTGAAGCGATTAAAACTTAAGAAAAACCACCACTTAACGATGCTTGAAAAACTATGCGCTTGGGTTTTTGTCGAACTCACATGACGTGGAACAATGAGTGGCACCGTGTCCTTTTTCAAATGAAAAAGGATTCAATTATTATTTTCACGATCAGGAAAAGAGGAGCACCAAATGGATCGTTTGTATAGCAGAGTGGGAAGGAGTTATGGTTTGGGTAGCCATATCCTATTATGGTACCTAAGAACTGAAATTTTTGTCTAGCACCATTAACGCTAATCGCTATATTGGAGTGCTATAAGAAGCGTTTCCTCACTTTCAGAACATTTTTGGAAGCTTATAGTGGACATTCCAGCATGACAATTCATACTACCCGGGTGGTAAAGTCATAGCTACGCGATCAAAATGTTAATGTGCTCGATTGGCCCCCTTACTCGACGGACCTTAACATCATTGAAAATGTTTGGGGATGGCTAGCACATAAAATTGAAGGCATAAAGTGGCTTGGTCGACCATTTCGCTCGATTACATGAAATCATTGTATGATTCTATTCCCAATCGAATTTACGAAACAATCTGTAAAAATGTACCAATTTTTATAAAATGTAAATAAAATTAAAAATTTTTATAGCGAACTATCCTTAAACTGTTTTTTATAGTAGGGTTCCTATTCATGTAACGCAAAATTTGAGATGACCAAAAGGTATCTAAATATGTGTAACTGATCTTGGGTAAACAGAACGGACTGTATATTGTCACGGGCTATATGACCCAAGTTAAACTGCTAGCGTTATCCAGGGCTCTGTTGAAGATTCTATTGAGGTAATTATAGGTTTTTTCCCAATATCAGATAGAATAAGCACACTCGATTTTTGCAGGATGTCGAGGATTTTTGTAGGCAATGGAACATTTATTTTGTCATTATCTGGGTAGTCCTTGCTATGCTGACTTTACTTGATAACATAACTGGTTGCAAACTGGGGGATATCATTACGAGGGGATTAAAGTGGACCAATGACAGAAGAGTTTTTTCTTCCAGGCAGTTTGTAGGATTTGCCTCTCTTGGTACAACATTGACATTATTGTTCTTGTACTACTCAAGACCTTGCTTATCATAGTGACAGGATGCCAGACTAGGCCAAAAATAAGTCGACGCATTAGGAATTCTTATGAATGGAAGCATCCTCTTTTGTAAACATTCCTTGATGTAAATTTCGGTATTTATAAAGCCCAGTTGTTACAAACTGTTTGGCTTCTGCACATTGCTTGACATGCCAAGAACTTAATGGGAAAATTTTCTGCTTTTGTGTCCTAAACTTTTCAACAACATTACCTCGAGCATCAGCAACATAAAAATATTGACCCAGAAGCTTCGAAAATGTTCCATTCGTACGTTTCGTTATCCATTATGCAGCAGGTATATTTTTTGTACAAAATTTGACTTCAATTTGCGTGCTCTGTCTTTGGCATTTACATTTTTAGCGGAGTTCCTGTCAGGAACCTTTTGAGCCTTGTCTTTTTTTTAGTCCTGCATTGGCTTTAACTTTTCGTACCAAATAGTCTCAGTACTAAGCTAACCAGACTGCTTTCCTATCGGATGTGTTTTGAGCTGTTTTGAAAATGTTTTCTATTTATTGGCATCAGAAACATCATGTGGACCATTCCTTCTACATGTACCAGGTTTTTAATCAACGTACAAGTTCTTTCCTCGTCACTCATTTTAATCAGAAAAAACTTTTGCCAGATGCAGACTTCTAATATTAATCCAAAGTCCTCCTCTAAATACTGATATCTGGTTACTAAATGTCGGATTAACATTCTAACATACTGATTTTCTACAAAGAAACTTATACCAAATTGTTTGCCTAAAAGTTTTATTGAAAACATCAGAGTGGATAAATAGTCCTTTACTTAGACGACCTTGTCCAACTACTTTATCCATATGTTACCATAGAGATCTCTTACCGATGAGTGTGTAATGTGAATTTATATAAATACTTATGAGAGTGCGAGATGTTGTAGTCTAGTTGTTCTATAAAGTTGGTTTGTTTGGGATTCAACTAATCTTGATGTTGTTAAAAACGACGACAATGACGACGATGAGGATGATGATGTTGACGATGAGGATGAGATTGTTCTGTTGCTCTTTTTCAAAAAAGAATAATACAAGAAAAAAACTCTTTGATATTGAAATTTTATTTCATTTGTTGGCTAGTTGGTGTTGCAAGTAGGTACAGTGTGATTTTTGTTTTTATTTGATTTGGTGTGTATTTTACTTTATGTTTTCTTTCTGTTGTTTTTGGTTTTAACTAGAACATTTTCCTTAATTTTGTTGGCCAAGTTGTAAGCTGTAATGTTACTGTTTGTTTTTCTGTTGTTTTGCCAGTGCGGTTGTTGGTGTTGTTTGATTTCAATGCAACTCAATCGCCTGCAAATTTGTTGCAAGTGACAGATACTCTATGTTTAAGTTTCATTTTTGTTTTTTTTTCTTCACTTTACTTTACTTTGAGCGCGAAAATTGAGTATAGTCGTAAAAAATGGTAAAAGAAAAACCAAAAGTAAAGTTCGGTATTCTTTTTATGTTGCTCTTGTACATGGGATGGGATGTGCTGATTGGCTGTTGCTGTGTTGTGGTTGTGGAATGCAACTAAACGTTTCAAGTCTAGCTTGTGTGATATTTTATCATACGATAATGATCGTGAGAAAATTGCTATTTAAATACTTTTAAATATTTATTAATATAAAACGAAAATAACTTGCTGCCTCATACTAAAACACTAGGTGAGAAAGAAATGTGAGAGTAAATAGCAACACGTAGACAGAACTTGAAAGGTCAATTTATCGATAATAATGAGAATGTATAACAATCTCTATACTTAGATTGAAGATGATTGTGGTAAATTTAATTATAAAAATTTAATTGTATTGAGAAATATATCCGAAAGATTAGATGAATAGATTCAAATAAGGCCCCTCCTCGAATATAGGAGACAAATTTTGGATTTCTGTAATGATGAAATGATTTGAGGAACATCCAAATCGTCTTCAGATATTATGGAGTCTTTATTTTTAAGTTGAATTCTAGTTTATCACATGTTCATGGTTGTATGATTTCTGTAGTAAACCGAATACTAAATTTGTTAAAGTAAATTTCTTAAATATGTGACATTATGTTTAATTCTGACCTTTTGAGTGACAAATACCCCAGCATATAACTGGTGTTTTAAATCAATATTAAATCCACCGTCACAGAATATTGAAATAATAAAAAATTATAACTTTCATTATTTTCTTCACATATGTTTCTCCCCTCTTGTATTTATGGGAATGGTCAGTCAGGAGTTGTTAGAGCTGTAAGTGTATAAAACAGAAGAACCATAACATTTCATAATGGCAACATCATCAATTTCCATTAAATTTAATATGATACTCGTACTATGTATACAATACAAAATATACACATACATAGTACTTTACTAATACAAATACAAACATATTTTTTATACTCTCACTTACATGCACACGTTCTAATACAAGTGCTTTTTGTGTGTCAGTAAACATTGGTATTCTACAGTGATGAAGCAAATTATAGCAAATTCTTTTCTTCTGTCCGTGTGTTGGTTATAATATATTTTTCGAAGCAACCAGAAAACCTATGAACTACACATAAGTTGTCAATATATCAGATATTGTCAAGAACATCGGCCATAAGCAAAAACCCTCGACTACCTCGATTGTTTATCCAAAATGAACTTTGTGAGCTCCCCGAAATCGTATTAAATACTTAATGAAAACTTAAGAAATATTTAAATGAAGACATGTTCCTCAACGAGACATGTTCCATCAGTCACGTCATCAAGTCCAACATAGTTTCTATGCTGCAGCATGAGGTAATGATAAAAAATGTGTTTCATTGTCTCCGTTTCGACATCCTACACAAAATCGAGACAACCATGTTGTTCCATATACTAATTCTATCTCTTATTGGATATCACAACCCTAAGACTAGCCTTGTCCAACCCTTACAGTAGCTTGGTACCTGCTATGTCCACCGTACAGTCCTTTCTGTTGCTCCAGGATCTGTTGGTTGCCTGATCGGTGATTTCAAGACTTCCTCACATCTAGTCCAGATTTGAATGAAATTTAGAAGAAGTGTTGTCGAGTTTAAGTTTTGAACATGGACATCATGGGTCCACCAGGGACGCGACCAAGGGTGCTCAAAGTAGGATGTTACATTTTTAAAAAGATCGTATTTCTTGGTTTGTATTCCGATTTCAAAAAAATTACACATATAGAAACTCTTCATCGAGCACTACAAAAAACTTAAAAATTAAATTTTCAACAATTTTACCTACCCTCCTCCAGTTTTTTGATAACAGCAGTTCCAAATATTTTCCGATTTTCTCCATTTTTCATTGGACTAACAACAAATGTATGTGTCAAATAAAAAAGAAATGTTTAAAAATCGTGACTGATTCTAAAGTTATATGCATTTTAATTTAAACATTTTAAAAAAGACGATTTTTCGCTAGTTTTTGGAAAAAATGTACTTTTTTTCTTTTTAAGTTATCTAAAAAATTTCTAAGAAGATGTATTATAAATTTATACTTTTTTAAAAGCTAACTCAAGGCGTATTAACAAGGTGAGTGCATAAAATCAGCTGTTTCTTAATTCGCTGTGGTTTTATGTACACTATATGTCAAACTTTGTTTATATTTACATTTGTTATTGTAAAAAACATAGTATATTTTAATTCGCCTTGATTTTGACATTTACCGTACATTTTAACAAAAACAAATTGCCTGTTGTTTTTGCATTGTTGTATTTGTTGTCGGGACGCACTCACCTTGTAAATACGCCTTGAGCTAACTTTACATTAAATATTTTAAATCAAAACAAATTTAAAAATTGTTGATACTGAGGGGACCAGGTCCACCTAAAATACGCCTATTTTTATCTAAAATTCAAATTTAGGACAAAAATTCTCAAAGAGCATACTCGATATCAAAATATGGTAACCCATTTTAGATAGCCAAATATGTTTTTAATTGTTTTGTAAAGGGTTCCGATAACCCCGCCCTTGGTATGGATATTATAGCCAAAAAACTAAAAAAAAACATTTTTGGGATTTTTCAACACTTTTTTAGGAATTGCGGGATTCCCGATTACAAATTTCAAAATTTGTTTTTAGTGTTTTATTTTCAATAGCAAATTCTATATACTGTAAAATTTTATTAAAAAATATTCATAAATAAAAATTTAATTTAAATTTGAAAAGTTTGTATCTTTGCAAAATCTCAATAAAAAGCAATTTTTTTCATATTTTTCAAAAAAGTATTCCATGAATTTTTTAATTATCAAAAGTTATATACATATGTTTTTGAAAAATAGACAAAATCCCCTATTCATTGTTACATAACATGTCTAAGTTCTTATACCCTACACCACCATAGTGGGGAGGGTATAATGCGTTTGTGCAGATGTTTGTAACGCCCAAAAATATTGGGCTAACACCCACCTTAAAGTATACCGATCGACTTAGAATCACTTTCTTAGTCGATTAAACGATGTCCGTCCGTCTGGCAGGCTGTCCATGTAAACCTTGTGCGCAGAGTACAGGTCGCAATTTTGAAGATATTTCGATCAAATTTGGTACATATAATTTTTTCGGTCCAAGGACGAAGCCTATTGAAACTGGATGAAATCGGTCCATTATTTCACATAGCCCCCATACAAATGTCATCTCGAAATTGGACTTTATCGGTCATAAATGTTTTATTTAGATATGTATCTACACAAATTTCGCTCCAAATAAGTTTCATATATACAAAATTCATGTCACCAAATTTTGTTACGATCGGTCCATAATTAGTCATAGCTCCCATATAGAAACGCTTCCGAAAATCACTTAAACGTGCATAAATCTCCTAAAAATATTGGTAGATACACAAAATTCAGCACAAATAACTTTCAATAAGACATAAATCACACGACCTAATTTCAAGGTGATCGGTCCATAATTGGTCATAGCTCCCGTATAAGGCGACTTCCGAAAATCACTCACAAATATAAATTATTGATATTTTAAAAGAAAAATGTTTTTGCTCATTTACTTGGTGTAGGGTATTATACTTTCTTACTTGTTTTTACGTGTAAAATAAATTAAGTAAAACTTAACAACTCGCAGAGAATTTACCACGTAAAATTTTATCCCGATCGGACCAGCCATTTAGAAATGCAAGATTTATTTCCAAAAAAAAATTGATTCTGCCCCACTGTGCGTCCGTGAAAACAAAAAATTGGCCTTGAACAGTTTTTATTATCTATTTCATATTCTGAATGAGAAAAGTTTCCCATTTTATGTATGAACTTTTTTCTCTATATATCAATTCGATGATATTTGGAATACATGTAATTACAATTGTTGATGCTCTCCAAATTTTTCAAATTCTCTTTAGTTCGGATTTTAAAGAGGTTCAAAGGTCATATTTTTTATAGGTATGAGGAGAGTATTATGCGTTTATGATTCATTCATCACTTTCTGAACGATGTACCCTGTTTAATACGTCCATGATTTCATCTAGCTGCCATACAAATGTACTTCCGGAATTGAATGCTCCTAAATATATTAAATCTGCTGCTATCATAACATATCAATCAGTTCTAAATACTACAGTATTATATTACAAATTAGTTTTATTCTGTTAGGATCGATCTTTAATTATTCAAAGCTCTAGTTCGACTGAAATAATCATAAGTTACTCTACCAACTGTGGAGTCTTCAATATAATTTCTCAATATATATAATCAGAGTTTTGAATAATTAAAATATGTAGATGACGATCTAGCAAATTCTGTAGAAAATCTTTCTATTTTAAAAATTCTTACAAATAATACTTTAATCCAAATTCTGAAGGTACAAAATTTGTCAGAGCTCTAATATTAGTCCTCCTCCAGAGATAACTATTGTTATCGAGAAAAACTTTAACACAAATAAGTTTAGTAGTAAAAGATATCAGTTTAACAAATAATGTATGTTGAAATTTGACCATCGTTTCCAAATATGGCTGCTAAATTGAGTAGATATTGACTAGAAATGTTAACAAGGCAAGGGTAACGCTAATTTGTATTAACGGCAATTTTGCGTTAACGGTATTTGCTGTTATTTCGGTAACGATATTTAAATGATAACGTTAATTTTAATCTGACTGAAATATTTAACAAACATTTTAAACTAGTTGACCGCCCGGCTTCGCCCGGTAGCATTTACTAATGTTTGTTCGTCAAGTTTCTCCAACTCTGCCTGTTCTTATTTATTTGCAAATAAAATATCTAAATTTGTACTAAATACTTTAGGGGCTTTTTTATTACAGTTGACTGGACTCAAAAAAGCTAGTTTTAGTCGTAATTTTTAAATTTTTTTTTCTTTACAAACCATTTCCTGAAAATTTCGAATCGAATAAAAAAAATCAGCCAAATCGCTCCAGCCGTTCTTACGTGATGACATTACATACATGGACCATTTCATTTTTATATATACAGATAAGTGGACAAAGGTGATATTGTATTACATTTTAACTTCGGTAGAATTCAATAAACTAATAACGGAAAACAAATGGGTATTTTCATAATTTTGAATTATTACTAGAATAACGGTAACGATATTTTAGAAATAACGGTATTGGTGATTAACTCTGTAACGGTTGTTTTGCAGCAACGATCCTTATTTAAAATACCTATAGTAAAATTGCTAAACATTTTGAACAAATTAGTCAGATTGTCCCGTTCTTGATCACATACTTGGAAAAGCCAAAAATATTATGCCCAAAAATTACACAAAAGAGTTCGCAGCAGATAGTTAAAGTTTTAAAATTATAATTGTATTTGTATTTTCATATGATTACCCAATTCTCAGATATAGTACTATTACTTGTTTTGCTATAATTTAACACATTGCTGCAAAAGTGATAACTTATGTACGCTTAAATGGTCATCTATTCATATCACAAGAATAAAAAAGAAACCATAATGATGATGACAATGACGATGGTCAACAAAAATATAAAAAATTATAGAATAAAACACAAACTACAGAAAAGTGGCATCATCATAAAAAATGTGCACAGCCATAAAAAAGCTTTTTTCATAATTTTTTAACGATAAAAAGAGGACGATGGCAAAATAGCCAACAGTAACAAGAAAATTGGAAATTTATGGTGGTAGAAAAGAAAACAACCCAAACTGACCAAAATATAAAAATATGTTTATGACCGAAAAAGAAAAAAAAAACTAAAAGAACCAACAGACAAAAATAAAAACAAACTAAAACAGATTTTTATCACTTACATTTCCAAGAAAGATTTCTATCAACAGCACTTAATCATCTTCTCAGTGTAGAGGGGGGTGGATTATGAGAACAAATATGAAACTTTAATCAGAAATATTGAAATAAATGGGGTTTGCTAATAGAAACTTTTCTAGAATTAGTTTATCATTGTTAAATGTAAAAAAAAATGTGGAAGTAGTTATAGTTTTTCTTTTAACATTTTCCATTTAAACTTTGTTTTAAAATCGCTCAGTAACACGATTGTTATTCTTTTATGAGCAAAAAAACTCACACAATACTTTTGTAATCCTTTAAAAACTAAACAACATTTTATCTTAGTATAGTTTGTCATGTCTTTCTGTCATTTCCAATGACAGCCAACCATAATTCAATTCATTTTATGGCGAAAATTTAAACGTGAGTTTAGTTCACGTATTGTGCACTTTTTTTCACACTTAATTTCTTTGTCCATTTTAATGGAAAGAATTTTCAGTCCTGAGGAAAAAATCAAAACTTGTGTGTATGAACATGAATTTAATTTCTCTTTTTTGTTGGCTTCAAAAGGAAAATCTTTATGGAAATGGTAAAAAAAATCAATTTTAATGGCAAATTAACATTGGGGTTTAGCTTTTAAGTAGCTGATTACTAATGAATTATAATGTGATTTAATAGCTTCAGTTCGAATTCTACTAAAATTCGAAAAATATTCTTCCAAACTATGACGGAATATTTTGCATAAGTATACTAGAAACCTATAAAGAATTTTGAATTTGTCAACTCAGAGTTGCAAAAGCAATTCTTCTTTCAATTATTGGCTTCTTTACTAATTATTTCTTCAATTTCCTTGCAAATCCAAATATACTTCATTTCAATAACTTGTAATTGAGATAAATGTACATCCGCTTCATATTTATTAAACAAATGAATGGTATTTCCTTTAACAGTTTTGCCTTCTGACAACTCATCTTTAAATGGCATAAAAACAAAAGTATCATATTACGATCAGTGGTGGTAGATTGTATCGTACTCATTAAATCTTAATACAACCACACTCTATAAAGCGTCAGAATAAATAACCCTTTGACGGTCTTTACATACCGTCTATACACTATGAGAATTTTTGCATATTGTGGTTTCATTAAATTTGCTAATTATTTTTACCGCATTCATATGCTTTTTAAATTATTACAATAATATTGAATACTTATTATAATGATCAGTTGAGTGAGAGGGGCTGATGGCAATGAGTGTCAATGTACATATGGATGAGTGTCATCATACTTATACGAGAATATATTTGCATAAAAATATGTATAATTTATAAAAATTCTCACCATGACGATCAATTTTCATGTTCTTCCGGTCAAAAGTGATATCGTATGAATAATACTATGAGTAGTTGTACCTTTTTTTCTCATTTAGTTGTAAAAAATACACTCATTTTTACCCAGTCACAAAAAATATGTAACAAATCTTTAGCAACATTATGTGGTTTTTAATTTACCCTTTATAATAACAAAATTCATTCATTATTTTATTATGTTTGTTGTTTCATTATTGTAGTACTTGCATATGGATGCATTGTTATTTGTTTCATATTAAATCACTGCTGCACAGTGGTTAGCGTAGGGTTCTATAATTCGATTGTTCGAAAAATTTGTTGACTGAAAAAAGTTAAAAAGTTGAAATCGACTCTTTGGTCGGAAAAAGCTGACTTTTTTAGATTGTTAAACAAATATTTAATTGCAACAGTATACTACAACTAAATTTTGCACATTTATTAAAATTTACTATTTTGCAAAAGGCGCATCAAGTTTAGTTTAGTTTGGAAGGGGTGTGCACTACAACTCGGAGACCATAAGGTCCATTGTTATTCCCTCAAGAGTCATATATAGAGAAAAAAGAGTGTGAAAAAGAAGAATCCAAATCTGCATAGAGAGAAAATTGGTTACGGATTTGAAATCACTGTAGAACGTCCTTTAAATAGCCAACCTATTCCACTGATAAAACCTAGTATGTTACTCAGTTCACAGCCAGCAACATTCTCAAGTTTATCCAGAAATCCTGTGTGCCATTAATTACCTATGAAGGCCCCAATTAAGCAGTGACCGGTTATTACTCCTACTAGATTTCTGAGGCTACACCTATTCATCTCAATTAGTGTTTTGGTTACTTTTGCATTCAGTTTAGACCAAAAGGTCCTAGACAATTTGCAATCCATCCTACTACTCCAGGATTGGTTGGTGGATTCACGGAATCTTTCAAATCTTAGCCTGTAGTAGTGACATACCCCCATTCCCTAGTCCCATGCTCTAAATCAGAAGCGTGTCTGGCCAGTTCATCTACCACCTCACTTCCCTGCATGTTACAGTGCCCCGGTACCCAACACAATCTTATTTAGATTGAGATTCGAGAGCTCTCCTACAGTCTTCCACTAAGTTGGTATGTATTAAATGACATTTCAAAGCCATAAGTGCTGCCTGACTGTCCACATATATAGTCACTACAGACCCCTCAGTGACGTGTGCCCTTATCAACTCTGTGGCTTTCCAGATCGCAAAGATTTCTGCCTGGAAGACATTTCTCTCGTTTGAGAATCTATATGAACGTTTAATATTCTTGTCGACCAAATAAACTCCGGCTCCAGAGTCCATCTTAGACCCGTCAGTGAAAACTGCTCCCCCATCGAACATTTGATCGGTTCCAACCCAATTATCCCTACTGGAGAACTCTATTGGGCGTGAGGCACCGAAGTTGAAGATCGCGATCCTATGATCAGAAATTCCACCAAATTACCTTAGCACAATGGATATTTGGCCTTGGTATCGATTCGTCTGTGCTCAACATAGGATCTCTTACGCTTCGGGTTATCGTAATGGATCCATTTCTCATCGCATTTTCTTTTATAGCGTTCAAGCAGCATTTCAGACATACAAAATCGTCTTCCACGGTCTCTCAGCATTAATTCATATGGTGCTCAATTTCCCTATTTTTGTATGAATCATGCTGCTTACAGAGGTTTTGAAATTGCTTATTGAAAAGCTTCTAATGATTTTGCAAGCTCTTGTTAAGTTTGACAACAATCTTATGGAGTAGTGCCTCCAATTCTTGGTCATCAAACTTTTTTGCTAGCCAAAATTCGACATTTTCGAAACAAAAACCAATTAGAAATCTTATCTGTTTACACTATAATGTTCAATAACTAATTGAGAATAAATGACAGATATGTACCCTTCAAAATTACATATAAGTTATTAAAAACAAAAATCGAGTTCAAAAGATAGTTAATGGGAAGTTTCATTTTATAATCTGTGAAATCATGCAGGTAGCGCTTGGCGGAAAAAGTAAAGAACTGGAAGTCAACCTGCAATTAGTGGAGCTCCTTCGAATTTGTGAGGAGTGGAGCTAAATTAGCTGGGAAAGCGGAGAATTTTGGTATTTTCCCTAGTCAAGTATTATCGTTAAGGTTTAAAAAGGAATGACTACGCCTGCAGGAATTCCATGAAGGGGGCTAACGACCAACTTTAGTAAATTGCTTTTACACAACATTTTAGTAGACGTATTTTTACGGATTGGCAACAAATTCGGTTTCTATCACGAATCAGTTTTCTCTGTGTATGTATTTATAGAGAAGGCTAACACCTAAAAGTCGTACAGAATTTTCTTTAATTTAGACGAAAGGCTTGGAAGTGCCATTTGGTGAATTCCAAAGTAGTAGAGGACCGTACAAAGTACCCAGCAGTTAAGCAAGTAGTCAATGTATCCCTTAAAGACAGTAATTGTCACAAATGTCTTATCACTTGGCTGACTCCATTTTATATATTTTGGTAATTTGACATGTGTGTGCACTTTATAGTGCAGAGAGAAGGCAATTAGTTACTTTATCGATCCCAAGTAATCTAGCGTGAAGACAATTGACACTTAAGTGTCTCTAAGTAATCTGGAGTGTAGACACTTTAAACGTTTTGTGAGTAATTCGTACAAACTGGTTTTATGCCTTAGTATCTGGTATCCCATGTAACATAGCATGAAGTCAATAGTCACTTTAGTGTATCTTAGTAACCTATGGAGAAGTCACTTCAAACTTTTTTTGTACTGCACTTTATTTTACCCACCAGAAGCTTTGACTACTTTCGATCAGCTATCAGATAGTCACATTGTAATCAGGGTCAATTAACCGCCTGCTTAGGACATGCATGTGTTAAGATAACTAGTCAAGTAGCTGATCAAGTAACCAGCTACAAAGCTAGTAAGGTAACTGACGCTATGTAACTAGTATGTGACTCCAATGCATTGCCTACTTTGGACCAGCTATTAGACAGTCCCATTTTAATCAAAAAGAGACAATTGACCCCCTGCTTAGGACATGCCCGTGTTAAAATGACTAGTCACGTGGCTATTGAAGTAACTAGCTCCCACCCCAAACGATGGGTAAAATCACTAGTTCGGTACTGTCTCCTAGAACTGCTGGGTATGGTACGGGGACACTGCAACGTGCAAGGAAATGCAATTGCAGAAGAACTAGCGAGTCAAACACTGGACTTGTAAAATGTAAGTGAGATTTTTATGGGTCCAGATATCAGTAGTGGGTAATATATCAGCGAAATTTGGATGCTACCGACACATCCTGGGAAAGAAGTGGATATCGCAATTTGCTAAAGGTAATACGGTCTAATTTAGGCAAAGCAGTATCCAAAATGGTATTAGGGTTAGAGAAGTGCAGTTTGTAAACCATTTTAAGGGTGATCAAGTGTCCCTGTTGGATATAGACTAAAACTAAATTTAACACCAACACTCCAGAGTAGGATGTGCAAAGCACATTGTGAAGTCCTTTTCCTAACCAACATATTTTTAATAATCCTTGTTCTGTTTAAGGTTTGTCACTAATTTTTACCACAAACATTTTCGTTTAAAACCAGTGTCCAATTGTTGTGCATTATATTTTGAATTCAGTATTTTTATACACTTTGTTTTGATGCCTTTGAAATGTGACCATTATAAAATAAAGTTCATTATTTATTACATTTAATTCTTTGTTTTGTTCGGCAAAAAGGAAGTCGGTTGTGGAGTGTAATGAAATGAAAGCAACAACAACAAAAAATTGCACTGAAAACTAAACAGTGTTTAATAAAATGTGTAACTAAATATTCATACATTTCATGGTTATAAAAGCGATAAGTGTTAAAAAGGTCAATTTGTATGTGTGAATTCCCTCATACCAAATACTGTATAGTACATGGCTTTTGGCTTTTTTCCACTCATACGAGTATTGAAAAAAACTTTGGAAAAAAATAAGTTAAGAAAGAAGTCATACAATTATTCAATCACAAAACAATAAACAACTTTTATACTGATTTATGTATGTATGAATTTAAAATGAATTGCATTGCAATGAATTGAAATGGAATGAACGGGATAGATTGAATTCATTAAATAAATGTAACGGAAATATGTTTGTGGAATCATATATTCATGAATTTATAAAATCCAAATGAAATGCAATACGGAAAGTAAAGCAATGCAACACAACAAAACTGACCTAGGTTGTGAGGTTAAAATGTTTTTTTAAAAATAATGATAAGATTTCAAGTAAAGCATTGCATATTTATAACTTCAAATAAATAAAATATTTACGATTGCATTCTATTGTGAAAACAACGTTCGTTATTAATAAAATGTAGCCTTATTTTACAATGTGTTGCCAACATCCGTTATGAGATATGAAATTATGCTATAAAAATTATTTAAATTTATCTCTATAGACTAATTAATTTACAAATTCTGTACGTCTTCAACAAAATCCATTCTACTTCATTTAAATAAACACAGCCCCGTTTTAAAGTAATACATTCAAATTATGTCACATTAAATACTATAAAATTTAATTGAAAGACCTCTCTTTCATAAATTTACCTTCCAATTCAAATATGTATAAAACAAAACCTCAACTCATTAGTAAAATTATAATAGTTAGTCATAAATCAGCAGGAGATCCACAGAATACAACCCACAGAAAGTCTGACAGACAGACACATTTATAAACACTCTCCCCATTAAATACGAATATAAAGGAATGTTTTTTTTTCAAATTTCACTCCATAATAAATTCATAAACAATTAATAAATTTTTAATTTATGATTTTAAAAAAAAAAACTGAAAAACAAACATTTTTATTGACCATAATAAACATTAAAAATACAACACAAACTACAAATAAAACACACACAGGTTCACAAGAACGAATAAAAATGTTTAAATAAAATCAAAAAAAATCTAAATTATGATGGCCATTAAATAACTGCACGCATTTGATTATAAAATATTTTGACAAACTTTCAAAAAGACTTTGTGGCTGTTTTTTTCTCTATATTTTGAAAACCTACACATAGTTCAACAAATATGCAACATGCATTTCTTTATGACATTTATGACTGCATATGAATGCCACAGATGGTTGCTATTGACTTAGGAAGAGATACAGTGGGCCAATATAAATTTGAAAAACTATTAGGCAAGGTCATGACAAATTCAGGTAAACTTTGTGACCTGAGCCTATTTTATCGACTGTTGACTAGGGTAATTGGCCCTGTTTTTTAATAACCATTTTTTTGGTTATGTCGATTTTGGTTTTTTTTAAAAGCTCACATTTCGAATATCGAAGAAACCGGGTTTTTTTCCTCGAATAGCCGGTTTTTTCTAAAATTGTGTTTTTATGAGTTTTAGTGTATTAAAAACTTTAACTCTAAAAAATCGATATACTCCAAAGCATTTAAAATGTGTTTTATTCCTAAGAGATTATTTTATTCCTAAGAGGGATTAAAATTTACTGACGTTAACGATGTTCGTATCTAATTGACATTTGAAATTATATAAAAGTCATAAAATATCAACTACTCACTTTTTGAAAAAATTCAATTTTAATTTCAAAATGGTTCAAATTTGACCCGAAGACCTTATGAAGGATAAGAAAACCATAGCTTTGGTATCTAACCGGGGAAACGCAGTTTTCATACAAGTATAATATTCAGCAGGTATGATGAAAAGAGACAGATATATACATATTAGTGCTCTGAAAACATTTAACTTAATTGTGCGTAACAAAAACTCAAGATTTTTGATCCAGGTCAAATATGACCCAAAGACCTTAAGTGCAAAAAATTGTATAGATATTTTTGCCAATTTGTGTTTCTAAAAACCTATCGTAGTTGTTGACATTTGAAATTAAATAAAATTCATAAAATATCAAAAATATCAACCTCTCACTTTTAGAAAAAATTAAATTTTAATTTAAAAATGGGTCAAATTGGACCCGAAGACCTTGTGAAGGTTAAAAAAGTAATCAAAATTAGAGTTTTATTTTTTGTTATTATAATACATGTTTATTCTTTATCATACTTATATGATTTAATTTTGCATTTGTTATGTTTTTCCATGAACTGGTTTTGTTTTAATAACTATTATTTATTATTTCTATGCGTTTTAATATTTTGCCAAAAAAACCGGTTAACCGGTTATTATTAAAAAATCGAAACCGAAACCGGTTTATATTAAATTGCAATTTTTCGAAGAAACCGAAAACCGGTTTCTAAAAAATTTCGAATGTACTGTTGAGGTAATTTTAGGCGTTATTTGAATCTGGGATGCGTTCTTCAATATTGTAACAATATATTACTTATATTTCAGAATTAAATATCCAAAAATTGTCAAAACCCTTAACATTTTTTTGTTGCTAAGGTTCGCTAATGATTGAGTGAATTTTCAAACATTTTCGGCTAATACAAATGCGAAGACCCATTTCTACCAACCTTCCAAAGAATTGGTTTTTCTTATCAGATGTTCTTATAATAAAATTGTGCAATGATATGATATTCGAAACCAAATCATAATTTAATTATTTTACAATACTCAGATCTACTCCAGATTAGAAAAATGGCTGCAATTTGTATAAAATAATTATTTTGTTCACCAGAAAATTTTCTGATCAAAAAATAATATTTTCGTTACAAAGTTATTTTCGGAAGTGGATCATATGTGGGAGCTATGGCCTATTATGGACAGATCGTCACAAAATCGTACAACTGATCTCTGTGCAATTTTGCTTCGATATTTATAAGCACTTTATTTTGGTTAAAATATTTTTCGGAAGTTGTCTTTATATGGGAGCTATGGCCAATTATGGGCCGATCTTCATTAAATTAGGTACGGATATGTTTGTGTACATTTGGATTATTGATGCTGAATTTCAAGCTGGTAAAGATAATTGTAAGAGATTTGTACATATTTAAGTGATATGGGGGCTATAGTCAAATATAAATACATGGAACATTTTTTGCTGAATTTTGTATGGATTTATGTACAATTTTGTAACAGATAGGAACACCATGCGCACAACTTTACATGGTATTATCTGCAATATTCTTAAAAGAAAAAAGTAAAACATTTTTGAAAAATATCAAGTTGTTTGGAGGTTGTCTCACATTTTGGTCCATAACTCGAATTCTACTGGACCGAATTTTTTCCCTTTTTAATAATAAACTTTTTCGATCAACAGATACAAATTTCATTCACCAAAGTCTTTCTATTAGGCCCTGTCGTGCCTTCAAGGACCCATAATATATAAACTTTTTGGTTCTATGACCAATATTTCGATATGTTATTTCAATATACCCCCCATCATTTTGGTGGTGGGTATAAAAACTGTTTAAGCAATGCACAAAAGCCGGCATGTCGAATTATTCTAACATAGAAAAAATTAGACACCGGTCGTTTTTTCGAGCAAAAAAAAAAACATTTAACCGTTTTCCAGAATCTGAATACTCTAAAAGGGACACGAACGTATTGAACATAGCCACTTTATATATAGCGTGTCGGTCGGACGAACCTTAGAGAAGTGGACATATTTCTCATTATGAATTTATATAAAACCGTTGTCTTCCGATAGGGAGAAAATTTCAACCAAGGTCAAGAACTCTCTGAGTTAGAGGGGATCAAAATTTTACATTTTGGCCAAACAGGGGTTTTTTTCTCATCCAACTTATTACCTATTGTTCTTAGCTATTTCATAAATCTTTCGAAAAAAAAATTAAAAACGTTGTTGGCTTTATTTTGCTTTATATTTTAAAAAAAAATTCAAAAAAGTTTTTGATATTGAAAAAAAGTCAAAAATTGTGTGTCTTAAGTTAGAAAACATTTATTTTGGTAGATATCCCACTCGCATCCCACTAAGCGAAAACAAAGCTTTCTTTTGAGCAAAAAAAAAAAAATACAAAAAAAGGGAAAATTATGAAAAAAAGGCAAAAAAAATCAAAAATGTCTTGAGTTACAAAACATTTGTTTTGATAGATATCCCACTCGCATCTCAATAATCGACCAAAAAGGTCATAAGGTCTTAAGCTTTTTCTTGAGCAAAAATAAAAAAGGCTTCATTTTGAAAAAAAAAAGTTTTAGATTTGCAAAAAAAAATCCAAAATTGTATGTCCTGAGTTACAAAACATTTATTTTGATAGTTTAAAATCGGCCCAAAAATTTATAACATTTCGCTATCTTTCCATAAGAAATTCCAAATATTGAAAAATTTTACCTTTTACCTTCATGATTTCAGGGTTAACATTTTCCGATATTAGTACAACTTTCATACTATATTAAAAATTATTTGGACTATAATATTCATGATAGATTTTACTTAAAATTCATAACAGTAAGGAAATTTCAATCGCCAAAATATGGTAAAAAAATTAGTTTTTTTTTCGAAAATCGCAAAATTGCCATAATTTTTTCATATTTTTATTTCCTATTATATTCTCAATAAATCCCAATGCGATGATCAAAAACTTCTGAAATTAGTTTACAAAATTTTTTAAAAAATTTAAAATTGAGTTTTGAAATTGCCGTTAACAAAATTCAATTTTGTTGGTCATACCTGCTAATAGGTTAACGGTATCCTACGAAGACAAAAACTCATATACAAGTAACTATGGATATAATTTAATTAAAAATGAGCTTTCATTTTAATATTTCTCAAAATATGTTAATTTTGTTCCCACATTTCTTTTTCTAGTGGCCTGAGACACATTAACGGCCTATGGAATTTTTAATAACTTTAAAATTTTTAAACCAATTTTTGTCTCTTATATCTCTTTAGAACGACAATTACGTCCACATTGCGATTATGTTATAATAAATTGCAAAAGTAATAATTTAATGGCAACATTTTTACAAAAACTAAAAAAAATGTTTTTTTTCGAAACATTTAAATATTACATCCTCTCTATATTAATGCTTTGCACGAATTTTTAATGCAAATCAAAGTCAATCTACACAACATTTCGCTTATTTAAGTTTAGAGCCATTCCTATTAAAAATCATATTTTGCTCCACTGTATGTTGTCAATTTCATGATATTTTAATAATTTTCTAATTGTTGCAAACACAAACATAAAATTAACAATGCCACATACTAAAATTATAAAATTATTTGCAAACTAAAAGATGTTTTATTATGAAGAACCAATAACTCTTATACATATGCAATTCAAAGACGATGATGACTTTAGTGAAGGCTTTTATAGCTGACATTTTTATAGGAATTCTTAACATACAATCAAAACTAAAAAAGAAAAACCAAAAAAAAAATCCTAAATGAAATGGTAGAAAAAAGAAAGATGCTGTGATTTTTATGGTTTATGAGTGGTTTGAGATGAAATCATATGAAACCAGAAAAGCACCCATATACGAGTGAAATCGACCAAAGAAATAAAAAGGCTACAACAACGTTCAAATGTTGTGATGATGGTTTGTGGTGGAGCTGGTGGTGGCGCTGTGGATGTGTATTAAGATGATGATGTGTGTGGTGTATATTTTAATTGGGCGCCACTAAAATCATTTAAAATTAAGATCATATAAATATTGATGTTTTTTTGGACATCTTTTGTTAATGTTTGTTTTCTTTTAGCAGTTTAAAGCTTGAATTATAAATCAAACTGTTTATTTCTGGGATACAAATATTTCATGAAACGAAACCAAAAAAATTATTAGAACACAAGTAAGAATTTTTCAGTTAGTAAAGGTTTATTATTAAGCTTTATCCGAGTAGTTTCATACGTATTGAGATGGTTATTTGTCCTTTGTTACAAAAAAAAAATGTGTTTCATTAATGTTTAAAAGTTATTACTGTAAACCATAACAACTGTTAAAACATTTTCTATCTGTGAGTTTCTATATTAAAAGTACTGTGTGTGTGCATGTGTCTCGTAACCCCTCAGTTTTTATTAGGCATTCAGTTTATTATCGTATCAATTTACATCATAATTTGTCAGCAGTGTTTTAAAATACAGTAGAACAAAGAAGAACTTTAACATGTAGCACAGTGGTTTAGAAGCGTTTTTTTTTTTTGGAAAAAAATAGGTATCCCAGGAACTATTGGAGATATTGTTACGAAAATTCACATGGCTGGAGCTGAGGTGTTTTCGAGTTGATTTTGTTCAGCTTCATAGCGCTAATGGGGGCCAGTGCATAGCCCCTCAAAGTTGCTCACCTCGGGTCTAAATTTTTTTTTTAAAAAATCTTTAAAAATCCACTTATGTTCCGAATAAGCTGAAATTTTAAATATAAATAGTCCATAATAAATATAGGTTATCTCTATTAGTTGAAGAGATATTCAGGTTTATTGATTTATTTTTTTTTAATTTTGCTCGATCTTTTTATGGTTTTTTAGATATGGCGGGCCTACGGAAAATATTGGCGATTAAATTCCAAATAAAATAAAAGAAACTTGTCCTTATAAAAAGTTATATACATCCAAAGTTGGAACATGTTTTTTACGTTTTTTCTTTTGTAGAAAAAGATGTTCTTCGGGACTAAATACAATTTTTATACGATCCGGAAAGATAACTTAATGCCAAAGCGTGTAAAGTAAAATTTTACTCACTGAAGAGGACATAAAACCCCCAGACCTATCCAAATTGGCCAATTTTTAAAAAAGTTTTGGTTTGAGTAAACAATTCTAAAAAGGCAAAGAAAAATCTCCATACTTGCATAACCCTATATATTTGTTAAATACTTACAAAGTTTTTTACTATCACACAAAACATAACGTCACAGTATGCACTTTCCTAAAAAAACTCAGTTTTTGGAATACATTTTCCCCGTTTTAGGAATTTCGGTATTTGAAAATAAAAAATTTAAAAAATGTTAAGGACATTTGAGTCTATAGGAAAAAACGTACAAATTTGTCAAAGAGGGCAGGGTTTGTGGAACTTCTGAGGAGTAAGTAAAGGCTTTTTATATAAGTATATATTATTGGTGAAAACCATAAGACTTGTAGATTGATATTTTAGTGAAATAAAATGAATTTATACTTTTTTCGGATATCATTTACCTTAAAAACTAAAAAACTTTTTTGTGTTTTGTAGCACCAAGTCTATATCTCAATTACATTAAAAAATATGCCACTTTAAAACTCCGTCCTTCAAAAATATTGTATTGTAAATCGTCCCCTCAATATTATACGCCAATATTTTTTTATTGCATAATAAGAATCTGGTGAAATTCTACTTCCACAAAGTGGGTCAAAAGATTAATTGAAATATTACTTTTGTTCCAGATGTCTACTACCACAAAAATTTTAAACTCAATTATTTCGAAATGGCAAAAAAATTATACACTATTGTTTTATTAAGGGGATGAAATATTGTAAAAATCTTTGAAATCAGATGGGAAACAAAAAAAATGTTACGTGTTTAAAAATGTTACATGTATTGTATACCTACTTTGAACCCCAATAGCTTGGCCCCTGGAGAATTTGTAGTGCCCATTTTAATAACTTAAATACTCCTTGGCTACGCCCACGTCAAATTTTTTTAAAAAAATTTTGATTCTACCCCACTGTGCAGTGGTTCGAATTATCACGAGGTTCAGAAGTGAAAAAAGTAAATATACCTTAACATTTTTTATTATACCGTACACCACCATAGTGGGGAGAGTATTATGCGTTTGTGCATATGTTTGTAACGCCCAAAAATGTTAGTATAACAGTATACCTTAAAGTATACCGATCGACTCAGAATCACTTTCTGTATATATTAAACGATGTCCGTCCGTCTGGCTGGCTGTCCATGTAAACCTTGTGCGCAAAGTAGAGGTCGCAATTTTGAAGATATTTCGGTTGAATATGGATGAAATCGGTCCATTATTTCACCTAGCCCCCATACAAATATCCTCCCGAAATTGGACTTTATCGATCATAAATGTTTAATTTATATAGTAGGTACCTACACAAGTTTTGCTCCAAATAAGTTTTATATACGGAATTCATGTCATCAAATTTTATTATGATCGGCTCAAAACACTATGCAACAAATGAAGACTTTTGGAAAAACACAAGATCATGACAGTATAAGTTCGACTCTACTACCAAATGGTAGTAAAACCCTATACTCAGTTTGTCCATTTTGGTGACCGATTTTTTTTTATGGGCCCTCAAAGTTTCTGAAAATCAGTGGGGCCTCTAAAAAAGGTGTCATCAGTTTTTGGTTAACAGCTGACTTTCAGACTTTGTGATACGGCTTAACTTTATATGGCAATAATATAGCTAAGAGTCCGCCAAATAAATTTTGTTAAAATTCGTTTCCAGAAAATAGCTTTTTCATGCACTTTTGTTAAAAAAATATAGGAAGACAAAATTATATTAGAATAACTTCCAGGGACTCCTAATTTTTTACTTTGTAGCTTAATAATGTTAGTTTTTGACTATTTTTTGACTATAAAACAAAGATTTTTTATTAAAAATGTATGTTCGAGTATATACTTCTCTATTGTGCTGGAATAACAAAGAATGGGCAAATCATTATCGGTATGATCGGGCGCATCACTTTATCCAATCTTGATCACGCAAGACCGACTTGATGCAAGATATGAAAAAACTTTAAAATTTTTGAAATTGGGCAAAGTTTGTGGAGCTTCTGAAGAGTAAATTATAAGCTTTTTATATAAGTTTTTGATATCGGTGGAAACCTTATGTCTTGGAGATTGACATTTTAGTGAAATGAAATAATTTTGTTTAAAAACTAACAATATTTTAAAATGGTGATTTTCCATCAAGAAAAATATAAACTTTGAATTAAAGTAAAATTTAAACAGTTACAGACATCACAATAAAATTTGGAAATAATATAGATCTAAATGTTCTTAAGTCAAAGGCATCACTTATGTTGTCATTCTTTGTTTTTAAACATCAAAATTCCTAAAACGGGGAAAATGTGTTCCAAAAACTTAGTTGTTTTTAGAAAATAGCCCACTTTGACGTTATTTACAGTATGATAGTAAACTTGTTTCGCATGTATATTAACAACATAAAGGGCTACACAAATATGAAAAGTGTTTGAGGATCGGAGCTATGCGTTTTTAGAATTTTTTACTCAATCCTAAAATTTTGTTTCAAAATTTGCCAAGTTTGGATAGGGATTTTACTTTATACGTTTTTGCATTAAGTTCTCTTTCCAGATTATTAAAAAATATATATAGTCCCGAAGAAAATTAGTTTTTTATAAAAGAAAAAATATGTGGACTTTTTTGGGAGAAAACTTAAAAAACACACGCATACAAAATTTAAATATATAAAAAGATGCTTCAAATTTGGATGCGTGTAACTTTTTATAGGGACGAAATAATTGGTATCAGGTTTATTTAATTTTCTTTAGAATTTTATCGCAAATATACGTAATATATAAAAAACAAATTTCTACCCGTAGGCCCATCATATATAAAATACGAAAAAAGATCGAGCAAAATTTTAAAAAAAAAATAAACATAAATATCTTTTGAACCAAAAGAGATAACCTACAGATAAAAGCATATTTTTTTGGACCTTCTCAAGAACTATATTTTAAATTTCAGCTCATTAGGATCATAAATGGCTTTTTAGCGATTTTTTTTAAATGTGTGACATTGAGGGTCTTGATCACCATTCCGAACACCTCAACCAAGTAAATAATACAGCACAACATAGAAATTGATCATACTATTTAAAAAAAAAAATCTTTTTTTTAGCGTCAAAACGAAAATTGTTAAGGTACAAAGTGATCTTTATGTGCTACTTAGAGTGACTAGACACGTTCAGAATGCATTGATATGTTGCTAAATATTGTTAGTGAAAAATTAGGAGACCCTGAAAGTTATTCTAAAAAAAGTAAAAAAAAAAATTTCTTCCTATATTTTTTAAACAAAAGTTCACGAAAAAACTTTTTTTGGAAAAAATTTTAACATTTCTTTGGCGGACTCTTATCTATATTATTGCCATATAATGTTAAGCCGTATCGCAAAGTCTGAATTAGCTATTAACTAAAAACTGATGACACCTTTTTTAGAGGCCAAACTGATTTTCAGAAACTTTGGGGGCCCATAAAAAAAAATCGGTCACCAAAATGGACAAACTGAGTATAGGGTTTTACTACCCTGTGGTAGTAGAGTCGAACCTATACTGTCATGAGCGTGTGTTTTTTTCACTGTTGTGTAATTAGTCATAGCTCCCATATAAGACCCGCTTCCGAAAATCACGCACGAATATAAAATATTGAAATTTTAAAAGTAAAATGTTTTTGCTCATTTACTTAGTATAGGTATTGGTAGGATCAAGCCCGACCATACTTTCTTACTTGTTTTTATATGGATTTACGTTTCTGAAGTTATTAGCTTCAATATCTATCTTTTTCGGAATTTCTTATCAATATAAGAAAAAAAAATATATTAAACGCTATCCAGTCCAGTATCTCCCAAATTAATAATTGTTACCAAACATCCATGTTACACTTTAAATGTAAAAAGTTTTTACTTAAAAGTTACTTTCTTGGTATTTAATTCTGTTTTCTTGTTATTGCTATTAGCCAATTGTTGTTCATACTTGTTCGCATACCCTTAGTATCAAATCCATGTCTGTCTGCCCGTCTGTCCGTCTGACTTTCTTGTTGTCTGTTTGCCTTTGTGTAACTCGTCTGTCTGTTGATGTATTGGATTACGCACTAATTATCGTGTTAATTAACCCCTTTTTTCCTTTAACCATTTTAAATATTTAGTGTAACGTAATGTAATTTTATCGTCTTTTGTTATTTTCAAAAAAAATAAAAAGTTGTTTGTTGTTTTTGCGTCTTTTAACTTTTTTTCTTTACTTTTTTTCGTGTTACTCAACCATGACCTTTGTTCGTCGTAGACTTTGTGTCTTTTCCATTTGTCTAAGGCTAAATGTTTTAAGCTCATTAGAAACACATTTTTTTCCTACTTTGTACTTTTATTATTTTGTTGTTAATTATTGTAAGTACACAGTTTACCAGTTAACTTAACAATATCGATTACTTTGCGAAAGCAAATTTTCCAAAACATTAAATACAATTTAAGGAAATATTAAATAATGAAAAAAGGAAAATTAAGTTTCAAGCAGATTGAAAAGAATCTAGTACTTCCATATTAAAAAATATTTAAAAACAATAGTTTTAGAAGTTTTTGTATCTCATAGAACTACCATTTCAAAGATTCCCAGAATATAATTTAAAGTTATTGCAGAAAACTTGATCTGTAATTGCATACATAATATTAAATTATAGATTTTGTATATGAGCAGACATAAATTACGATTCGGGTATTGTAATTTTTTTAATAATAGCATACAAATTGTAATTTATCTACTTATACTTACTACTAGTATTGTATGTTATACTTATGCTTTTGTATTTGTGGACGTATTGAAATTAATTTTAATTATATTCACCTTATATTGTATCATCATTGTAGTATTAAACCTTTAGTTACAGACATACACTTTCCAACATATAAAGTATATTAGCCTAACCCGGTAAGCTTCGCTACTCACCATCAATAGTGTAAAAATATTATCTTGTAATTTTCAAAAATGTTGATATCATAAATATTACTTTGCATAATAACGCTACAATTTCGCATTTATTTATACCGCTATAAACCGTCAGATATCCCAGTGAATTCGATAATGGTCTAAATTAATCATTATTAATTTTGACGTATGTACAATGTACACTTGAGAAAAATATACCCTTAAGAGCTCTTAAGGGTTAATACCCATTTTTGCACCGTTATTGTAAATGCTGGACTTTATGTTATATTTTTATCAAGTTTCACTTAAATCGGTCCAAAAATATATAATATCGCTATCTTTCTATTAGAAATTCCAAATATTGAAAAATTTTAGGTTTTACTTTTTTTAAATACGCCAAAATATGGGCAAAAAAATTGTTTTCCCGAAAATCGAAAAATTTTAATTGCAGCTACGAAAAAACTGTAATTGGCATTGACATAATTTGTATTCGCTATTAATCTCAATAAAGCCCAATTCAGAAATTTGTTTTACAAAATTTTTGAAAATGGAGATTTGAAACTGCCGTTAAAAAATTAAATTTTGTTGATCATACCTGCGAATAGGTTCACGGTATCGTACAAAGACAAAGACTCATACACGTGAAAATACGGATATATTTTAAATAAAAATTACCTTTTATTTTAATATTTCACAAAATATATTAATTTTTTTTTCTTAAATTTCTTGTTCAAGTGGCCTGGGGAATTTTTAATAACTTTAACATTTTTTATCACATTAGAACGATAATTACGTACACATTTCGATTATTTTGCATTCAATTGAAAAAGTAATTATTTAGTAGCAAATCTTTTACAAAAACTGAAAAATTTGCATTTTTCCGAATTTTAGCGATAATACAGTTTGTGGGTAATTTTGACCCAAAGGAGATATAGGGTTAATCTCCAAAAATTATATTTTACTGTAATTTTCATTAATATAAATAAATATACATATTTCTGTAACATAATAAAGAAAGTTAAGGAGTTTCACAAGTTTATTTCATATAAATAAATAGTAAAATTTTGCATATATCTGATATTTGACCTCGATGCACATCACGATTTGTCTCAAATTTTTAGCACAATATTCCACCCGGCACTCTTTGAAATCGAAAAAAATCGGCTGTCATATATGAATTGTTTGCTGCTTTCTTATTTATGTCTTTCAAATTACGTGTTGATTGATTTGGTTTAATTCCCCATATTAAAGTTCGTCAGATGGGCTATGTTATACAAAAGGGCAAGATATGCCAAATATGCTTTAAAAAGTCAAAATATGCCACAAATATTCTGCTCTTATATGCAAAAATATGCCAAAATTCTTAAAAAGTTCTGAAACGTTCTGATTACCTTATGTACGTCTTTATAGGACATACAGAAAAAAACATGCATTTGCATGAATCCGGTTACCCTGTTAATATTTATACATTTTGAAGATACTTAACGTGATTTCATATTAATTAACAAGTAAGAAAGTATGGTCGGTCAATACCCTACACCAAGTAAATGAATAAAATATTTTTCTTTTAAAATATCAATAATTTCTATTCGTGAGTGATTTTCGAAAGTGGGCCTTATATGGGAGCTATGACCAATTATGGACCGATCACCATGAAATTAGGTCGTGTGATTTATGTCTATATGAAAGTTATTTATGTTGAATTTTGTGTATATACCAAAATTTTTAAGTGATTTAAGCACGTTAAAGTGATTTTCGGAAGCGGGTCTATATGGGAGCTATGACTAATTATGGACCGATCGTAACAAAATTTGGTGACATGAATTTTGTATATATAGAACTTATTTGGAGCGAAATTTGTGTAGATACATATATAAATTAAACATTTATGACCGATAAAGTCCAATATCGAGAGGACATTTGTATGGGGGCTAGGTGAAATAATGGACCGATTTCAGCCAGTTTCAATAGGCTTCGGCAGAAAAAAATATATGTACCAAATTCTATCGAAATATCTTCAAAATTGCGACCTGTACTCTGCGCACAAGGTTTACATTGACAGCCAACCAGCCAGCCAGACGGACGGACGGACATCGTTTAATCGACTTAGAAAGTGATTCTAAGTCGATCGGTATAATTTAAGGTGGGTGTTAGACCAATATTTTTGGGCGTTACAAACATCTGCACAAACGCATTATACCCTCCTCATATGGAAAAGTTAGTTATTCGATATAGATGTTCCTCATATGAGTGTCATATTATTCCTGCTCATACTTACTTTGATAGGGAAGTAATTCGTAGAAAGTTTGAAGACTCTCACAATAATAGTTCTCCAGACATTCGAAAATAACTATTTGCTTTATATTGAACTTACTTAAATTATTTTAACTACATAAAGGATATTTCATTCTTTCCTCAAATTTAAATAAAACAAAGTGTGTGAGATATCATCGAAATTTTTTATTTGTTTGAAAGGCCAATCGCTGTCGTTATGTATAGTCAGAGTTGGGGGTAGTGCACTAAATGTTGAGTGCAATCAACATTTCACTAGCACTAAATATTATTTTAAAAAATATATTTTTAACTAATTTTCATCAGCTTTAGTGGTAGTGAAGCTTATATTTTTATCACTAATATTTTTTAATGATAGTGATATTTTTTTAACTATAAATCAATTGAGTGGTAGTTTAGAAATAAGCACTAAACTCAAATAGTTAAAAAATTTAACAATAACTAAAAAAAAGCTTCAATAATTTTATTTGCACTAATATATTCAAAATTAGAGATCATGAAGTTATTCCAGTTTAAACTAGAATATTAAATATACAGATGTTTGTTGAGCAAGCTTCAAAGTGTTTTTCAGCATCCGAAGAAATAATAACACAAAAAAAAACTGATAATGTAGGATTCTTAGTTTTTGGGAAAATTGACAACCTTTGTGCAGAAAGATGGCATAGAAAGTGAAATACGTGCGTTCCTTTTAAGCTCGGACAATGATATTTGCAGTCTCAAAAAATATCCAATAATAAGGCAAATGTTTTTTTTTTTTTAATTTAACACGCCTTTGGCTTCTTCTGCTCCAGTAGAGCGTTTATTTTCTTTTAGTAGAATGGTGGATTCTCCTCGGAGAAATAAATTAAGTGATTCGAATTTCGAAAAGCTTGTTTTACTTAAAGCCAATAATTGCTAATTATTTTCTGTATAATTGCTTATTTCTCTTTTTATTGTAATTTGTGTATTTATATACCGCTTTTACGTTTTTTCCATAAATATATTAACTTAAACTATGAATAGAGTAAAACATTTCTTTGTTGAAAAAAATAGTGCAGGAATATTTTTTTAACTAAAAATTTTAGTGTAGAAAAAATTATTTCATTAGGCTGCAAAAAAAAATATTTTAACTATTTTCAAAATATTATTAGTTAAAAAATTTTAACTACACTATCACTATTATTGAATGAGGCTTATATTTTTCAACTCATCACTAAACATTTTAAAAAATTAGTGAATTATTTTACACTACCACAAATTACAAATTAGTGTACTACCCCCAACTATGTGTATAGTATATAACATCGTTCAAATCTTCGCCGCACCTTCCCCGGGCGGACCATTTCTGGCGCATAAATTAACTGATGACATATGTTATGTAGGCTGTAGTTTGTGGTTTATTCGCGTAGACCTGCGACATAGGAAAACCTCACAAAAAAAGGTCTAACGGAGTCAAATCCCACGATCTCGGTGGCCAGTTCACATCCTTCCACTTTGCATGACCATATCCTCAAATCACTAGTGCAGAATGTCCAATCTGGCATGAGCCGTGTGGCATGTAGCGCAATCCTATTGAAATCACCTGTCTGTGGTGTCTATATCATCCAATTATGTTCAAAAGAAGTTGGTAATCATCGACATATGGCGCTCGCCGTTGGTGGTTATGGCCTGATCAACGTCTTTCTCAAAGAAACATGAATTTATTACTCCGCCAGCCCAAAATCACACCAAACAGTGACTTTTTCAGAATGCATTGACCCTCTTGGATCTCATGTGGATTGGTATCGACGATTTAGCTTGTTGACATACCCATTCATTTAAAAATGGGCATCATCGCTGAAGATGATGAAAATTAGGGTCAGTTTCCAACTGCTTCAGGGCCCATTCTGCGAACACACTTCGTTGTCTATGGTCGTTTACCTTCAGCTGCTGGGTCAGATAAATTTTGTAAGCGTGCATTTGACAGATGTAGCTTCAACAATATGTCCGCTGTGAACTTTCGTAGTTCGGAATTACCTATTAGAAGACACTTTACTTTATATTTGTATATATATTATATCGAAATAAAAACCCTATAGTTTCTTATTGGTGATCATTTCAAGGAAACCGGTTTAGCCGTTTAGTTGTCTATAAACTTCAAACAAACAAACATTTATACATACAAACACACATTCATTTATATATATAGAACATTTTAACAGTGAAGAACAAAAATCTACATAAATTTGTCTAAGAATTGTAAAAGTCACAAGTCAAGTATAGAATAACTATATCCTTCTAGTTTCAATTAAATAAATTGTTTTTAAAATATTTTGTTTTGGTAAACCAAAAGAGATGAGGAACCAAGACTAGAATGTTTCAAATTTAATTTTTTTTTGACACAATTTCAAATTATAATAAGCTAAGAAAGAATATCACTTGAACAAAGTTGGAAGACCCTTCAAAAATTTAGACAGTTTTACTCTTTACTGTAATAATGATACTTGTGGGGCTATTGTAATCACACAACTTGCATGAATGTAGATGTGTGTCTCTTTTTGTAGTTGTGTATGTGTTTGTGTGTGTATAAGTATTTGTATACATAATAAGATGTTAAATTAACATTCATATCCTTTTACATTTTACTGCCTGCCACTGTCAATTACTGACCTCAACAGTTTAAATATTGATTGATACAAATACGTACATATGTGCATATACTCACTACTTATATACATGCATGTATTTATAAACATTTACAGACATTGGCAATAATTTACCAAATTATACATTCGTATAGACATGCACTAGACCTGCCCTTGGAAGTCTAAGTTCAAGTCTTCAAGCATAAAACGGATTTTTATGACAACGACGACATTCTAAACGACCCCTTAATTTGCCCACCTAACAATTGACTTAGAATTGCTTTCTGAGACGATCTATGAATGTCCTTCCGTTCATACCTCCATTGTCCGTCCTTGTAAACCTTGTATTCATACTTCAAGCCGCAATTCTGAAGACAACACAACAAAATTTGACAAGTGACCTTCTAGAACGGAGTCTGAATTGGTTTAATTCGGTTCATTATTTCACCTACCGAAACAGGATGCTAAATATCAGAAATCTTTTAAATATATAGGTATCCTCAATCAAATCAAACATCGAAATCTTATGAACTTAGACTTCATATCTCTGGTTACGCCAACGACCTGATATTATATGTTACTGGGTAAGAAGACGTAATAGAATACAGATAGAATACTATTCCTGAATTTAGGATAAACCAGCCGTAGAGTTCTATGACTCACCGAACCGTCCTTAAATTAAACTTATATTGAGTTTAAAAGTGGTAAAACATATTTTGGTTACACGTGGTAGAACGTGGTTGTTAAACCGAAATATGGTTTACTGGTTACATCTTTTAATGAACTCGGCGTTAAAAATGAGCTGACATTGAGCTGGGTACCTGTTCATTAAGGAGATACTGGGAACAAACAAACCTATTGTTTGAATCGAAATTTGTCGTACTTACCAGGCTAGCCAAACGATTCTTTACTCTATCTAGGTGAAGATTCCAAAAGTTACTATCGCTCCGAAAAAGCGATTTGACAAAAAAAGTAACTCCAATTTACTTTAGGTAATTTTTGTGACAAAACGGAGCAGCCTTTGCGAGATGCACGTGACTTTAATGAACCGATGATTTTGGTCTCTCATAAATCACGATAATTGGCTTCATATGAAGCCTGGACCTGGTATGGGTATATCCACAGGGATTTGGGCACAATTGTTAAAGTAAAAATTTTCAAACAATCAAGGGCAGGTTTAATACACTTCAGCATATATGAGTATGTGTAACTGTCAGCGTGTATGTTGGCTATGTTTATATTGTAATTTTCTGTAAAATATTCATGACTTACAATTATTTGTCTTTATGGACACTGTAGATTTAATATTGTTTGAGAGTCTTTTGAAACACTAATTTAGCAAAGAAACCCTCCTTTTATGAAACATTTTTCAATAATATTAGTTTTAAATTTGTATAAGTACCTATAGTGTTCTGGATTTCGATAAAGAAAATGGGTTTCCAATTACGAATTTGAATTTAAATGCACAATAAAGATTTAATTAGTATTATTATGATAAAATGTATGAAAAAATAAATTACAAGTTTAAAGAGGATCTTTATATACAGCACCTCACTAGGATGACTTAATCAAAATGTACGGCGATATCTAAATATTGATCGATGGGTTGTATCCCTGTTTTTATTTTTTATTTGTATCCTTTTTGTAAACCTTCCACTATATATTTGCCACAAAAGTTTTTCTGGATGTAAGTTCAGGAACTTTGAATGAGTTTCTTGCTTACAGCATAAATCTGGTTATATAGTTTTTCAATTGAAATAGTCAATTGCTAATTCGTCGATTAAACTGGTCATACTTTAAAATTTTTATGATATTTTATGATAATTTTTTTTTAAATAATTCACTGTCCTAGAAATTACTAATTATCAACCATAATAATACTGTAGAAACACGTTGTGTAAAATATTAGGATGATAGGATAACGTTAACTGAAGTTTTGAGGGAAAAATGGATATTTTTCAGTTTTTGTAAACATTTTGCCTTTAAGTTAGTAATTTTGCAGTCTAATTTAAAATAATGGAAATGTTTACGTAATTGTCCTTCTAATAAGATATAAAAGACAAAAATTGGTTAACAAATTTTAAAGTTATTAAAAAATTTTTTTGGCCATATTTTGATCAATTTTATTATTCATTAACATGTCTCTAGCCACTAGAACAAGAAATGTAGGAAAAAAATTAACTTATTTTGAGAAATATTAAAATAAAAGCCAATTTTTACTTAAAATATATCCATGTTTACTTGTATATGAGTTTTTGTCTTCGTAGGAAACCGCTTTCCTATGACCATCAAAATTTAATTTTTTTAACGGCAGTTTCAAAACTCCATTTTCAAATTTTTAAAAGTTTTGTTAAACAAATTTTAGAATTTGTTGATCATCATATTGAGATTTATTGAGAACAGAATAGCGAATAATACCTGCGAATGGGTTAACTGTATCCTACGAAGACAAAAACTCATATACAAATAAATATGGATACATTTTAAGTAAAAATTGGCTTTTATTTTAATATTTCTCAAAATAAGTTAATTTTGTTCCTACAATACTTGTTCTAGGGTTATAGTGTTTCCATACCTGCGATAAATTTTGTGATTTTCGAAAAAACAATTTTTTTGGCCATATTTTTTTAGAATATTATTATAGTCCAGATAATATAGTCTGAAAGTTTTACTAAATTCGGACAACGTTATATATTATTGGGCCAATTTTAATGAAACTTAAGAAAAATATAACATAAAGTTTAGTAAATACTAAATAGCGGCACAAAAATAGAAATTAACCCATAATAGCACTAGGGGTTCAAATGATATGCAACGTACTGTGGATTGAAGTATAAGCTCTTTGAAATAAAATTCTTTAAAATTAAATTTAGTTTTTGTCAAACGATCTCTGTTTTAACTCAACAAGTGATTCTAAGACGATCACTTTAAAATTCATTTGCATACTTTATCTAACATTAATGAGGTACATATATGAAATTGAACGAAAAAGACCTTGCTATATACAAATGATTTGTTCAAGGTTGTTCTAAATATTCATGCAAATCATATTTAAGTGTTTGGGAAGTTAAACAAATAAAAAACCCAAATTACTAATTCACTTTCATTGCTTAAAGAAGCTTTCTCTATATGAACATGAAACAACCAAAATGCGAACAAATTACAAGAAGACATTTGCTGGTACGAATACAATATTTTTTGGAAAACCCCACAAGTGACTTAATTAACCAAATAACAGTAATAATAATAATAATTTTTAATAAACCAATTTCAAAAGCATATAATATGCGTATATTATAAATACACATGCTCATACAACTCGGCTTTCATTAATATCTTTATTGGCCATCATAAAAACCATAAAACCAACATTTAATCATACATATAGAAGTAGACAGACAGAAATTTACTCGTATTTAAAATATGAGAAATTATAAATTTTGTTTTTTTTTATTGGTTTTCTGACCACAAAATCATCATAAAAAATTATTAATAAAAATTTCTTTAAACCTGAGATGAATTGTAAATTACACATTTTTATGATTTGTTTTCAATTTTTATTAAATTTTTATGATACAAATATTTGTCTGTTGAACATTTAGAAAGAAACCCAGCCAGACTGGGTAAAAGTAGACAGACGAATAAACAAAGGCACGTCATAAATGTGACCAAACAAAATTGTGTTGGCACTTAATTAGATTGAGTTCACTCATGACAAATTCATAATACAATAATTTTGAATTCAAAAATTAAAAATAAAAAAAATCATTATGTCGTTTTTTTGTGTAGAAGTATAAATAAATGAAATATTATTACCGACTGAGTATGTTTTCGTTGATTTAGAGGTTGTAATATTTATAGAAAACAAGCAAGAAAACAGAAAAATAAACTAAAAAATTAAATAAATTAAATTATGTATGCAGATGATAACAATTTTACATAAAACAAAACATCTAAATACTCGTCGTATGTTTGTTGTTGACTCTACGCACTTTACAAAATTTATACTCGTAAATTTATGATTTTGTATGATGATGATGATTTGATATGTTTTTATGACAATTGTACGTACATACACGCGGCCAGTTTCATACATTCGACCACAAAACATTTACATAAATGTCAACAAATTTTAAATTATTACAATGTCTACCGAGATTTTTATCAAAACATTTTACATGCACACAGTGGCAATAAAATATTTAATTTATTTTAAATTGTGAGTTTTAGACCTGTTCGCATGTTCAATGTACATAAGAATGTATTATTGAAATGTGATCAACGGTTTTTTTTTCGCTTGTACGGTATTAAAGCGGGAATTGAGGGAAATGAAGGCAGCGGTAGTTCTCTGATATTTAATATATGTATGCACTACAGTGGGCGCTTAAAAATATTTTTGGTTAAAATATATTTAATTCATAATCATTCATAATACCGCACAAAAAAGTCGAAACTATTTTAAATTAGAATTAAAAAATTTACAAACATTGAAATTAGTTTTTCAAATATCTATAGAACTGACATGGATATGGTAATTCACAAAATAATATTTCATATATTTCCCATTTTTCAAATGGGAAAAGTATGTTAATTTGTTTATTAGGACATGTTTTAAAATTTGCATCAAAAATAAATAAACAGCGCTTTTTTAGAATAATGTATGGAAAAATCTCGAGGAAATTAGAGGATTAAATTGTTTAAAAACATATTTGATATTGATATTTTTTAGATATTTATGTAGGTTAATGTGTTTTTCAGAAGTGGGGCTTATATGGGAGCTATAACCAATTATTGGCCGATCTTCATAGAATTAGGTACAGAGATATTGGTATATATGGGGACTATTTATGACGAATTTCAACTTAATAGCGATATTTATAAGACATTTATGCTTATTTAAGTGATTTTCGGAAATGAACTTTATATGGGGACTATGGTCAAATATGGGCCGATCCACAAAAAATTAGGTGTTGTAATTTTTTTAGACACAAAACTTATTTTTCCTGAATTTTGTATGGATACTGCAATTTTGTAGGTATTTACAGACCATATAACCATATTTCGGGAAGAAATTTGTATGGGGGCTAGGAGAAATCATGGACCGATTCTTATAATTTTCGCCAGAGTTAGTCTCTTTAACATAAAAAAAACGTGTGTACAATTTTATGGTATTATCTGCAATATATTTGCACAAATGACGAAAACTATGTTAAAATTATCAAGTTTTTTTTAGGTTGTCTCACATTTTTGTTCATAACTCTGGTTCCACTGAACCGATTTTGCTGATTTTCAATACCAAACTGCTTAGGAGAACAGTAAACATTTTTTTTGCAAGTGTATCAATTTTGTTTGCCTATTTTGGACGTGAGCGTGTTTTACACAGACAGACAGACGGACATATCTCAATCGACTTAGAATTTCATAAGGATCAATAATATATATACTTTGTTGGGTCTCAGATGAATATTTCTCAATGTTACACACGGAATGAAAAACTTATATATACCCTCATTCACCACTTATGGTGATGGAGGGTATAAAGACACGTGTATCGGCGTTTTGAAAGTTTACATCTGAATTTCATTTGATGGGGTGTTAAAGTTTCCCAACTCTGGCACATTTTTATTGTTATTCGGCATGAGAAACCATGTGATCCTTATATTTGAGGTAGAAAATTTATTCAGCAAATTTATGTAAAATGTTACGGAGAACATTTTTGTAGAATATGTTAACCCTCTAAATCCTCAAGGCATGAGTCTTTTTTGTCCCTCTTTTAAAAAATAATAAAAAACACCATTAAAACAGCGATTTAAGAGGTTAAAATGTTCCGCAAAAATATTATCCGTGAAATTTTACTATAAGTCTCTGAATACACCAAAACAGAAAATTTACCAAAAAGTCAGAAATAAGACATAACAAAAATTTTATTTAATAGGATAGGAAGTATTCATTAATTGCATTTTTTCAGCTCTAGGCAATTCCACTTTATTACCATACAATGTCCAGCAAAATTCAGAAGGATAATTGACGGCTTGTTCTTCGTTCATTACTATGTCAATCGATTTGTATTTTATTGTTTCGCCAGGCAGTTTCATTTGAATTTGGTCATTGAGCTTGTTAACATCATAATTTTTTGGTGCCAAAATTACACGTTCTCACAGCCAATCCGAATTTTTGTAGTTGATTGTAAGACTTGGGATTGGAATTTTTCCATTTCCGATTTCCATTTCCAACAATTGTTTTGAGAATGTTTCGGCAGAAGGGTCTTGCAGCAAATGCACACGCATGTTCATTGATTGCGTTCGGCTACTTTAGCTTCATTTCCTGTGAAACAAATTTTAAAGAACTTCGCATCATCATTGTTAAGCGGGAGCAATGATGCAATTCTGTGGTACATTTGGCCTTGAACTTTAAACGTGCCGACTTCATTTGAAAGCATGAGTTGAACTTTTGGATATTTTGATGGAAGTGGAAATAGGGTTGGATCCGGAAATGTAACTTAGAAGCAGCTCAGGCGGCTTATTAATTGGTGACAGAATAACTTTACCGTTCGAACAGCACATTCAAAATGCAGTAATGTAAGCAATGTTTGTTCATTGCGCCAATCAGTAAGTCCTTAAGATTCCTGTGGTCATCATACTTATTGTAATAAAATGCCGGCAATTTTAATTTGATTCTTTATCTTGATCGAGCCATTCGGGGGCGATTGGTTTCTAGTTTCTAGTTTCTTTCGATATGCTTTTAAGGTGTACCAGCAACTCTCGATGAAGATGCACTGCGACGCATTTGCTGAAGCAGTGATTCTCGTTCTCTTTCCGTTTCTGCGGCTCTAGACGTAGATGCCCTTTCGAAAACAAATTTTATTTGGATAAAACCGTTCTTTTTTTATTAAAAGTGGAATGCGGAGAGTTATTCAAAATATTATTTTTTTTAATAGATTTCATATGGAAATTTCTTATTAATTTTTTTCTTATTTATATTTTTGGACGTTACAAACATCTGCACAAACGCATTATACCCTTCCCACTATGGTGGTATAGGGTATAACTAACTATATGTATTTATAAACTCTATGGAGTTCAATAAAACAGAATTGATGAGAACTCCTGCATATTTTCTGTGTACGTACTCTGTGTAGGGCATCATATGGTAGGAATTGTTCAACTATATTTCCTTACTTGTTGCAATATCAATATGTTAAAAGTAAAATGACCCCTTGAATGCTTTAAACGTTTTGAAATTAACATTTTTAGTCATGTGTATGAATGCAGATTCATTCCAAATGCAACATGATGCAAAGAAAAAAACAAAAACGAAAAATAATTCATTATTTATTCCATTACTCGTGAATTTAAAATATGAAAAACATAAACAATTTTCTTGTTCTATGTTTATTGGTTTTTATAAATTCACATACATAAACAAACAAACAAACAAACACACGCACTCACATAATAATAAAGGATTTCAACAAAAGTAACAACTACAACTAAAACATGAACAAAAATTGAAAAAATTCCAACAAGTTACAAAAATAACTTGAAAACTAAAATACACTTACAAGACATACATACACTCACTCCACTCACTCATTCACCTTAACAAATTTAAAGATCGAAATACACACTCACACACAACAGCAACTTTCAACTCTCCCATACAATTGTAAAGGAACAAAACAAAAACAATCCTTAAGGTAGGAAACAAACATTCTCTTTACAAATGCGACAAATGAAGCAAACATCATACAAGGCGTCTGATAGTCGTAGCATGGGTCACAGGGATGACTACGATTCTCGACAAAAAAATAAAAAAAAACAAAAAACCAAATGCAGCAACATGTATGAATGTCTGTCTGTCGATCTTTCCCTATGTCCGTCCAAATGTCTGTCGGCTTTTATAACTATGACGCGAATGATGCTGATGATGATTGGTTCATCTGATGTTTCCACTGCTGCTGCACCATGTTCCATGGGAGATTGAGGCAAAATGAAAGAATGGACGACTAAACAAACTAGACAATTATAAAATGATGACAATTACACAACATCACAGTCATTGAAAGTATGACGATTATAAGCTGGATGTATAATAAAAGCCCATACGAACGTAAAACCGATAAGAAATAGTAAGTATTTGTTATTAAAGTCGACAAGTGTGAATTTTGGCCACCGGGCGTGAACGACTTGAAAACGCAGTTATTGGTTTTGAATATTTGTGTATGCAGCAAAATCAGTTACAAAGAAATTCTGTAAACATGAAAATAAACATAATAAAATTATAAATAAATATAATCGCAAGCAAATCTCTCTTTCAACCAAGATCATCAAAATCCTGTGGAATGATTCCATAATCTCCGCCGAAAAAAAACCTTAAAATCTCTATAAATCGAGTAAGCAATAATTAAGGCAGTCCATTCATGTTGTAACTGTTCGTCCTAAAATTCCTCGAAAGGATATTGACACAATGTTGACTGTTTAAGACTCAAGTCAACCAACAACTCAACAAGACTGTCGTCGTCAGACCTGAGATTGAAATATATACGTGATCCGTTGGTTAATAGCAGGTCCACTAGGAAGGAGGAGAGCTTTTATCGTCTTATTTTAGTCCATCTTGCCAAATGAATCAAGTTTCTTGGTTGACAATACTAGGACATCTAAAATTAACCAGATGATCCTATGTGCTTTTTTATTAAGTACTGTTATGGATAAAGTACGGCGATCTCTAGTATATATAGTTTGAAATAAATTCTCATTTTTTATAAGATTGTAGTAGACAATAAGGCTTTATCTTAAATATGAATAAGCTGCTATCGGTTAAATATGAATATCGGTCTTTCAGATATCAGTCTAAATGCTTCAGACACATCAAATGTCTAGAGTTATGTTTAATACCAACTTATAGCAAAAAATTCCAGTGGCATTTTCTTGCATATTAAATATTGAATACATCTATTTTACAGTAAATGGTCCAACGAAATATGCTACTCTTATTACAATCAGATTTTTGGTTCAGAAGATATAACCATTCAAAGTTGATTGATTTTCAGTTTTCAAAAAAAACTAACCATTTTTAGGTAATTTGGTCCGCTTTCAGATACAATATATCAAAAACTGTGTAAAAAACTATCAATATATTTGCCATATTTTCAAAATAAGTTCTTTGATTAGTCCTTTTCCTAATGCAAAAATTTCCAACAGCCCGTTGTTGTCCCATTTTTTGCTAGAGGTACAAATTTGGAAAAAATACATGTTTTCAAAAATGACATATGTATAACCGTGAAAAACCAACCAAAAAAAAATAGTTTATAAGTTTTTCTGGAATAATTTTAAATCATAAAAGCCTTTAAAAAGAAACATAAAAAATCAAAAATTTTAAAAAATATTTTATTTTACTTCCCATAAAATTGTAATTAACACAAATTTCAACTTTTCTAATCCATTAGTAGGCACCAGAAAGGCGTAGAACCAAATACTCATTTCATAGGCTGATCAATTATCTATTATAGCTTTTTAAAGTTTTTGATTATCTCATTTGGTTCAAAAGTTATGATTTTTGCAAAGAAAAAACTCAAATGACGCCACTGTGCGTCACACACAGTTATACATTTTGTGCATAAATTATAAGGAGTGGTCGTAGAGCATTGAAATTTGGCACCGAGAATTATATGGACTAAATTGAAACAGACGCTCACTGCCCATACAATCCAAATCGATTATTTCGCATAAAATTGTTTATATCTAAGCAAAAGTCTAGAAATTTGGTACATACATTTTTTGAAACAAAACAAGCACGCATGCTAAGTTTTATTAAAATCGGCCATGCTCACCGCATACCGCCCATGCAATCCAAATGCAATACATTTTTGTGCAAAAATTATAAGGAGTGGTCGTAGAGCATTCAAATTTGGCACCGAGAATTATATGGACTAAATTAAGAAAAAAAAAATCAATTTTATCAAAATCGTCCACGCCCAACGCCCACTGCCCATACAATCTAAATCGATTTTTTCGCATAAAATTTTTTCTATCCAAGCAAAAGTCTAGAAATTTGGCACATACAAAAAGAACGCATGCCGAGTTTCAATAAAATCGGTCACGCCCACCGCCCATGAAACCCATTTTTGATATTTCGTTTATTATTCGACAAAAAATTTTAAGTTTTCATCCTGTTCCGAAAATTTCTTTGATTTTATTAAAAAAAACAGCTTGAGGGACATTTTTTTTTTCTCCATGGACAATCAAAAATAAAATAATTTTTAGAGGCTTAAAGATTTGGGCATATCTTCTTAACGGTTTATGATATCCCCATAATTATTTTTTTTTATTGATATAGAAATGTTATTATTTTCAAATATGTTAAAGGTAAATGGTATTATTAGGAAAATTATACATAATTAAACCACTGAATTGCGTGAAAATATAAGTAAATTTTTGCATAACACCCTTGCATGGACTTTACTTCAATTTTTTAAAAATAAAATAAAATTTTTCTTAAAACTATAAGTGTATATTTCATCTTTAAATATTACTCTACAAAACTACATTATTTGATTTTTGAAATTAAGTGTTTGAAAAATTGACACAAAAATCCAAATTAAAAAACAAATTTCATTAAAATATTCTCAACGACTGGGGATTCATCTATTTATTGTTTTATCACAGGTCAACTGTACGAAGACTTCTTGATAGTATTTTTACAATATATTGGGCTCTCTTTATAAGATCAATACTGGTATTGCTGGTTGCTCTCCACAATAGGATTGTATACATCAAAATTGGTTTCAATATTAGTTTATACAGAAGACTTTATAGTCAAGCCTTAATTTCGATCAATCACTGATTAACCTTCGCTTTACCAAAGGTTTTTTATGTACATGGTTTACCAATACCCACCCGGGTGACACTACACTTCTATAAATATATGCGACGAACGAAATTTTAAAAAATTGAAAAAACCTTATAAAAAGTTTAAAATGGTTCTATTAAATTCTACATAACTCTAGAATTTATTCAGTGAGTACAAATTTCATTTAAATCGAAACAAAATTAAAAAAAAATATTAAACCAATAAAATCGATGTGGTCACCAGGATGTGTATTGGTAAAGCGAAGGTTAACCAGTGAAAACTTTGGGGATTTTGACTTTATGGTTTCTATATGTATGTAAGTCGCCTATCGTATTGACTACCAAGGTATGTGACATATTCAGACTGTAGTATATTTACATTATTGGATGTAACAGGTGGCCAAATTCCCCTCTTTAGAGCGTATTCGCAAATTTTCCAACCATTTCACTACATGTATGATGTATGTGGAAGTTATTATTTTATCGAATGTAGGGAAGTCAGATGTAAAAATTATATAGAGGGTGGATCCGAAAAAACGTCCATATGGAACGCCCACCCAAATCTTGTATTTTCTTGTCCAAAAATCCAAAAATATATTAAAAAAATATTTCTTTAATTCTAATGATTTTCAAATATTCCCCCAATGGTAATGACGGGTTTTAAAGAATTTTTCCAAATTTTCGGAAAAACTTCTAGTATTAAGATCGCTTTAAACAATATTTACATATAAATCACCATTATTACCGCGTTTGGTAGGTGTTTAATTATGGATGGTTTTATTAAATCATATCCTAATGAGGTTTTCAAGTTTATGTTATTCTTAATAACTCTATTAACCATTGTTAAAACAGGGTCATCATATATTTCTTGCTCACTGCAAGTATATTAAGATCCAGGAGTATTTCATTAAATATATGTGCCCCTAGTTGCAATCACGTCAATGACGGCTACACCAATTTCAGCATACATTTGTTGCAGCGAATTTATTTACCATTGTTCAGGCTTTATGGTGTTAAAAGCACAATATGTATCCAGGTTAAATAAATCGGAAGCAAAATCCTAAATAAAATTAAAAATATCAGGTAAACAACATACATACATATGTTTAAGAGTTTGTATTAAATATTATAAGTTCAGAGGTCCTCTAAATGACTATTTGACCTTTGAATTTAATGTACAGTATATAGTTTATATAATGTTACAAACTTCAAGATAAACTTTATAATCTCCCCTAACCCTATCATAGGAGATTATAGAAAAAAAGGTGCGCAAAAGTTATGTCGGTATAAAAACTCAACAACACAACTACAATTTTTGTAGACAATAAAAGCAACCACAACAACAACTACTACTGCCGAAAACTCTCACGATCTTAACCACCATATGACTAGACCAAACTCCAAAGCCAGTCATACCAACATACATTCAACATAAAGTGGCAACAATAACGCGCAATGTTAAGAATTCTTGCAAAAAGTTCTGCAAAAAAAACAACAAAATAAACTACACAACAACTACAATAACATCAAATATTTACTATAAAATCTGCAGAAGCCAGAATTAGAGTTTGAGGTCTTAGTGTAGGGTGGTGCTTACAAAGTTTCCATGTTCTTAAGACTCTAAACAGTCACCACAAGAAGACTTGCTGCCACAACAGCAGCAACAACAACAACTAACTCCCTTTTTGCAATGTGGGGATATGGAATTTTTTTGTAACACACATCACTACAAAACATATTACGGCATGTTTGGAGTCTTTGGTATTAATCCCTTCTCTAAAACGACAAATACGTTTACAATTTTTCATTATTATATGAAATCTTCTTTTTCGTTAAGCATTCACCAGTCTCCCCTAGCTCCTTAGGCTCTTTCTAGTCCCCCCTTGTTCTAGTCCTGGCCGACAGCATGGCTTAGGTCTTTTGAAGACGCCTTATTGGCGGCTTCGTTACCTAAACATGTTGCACATTTTGCTTATAAATACTGAAAATACTACAGCAGCAGCAACAACAAAAAACAATATTGTGGCTTAATCGTTTTTATTCTTGGTTAATAGAGAATCTATGTTTGTAGCTATGAGTATGAGTGTGTAGTTTTTCTTAATAATTTGTTTCCCACAATAGTTGTGGGTGGCAGTCAAAAAGGTCCTTGTTGTTTGTCGCTCCAGTTTCTTGTGCTTAATTTTCTTAATTGCCATCGGTTTACTTTATTGGCTCAATTTTTTTTTTGTAGTTCTAGCCAAGACACTAGTGTTGCATAGTAAGTAAATACGTACGATTTGTTATATTATTTTTTTAAGAAAAAATATACTTTTTTTTCCTCTTTAAAATAAAAAATAAATATAGTGGCAGTTAAAGAACTCATTGGTTATTTGGGTGGCGCTAGTAGTCGAAAGAATCAGCCATAAAGAAGAGAAAAATAATTTACATATGCATTGCAAAATAAAAAACTAAACTAAACGCTTTATTTTTATACGTTTTTCTGTATGAATCTACGAGTATGTAGTAAATGAGTACTTAGTACGATTGTAAAATGGGTTTAAAGTGGCGTCAAATAGTCGTGAAGATAATTGTTTTTGGAGAACTCAATCAGGGATTCTTCATTTCATAAGAAGGCAGCATCCTTTCAATAATATAAGTAAGTAAATTATTGATGATTACTAAAAAAGTTCAATAACAATGAAGAACTACATTTTAGTAGTATTAGTCTCCGATAGACTCTTTGAAATTTTAATCTATTAAACATCAAAAGCAAAAATAATTTATTTTTTAAAAACGTTTTAAATAAATGCAATTTTTTATGCTATACCCTATTTTGATGAGAAACTGATTTCTAAAAAAATACTTAAAAATCTATAATTTATAAGCTTCAATATTAGATTTCTCAATTTTGGAGAACTTTTAATTTTGTATGGCTACGGAAAGCAAATACAATCAGAAAAGTAAAGGTTCAACAATTTTTTTTGAGCGTTATTTTTCGTTTCGTCCCTTCAACAAATTCAGAATATTATTTCTTAATACATAGAAAATATGTTGGTTAGGTTTAATTGGCAGTCGCCAAGCATAGATCCCTTGATTCCACACGTCCTATGTTTCTTGGCCGCCGTCGCACAGTGGCCTAAATACCCAATCTAGCGGCGCTTTGTTAATAACTTCAAAAACATAAAAAATTGTGAATGCATTTTTTTTTTTTAATTTATATTTAAATATAATCAATTTATTAAATTTTAAAATTTGTTTTTTTTTTAGTATATGGGTACTTCCATATAATGGGTGATTCAAGTAGAGATACTTTTTTCAATACCCTTTTTTGACAGATCACGTGTGTTGTGTCATGTTGTCATGGTATTTTTGTTTAGTATTGTTTGGCATTTCATAATGGAAAGACTTACTTACACCTGAACAACTTTTACAAATCGTTCAACTTTATTACGAAAATTCACGTTCTGTGAGGAATGTGTTTCGTGCACTTCGTTCAACTTATGGTCAACATAATCGGCCTACTGAGCGTACTATTCGCAACACCATCACCCATTTTGAGACCCTGCATTAATTACTGGATAATATTCGGCTGAATACACCACGTCCAATACGCTGTGGAATCATCTTTAAAAATGATGCCGGTGCGAACGTAACCGTCAATGGCGACCGTTATGATAAACGACTATTTGATGCCTGAAATTGAAGCTCGTGATCTCGGCGACAATTGGTTTTAGACCTCCCACACATCGTATCAATCAATGTATTTATTGAGAGAAGACTTCGGTGAGCACATAATTTCACGTTTTGGGTCGGTCGATTGGCCACCAAGATCGTGTGATATCACACCGTTAGACTTTTTCCTGTGGGGATATGTAAAGTCTAAAGTTTATGCGGGCAAACCCACTTCGATTCAGACATTGGAGGAAAACATCACGCGTGTCATTCGCCATGATGGACCATCTGCGACGTAGCAACGGCCAACATTTGATAGACATAATCTTCAAAAAATAAATGCCAAAGAATGTTCTTTAAAATGATAATAAACATTCCCCATTAAATTTGAATTTTCTGTATTTTTTTCTTTAAAAAAGTAGGGAACCTCGAAATGGATCACGCTTTATAACCAACCAACAAAATATACATTTTGGACTTGTCCCTCTCCAATCTTGACGAAATTCGGTATAAAAATTGTATTCTACATGGTTAAGACAAATACAAACTTTTGGATTACTGGACCAAATGGTTCCGGAGATACCAGGTCATGAAAATTGAAAAATCGTCAAAATCTTATCCGCCAAGTGGGCGGTGAAAGTGACCGATTTTATTGAAGCTCTGCATACGATCTTTGTTTGTTCCAGAAAATGCATGTACTAGACTTTTGCTTGGATAGGAATTTTATGCGACAAATTGGATTTGGATTGTATTGACAGTGGGAGTTAAGCGTTGGGCGTGAACGATTTTGATAAGATTTAACTTTTTTCTTAATTTAGTCCATATATCCGGTCAAATCCACCCTACTTCTATTTCCCATAAAATTGGATTTCATATCTAAAATCCCTTTCACAAAGGGAAACATTAACCCTTTGACCACCAAATCAAAGAACAAATGTTTCAATATTTGGAAATTTAGAACATTTTATTATGGATTTTTAAAAAGCTTAATCATATTATGGGGAACAATTTTCCAAATTGGTTTTAGAGTTCAAGGGAATTAAACGATTAATTCCTATTTCTAAACGATTTCCAATATTCTTCGTCAAAATCCACCGAAAATACATTACATTTTAGTGTATTGATCTTTTTAAATATTTGATCTTTGACTCCAATCAATAAAGTTTTCCGATTTCACAAAGATCAAGTACTAAACAACAGTATAAAATAATAATGTATTGGCATTATTATTGCCTAAAATAGCATTTTCCCGAAATCCTGGAAGTTAAAATCGAATATAAGGCATAAATATAAGATGCATTTCCTAATTACCGAACCGCACAACTAAACATTCGAAACACACTAATGTTTGTATATTAGGGATGACAAAGCGGACTGCATTTTACAAATCTTAAGGGTCGACATTATTTAATTTTTAGTTTTCTACTATTTGAAATTTCCTTCTATTTAGTTGAATGAATGAAGATGGAAAACGAAATATGTTCAGAACCACTGGCCTATTAACAACATTGTCTATTTTTCTTGTCCAACAATCATACTTATAGACTTCGTAATCTTCATATTGTCTTGCGATCTTTTAAAATAGATCCTTGTCTTAAACTTTCACATGAGTGTGTATGTGTGTGGCTGTGTGCGAACTGAATGCATAGAAATGGCAAACGCTTAGTGACACTCACAAACACCACCACTGCTACCAACAACGACGATCTTGCTCCAAAACAACTACAACTACCAAGCAATAACTAAAAACGTAACACCCTCATTTATTTAAGACTAAAATAAAACAACACAAACACACACAATTTGATATCGTAAAAACTGAAATCAATTAAATCTCAATACAAAAACTAATCATTGCCGTTTTTTGCTATTGTATGTATAAATGTAGTTCTTTTAGCTAGATGAACATCTCAACGTAGAAAAAGAAGTTGGAGCATAAGTAAAACAAAAAAAAAAACTTTGCTCAACCAATAAGATTTTTATCATTAAATAGAACTGTTGCTTCAATTGCAAATTTAAATTGTTAATTTACGAATACAAAACATCTTTACAAACTTACACTTACATACAATAAATATGTATTGAAATGAACATATGCAGCCAGCCAACTCGAAGGCATAAATACAAAAACAAAACGATTTCTAAGAAATTGTTAAATTAATTTTCATCATAAGACAATAAAAATTTCAAAAACTAAAAAGCAAACCACAAAAATACAAAAAGTACAAGTCCTTTAATTGTTCTTTACACACAAATGCATAAATATTAACTTTGGGGGCATTTGAAAGAGTGAATTCATTAAATATTTTCTTTTATATAAATTCTAGAGATACGAGTACTATGAGTAAAACCATTAGCATTGAATATCGCTGATAGTTATAAACTTTATATTATATAATTTCTGTTCGAATAAACGTATTGAGTATTTGGGTATTGAATTCTCAATACCGATCGATTTTTGATTAGTCGATACTCAAAAGTATCTACTCAATATGACAGTTTGTATAAATCTACAACATTGATAATTTATGTAAAATCGGATTGTGCCACATCGGTCCAGTTTACAAAGGGAAACAAAATTTACTTAAAGTAATTAAAAATTACCCCCGAATAGTATGCAAAAAAAAATTTACTGGTTTGATAATTGAATTCTGTATTACCATATTTGAATGAACATTCATGGAAATACTAAATGAGAACTGAGAATAAAGTTTTGGTCAAAATTAACCCTCTGATGTACTCGGGTGCAAAATAATCTTAATTTAAACAAGTAAGAGTGCTATATTCGGCTATGCCGAATCTTATATACCCTTCACCTTTGTTGTGGATGCATTATTATTTTTTATAATTAGTATATAGGTATGTATGTACATTGCCCACTTTCAGCGTACAGCATCCTAAATTTATCAAGAACACAAAAAACAACAACAACGCCAAACGAAACAGAACACCAAAAGAAAAAACAAAAACAAAATACGCAAGGCAATGAAACCAACACACATCCAAACATACGTTTAATTGTATAAAAAACAACAACAACGCCAAAAGAAACAAAACACAAAAGAAAAACAAAATACGCAAAGCTTGCACATCCAACCATACATTTTGTTGTTTTTTTGTCAAAGCATGCAATACATTGAGTTTTTTGATGAAATTTTCAGAGGTTGTCTCGGAGAATTGTTGAAGATTTGGATCCCGGAGATATCTGGGGCCTTCAGAAAATTTATTTCAACAGACAGACGGACATGGCTTAATCGACTCCGCTATCTATAAGGATCCAGAATATATATACTTTATAGGGTCGGAAATGAAAAATGTAGAAATTACAAACGGAATGACAAACTTATATATACCCTTCTCACGAAGCTGAAGGGTATAAAAATGCTTTCAAAGTTTTTATGGATTTTTTAAAAGAAAACAATTAAATTCAAATGTTTATGTACAAAATTGGTCAAAATATGGTTTGAGTCATTTGGTTCCCAAGGGGAAAAATTTTTAATTTCCATATTTTTTGTTTCAATTATAGCTTCCAAATCAAGTTGAAAAATGTTCTACGGCATCATCTAAATACATTTAATTTCTATTACAGCGATGAGCCAAATGAAAAACTTTGACTCAGGTGGCGAAATGGTTAATGTTACTCGATACCAGTGAATATCCTTCTTTTGTACGTCAAAATTATGAGAGATGTTGACCAAATTTTGGCTTTGTAATAAAAAATATCTACATCCTTAAAAGCAATTATGAATTAAATCTATAGAATTTGTTAACAAATTATTTGATAGTTTTGGTAGAAATCTAAAACTGATTATTGCTTATAATATTGTTACGTTTTAACCTTTTCAAAACGTTGGTTTATTTCCTTTAAATAAACCGGATAATTTTGATTGCAAATAAAAGCCGTTTAGTAGTTTGAAAATGGTAACAACTCTTTATTTATTCAAATGTACAACAACAACAGAATGAAATAGTCACTCAATGTTTTTTATACACGTTTATAAATTCTCAGAAATACAGACACAATTAATAATGTACACGAATTTACTTGAAAAACACAACACACTTTAAGGCACTCAGTTGATGTTTATTCGAAAAGCGTCTCTGATAAACTGACTAACGACTGCAACCTCTGCCACTATTTATAACACTGCCATCTGCACTCTAGATTGATCTTTAACTGTCACAGTTCGATTTAGATCTTACTAATACATACGCCATCTGCGGTGTACTTTCTACAATGTTCTTTAACTGAATATTCGAATATACGGTGGCAGCAAACAGCGTTGGCAACTTACGATCAAATGGTCAACTTACGATCAATGGTCAAATGAAATCGAGCCCTTAGCGCCAAATTATCGTAAGCGACATTTTCAAAATTTTTTTTTTATTGCAAAAATTAAAATTTTATGGACTGACTGATGTTTTAGCGTTCTCAGAATATCTAAATTGTTAATAACTTCAAAATTATAGGGGGTAAGATTTTATCGTAAGTCAATGTTTACAATTTACAGTAAACGAATTTTATCGTAAGCTACACATAGTGGTATGGAAAAAAAAGAGGGAAATAAATCTGTAACTTCCAAATGGTTAGATTGGTTTGAATGAAATTTCACATGCGCAAAGAAGAAGTGTTCTCGAGTTTAAGATCTGATCGTGGACCTCAGTTGCCCACCAGGGCCGCGACCAAGGGTCCTCAAGGTAGGACACCTCGGGTATATTACATTTTTAAAATGATCCTATTTCTTCGTTTGTGTTCCGATTTCAAAAAAGAATCACACATAAAATCTTTTCATCGAGTACTACAAAAGACCTAGTAGCTATCAATTGTCTATTATAGCTTAGGAGATATTCGCATTTGAAAAATAAATTTTCAAAATTTTTACCCAACCTACTCCAGCTTTTTGATAACAGTGTATCCAATCCGATTTTCTCCAGTTTTCGTTCATTGGACTAACACGTATGTGTCAAATAAAAAAAGAACTGTTTATAAATAATGACTAAGTCCAAAGTTATATGCATTTGAATTTAAAAAATTTTGAAAAGCCGATTTTTCGCTAATTTTTTGGGAAAAAAAACTTTTTTTCTTTTTAAGTTATCGGAAAAAATTTCTAAGAGGATGTATAAGGAATTTATATTTTCTGAAAGCTAAGTTTTCATGAAATATTTTGAATAAAAAAAAATAAAAAAATTTTGTTACCGAGGTCCATTCAAAAAACACCTATTTTTTATGTAAAATTAAACTTTATTCCAAAAATTCTCAAAGCGCATATTCGTTTTTATTTTTTCATTTTAAATAGAAAATTTTACATAACTGTGAAATTTCATTAAAAACTATTCATAAATAAATATTTTATTTCAATTCGAAAAATTTGTATCTATGCAAAAATTCAATAAAAAATATTTTTTGTCATAGTATTCTATGAATTTTTAATTGTCAAAAGTTATAAATATTTTTGAAAAATAGACAAATAGCTTGAACGATATTATAATATATCGCATCATAAAATTTTTAATTCTATGTATAAATTTCAAAATAATCGAAAAAACGTTCTCCTGTAAAATTTGTGTTTTGTCGCTTACGATAATTTGGCGCTAAGGGCTCGAAATAAATAGTTTTGAAAATGGTGTAGAAATATATTTATAATCGTAATCATTTATATGTGGCCTGGGACACATAATGGTCCGTATAAGTTTTAATAACTTTTACATATATGGACAATTCCACGTGAATGATGATTTGAATAGGAGAAAACATTAAAATATTACTATGTGTCAGAATTTAGAGCCTATTACAACATTTTATTGTCAAATACATATAATAGTTTAAACTGACTATATTTAATTTATTAATTTAAATGGTGTGTTTTAGGCTAAAATTACGGTTAAAACTAAGCTCGCAATTAGCAAATAGTATGAAATGAATTTGACTCTGATTGTTTATTTGCTATTATAAAATTGCTTACTAAAACCGAATGTATATTTTCTATTAATTTTTTTAGTTTTTGTAAACATATATTTACAGAATATATATTTGGTCAATTCACAAGGTCTCATATTGTCATAATGTCTTAATATATCTCGACTCGGCAGCTCGGCTTAACCGATACTTAGGCATTCGAACTGGTTGGTTACGATAACACAATAAATATAGCATACAGAGTACTATTATTTTAGAACACTTTTTACTTGAAAAACAATAAAAACCATTGTGAAATATTAGGACATTATGACAATATGACATGATAAGAGACCTTGTGAATTGACCAATTGTTTTATTATAAGAGAAAAATCTGTCACGTACGGTATATCACGTACGATATTAAATTTTATTTATTATAAAATCATCCAAAGATTGTTTTTATATGAATATGACGGAAAGGAAAAATATTTCGTTTCATGTCATGTACCTCCGTTTTATGTCACTTACGATATACCCTTATTTCGCTCAATATTTTGGACAACAATATTTCAAAAGAACTTTTTATTATTTTGAAATATAGTACCCTCTGTATGGAACATAAAGACCAAATTATTTTTCAGATACTCTTATTTTTGCAAAATCTATTCTACTCTATAGGCGTACAAATGTCACTTACGATGATATGGAATTGCCCATATATTTTTAGAAAGATAATTCTCTATTCCGTTATAAATACACGCTCAATGTAACCCTTAATAACAAAACATTTGGAAATTTAAACAAAATTTAATTGTAAAAGCATTTCTAAACTTAAGAGCTAATTTTCCGATTTTGACTAACAAATGGCACAATAATACGTCACGTACTCCTCGGACTTCCCAAAAAAATGGTTACATATGGGGGATTTCATGTCAAGTGAACCAACCAACTTTTTTCCGATCGGGATGAAATTTACACCAAGGTTAGATCTATTGGATAGTAATTCAAACACAATTTTTCAACAAGATCGAGAACTCTCTGAGTTCGAAGGGGTAAAAATTTTACCCCCCAGAATTTTACATCCCACTAAGCGACCAAATAGGTCTTCAATGAAAATATCTATGCTTTATTTTAAGAAAAAAAAAAATAGGTCCCATTTTGAAAAAAAGTCAAAAAAGTTTTTGATTTCGGAAGAAAAATATTAAAAATTTTTATTTTTTTTTAATTTTTTTTTTTTGAAAGATTAAAGAAATAGTTATCTAAACTATTTGGAACACATTTTGCTAAGAACAATAGGTAATAACTTACATGGATGAGAAAAATAACATGTTTGGCCTCTAACTCAGAGAGTTCTTGACAGATCTTCTTGAAGATATCTACTTTAAAAGTTGGTTCACATGACATTAAATCCCCCATATATAAAAACACAATAATAAAGGATATTTTATTAAGCGTTTCATATCATTAAATTTAAATAAAACAAATTGTGTGCGATATATCATCGATATTTGTTATTCGTTTGAAAGGCCTATCGATTTATTATGTATGAAATATAACATTGTGTAAATTTCTGTCGCGGATTCGCAGAGTGGCACGCATACGAAATGTTCAATTTTAAATGACTCTGGCCCATAAATCAGGCTGAATTTTACCGATGGCATGTGAATGTTTATTGGCATAGACCTCTGACTTAAGAAAAAGTCAGTTTATATCACTACCACGTGAGATGACTATGTCCTCAAATCGTTCGTTTCGAATTTGTCATGAGCTATGTGGCACGTGACACCGTCTGTTGAAACCACATATTGTTGGTGTCCATATTATACAATTCAGGCCAAAATAAGTTGGTAATCATAGACCTATATCACTCACCGTTGACGGTGATGGACGTCGTTCTCAGAGAAATATTGTCCGATGACTACACCAGCCCAAAATCCACACCCAAGAGTGACTTTTTCGGGTTTGATACTAAGGGAAATTCCTGATAATTGTAATGCAGCTAATTTTCCCAATAGCTATAATGTTTCGGGTAGATACAGTTATTTACTTTTAACTACACATTAATTTCCTAAATCTACAAGGGTTCTAGAGTCATTAATATTTTAGTATATTCCCATTACCGAACAAGATAACATATATTCAGACATCTGTACCATAAACACTAACCCATACACAAGCGCAGCTATCCATAAGTACACTCGCCCATATTATACAAATGAACGTACATTTTGATCATATACCCGTAATAATTTTTAATTTTTTTCATGTCTACAAACTGGACCAATATTATCAGTATGCAATCTCTTTATTTTTAGTGTTGTTGTTTAATTTTTAATTCTTTTTTTTTTGGGGAGCTTTTTTAAACTGCTGTAGATTTTATTGAGAGTAGTAGAAGAGAAGAAGAGTCGATCGAGTCTGAATGTAATGTTGTCACGATATCAAAGCATTTTAATTGGCCGATTTATAGATTTAATTACGTATTCATGCGAAACATCGAAACCGTGATTCGTAAAAACACACACGCTGCTATTTCGCTGAAGATGTTATTTTTAAGTCACTTTTTTCAATTTTCTTTATAGTCAACTCTTCACCCTCCACCTTGTCCGCCCCTTTTTTGGCATCTACAGCTTATTTTTACTTGAATAATGTTCTTTAACTTTTTTTGTTGGTTGGTGGATGCTGCTGCAGTTGTTGACGTTTTTTTTTTTGCGCTGATGAGAAGAGAACTTTGGAAAAGATGCAAAATTGCTGATGTTGTTTCACTGATGTTGATCATATCGATTTGTTTGTTGTTCTGTTCTCGTACCTTTTCATATAGATTCTTTAGTTTTTTTTTTGGATTTGAGGAAAAAATGCAAAATTTGCATTGTTTGGTTGTTTGGTTGTTTGGTTGTTCTTTTTCCGTTAAATATTTTATATTTGAATAATTTAAATGAAAAATGTTGCTGACTTATTATTACTTATATTATAATATTAAAATATTAATGAAAACTGAATTGATTATGACAATCATATAACAGATGGAAACCAATTAGTTGTACTAAATGTGAAATTGTGGCTTTCCCTTTAAATAAGTTAAGACTTAATAAAATATATTTTTTTCATGAAAAAAAATTGATTGTAAGTGTAATTGCTTTGAGTATTTTTACACCCTACACCACAATACTGGGGAGGGTATAATGCGTTTGTGCAGATGTTTGTAACGCCCAAAAATATTAGTCTAACACCCACCTTAAAGTATATCGATCGACTTATAATCACTTTCTGAGTGGATTGTCCGATGTCCGTCCGTCTGGCTGGCTTTTTGTCTGTCCATGTAAACCTTGTGCGCCAAATACAGGTCGCAATTTTGAAGATATTTCGATAAAATTTGGTACATTTAGTTTTTTCGCCTATTGAAACTGGTTGAAATCGGTCCATTATTTCACATACCCCATACAAATGTCCTCCCGAATTTGAACTTTATTGGTCACAAATGTTTAATTTATATATGTATCTACACAAATTTCGCTCCAAATATGTTTTATATATACGAAATTCATGTCACTAAATTTTGTTATGATCGGTCGATAATTAGTCATAGATCCCATATAGACCCGTTTCCGAAAATCACTTTAACGTGCATAAATCTCTTAAAAATGTTGGTATACACACAAAATTCAACATAAATAACTTCCGTATAGACATAAATCACACGACCTAATTTCATGGTGATCGGTCCATAATTGATCATAGCTCCCATATAACCCACTTCCGAAAATCAATCACGAATATAAATTATTGAAATTTTAAAAGAAAAAAGTTTTTGCAGATTTACTTAGTGTAGGGTATTATATGGTTGGGCTTGACCGACCATACTTTCTTACTTGTTTTAGTTTGTATTTATGTCTAAGTTCTACTCTATGTTTCTCTATGGTTCAAGTGTCAACAATTTAGACTCTAAATATGCGAAAAAAAAATGCTCAAAGAAACCAATCAATTAATTAATTCCTATTAATTGCCAATTGAATGATACAAAGATTTTTTTAGTTTTTGTAACGGAATGTCAGAACATAAAGATGAATTACAATTGAGCAACCAAGTGAAAATTTTGGTCATGAAAATTGAATCATTCGGTTGTCACAACGAAACAATTTCCTCTTGTTCAGATCCTCAAACAATTTGGTAGAACTTTTTGGCCAATTGAGAATCGATTTTCAAAAAATTTTGTTATAAAAATTTATATTTGAATTTGTGCTGAATTTATTTAACAGATTTATGAGAGTTGTATGGTAGAAATCATGGACTAATTTCAGCCACTGTTTGGAAAGGAAAATATACATATAGAAAATTTCATCAAATTATATTTATTATTGACTTTGAAAGTGGTGGGTGTTGGGTCATAATATGCAGGCGTACGAAACATCAGCACAAAAACATAATACCCCTATCGTGCTTTCATAAGTTAACTCAAATTTGGGTTACGAGAAATTTTAATTTTTTCCCGGGGAAAACGGGAAATTTAATTTAAAAAATGTTTTTAATAAATTTAAATATAACATTTTTGTTTGATGAAGAACTTGTTCCAAATTTAGAAATATTAGTAGAGGTTTTAGTACTGTTTCTAGTGTATCCTAAATTAAGGATACAGTAAAAGCATTAAGCCGATATAAAACCATTTTGCTGATAGGTGATGCTATAATGAACACGCTTTATGAGCAGCTGTTATCTATAAATTCTACGACTTATCAAAAAATGGTCCATGCAATAAAATGTAAAGTCAATAAACGATATAACAGATGCAAAAAGGTGAAGAGTGCTTCAGGGCATTGTTGCCGGTTTAGGTGTAAAAAACAATACTTATGATAAGATTTTATTGAAATACTACACACAGAAAAATGATTGGTTGGAAAACGGTTGCAACTATGAAAATTTAGTAGAATAAATTAATATTGTGTTGTAGTCATTGAAAATTTATAAATTCAACAGAGTATCTTTATTTATAAGTGAAAAATCATAATTATAATAGAATTAGGTTCCTATAATTGTATTATTAGTTAGCATAATCAATTTGCGTCTGGTAAACATTAAATTAAGGAATTCGGCAGAGACGACTGAAGGTTTCAGTTACAATAACCAATAAATTCGGTCATAAAATCAAAAAACTAATTCGGTGATTACAACCGACAAATGATGATTATAAAAATTATAAAATTTGTTTGACATTTTTCGAAAAATAAATAATAAATTAATTAGAAAATAAACAAAAATTGTGTACACACACTTAAGAGTAAAATATTAATTAAAATAAATAGAAGTTATCACAAGAGTGCGCAGTAACACTCGGTCTTGAACGGTAAGTAAGCCATCGTGGGTAATTTATGAAATATGAATTTCACTTTTTTACTGCATATTTTTACAGAAGATTTTATAGACTAACACAAAATTGACCATATTTTGACATGGGGTAAGGTAGACTTAATCGCACTCCTTCTTATAAATAATAAATCATCCAGTTGGAGAATTCTTCAATAAAGCAGGTCGTTATACAAACTTTCAAGTGCTTCTCCATGCTTTAATGCAGGGATTGTCATTTCATAGCACAATTGTGCAGACGAACAACACACATACTCTTATTCTCTTTAAAAGAGCATAACAAATGCCTCATTTTTTCAGAAATTCAATAAGAATTGTTGTTGGTTGGTTTTTGGACGAAGCATAGCAAACACACGCGTTTCAATTACAATTGAACACAAAACAACAAAGTCAAAAATAAATAAAAAAATTGATAGAATTTCGGCCGTATAATGTATATTCTTTAAAATTACTTTAATTTAATAAATTGGTTATATCTGGCAAAAATTCTAAATCTAAACATTCTTTATTTTGTTCTTATTTTAAGTGTTAGACATTATGTTTGCTGGGTAGCTCTCTCACCAATACAATGACAGTTTTAGTTTTGGTAATCCCTGCTTTAATGTCTGGTAGTTAAATGTCTGCCTGGTTCCCAAGATATGAAAGCACGAATAACGGTAAGGAAGTTATGAATTTGCTATATTGCAACCGTTTTGTTACAATCATTCACTTATTTAATGATTTCATTATTTTGTAAATTCTCTTTAGCATTATCATCAAGTATTTCTTTCGTAAATTTCGCCATTTTTCGTCAAGCCTCAATGTTAATACGTGATATAAACCGGTGTCCATGTATCTTTTGGAAATATTCATTTTGTTGCAGCATTCAAGTAAATCAAATTTTATCTTAATTATGACATAAAGGAAAATTTGAACATCTCTCAGGAATAGTAAATTATTGTATATAATTATTTATATTAATGTATATTAGATAAATTGCAATAAATAAATCTAACACATATTTAGTAATAATAAAAAATATTTTTTTTTTCATTGGGCCAGTCTAATGTAAATATATAAAAATTGCTGGTTATTCCAACCGAATTATTTTTTAATTAACAGTTGTGAATACCATATAAACAGTAGTCTGAATCGAATTATGTGATAGTACATGCAACCGACAAAATTCGATTGGCGCCAAATTCGGTTGTGAATACGAATCTGTTTTCTCTGTGTACTGAAAAGAACTAATAAAAAATATTTCGAATAGATCGGGCTGCTAAAAGTTAGTAAAACTTTGGTTTCAAAAAAATGACACACAACATATCACATGCTAAAATTATGACATCACTCACAAAACAGCTGGCAGAACAGAAACTAAAAGTCAGAATGTATTTAGATCTTCGAGGGAAATGTTAACAAATCTGTAATTAAAGTCACAGTTAAATTTAAAAAAAAATTTTAATTACTTTTTGAGATAATTGAGGCATTCTTGCGGGTTAGAGGGTTAACTAAAAGGTTTGATATTATTTTGTTTTGTTTTTATTCTCATTATAAATAGAATATCGAAATTGTAATAACATCTAATAAAAGCTAATAAATATTTTTCACATGTCAAACCACGATGTTACTATAAATAAATGGAAACATTTGTCACTTCAAACATTAATAAATTTGGAATATCCTTTATTTGCAATACATCTTTCTAATAAATTTTGGGATGGGATTTAATATAGAGGGCTATTGAACATCTCGGAAATTTTTTGTGAAAAATTAGCAATGTTCAGGACTGAATAACTTCGGAATGCGTCATTCGATTTTAAGAAAAGTGGTGTCGTTTTAACGGATTCGGTTTTTATGTACCATATACAATATAGAGTAGAATGTATACTTTGGATTTAAATAAAATCGAAGATGATAAAAATCTAACCTGTGTCAAAATAAAATGGAATTACACTATTTTCTCTTGTCTAATTCAAAAAGTAAGTTATTCATTAGTTTTTTTTACAGAGAAAAAAAGAAATCTTGCAATATGTTAATTGTTTAACAAAGTTAAAAATTTATTTAATTTTGTAAAATAGTTGCATGGATAATTTGAATTCGGCAATCAATAATCGAGAGTTGCAAACTAAAGCAACACAATTATAATGGTATATAAATGATGATGTATAAATGTAGTGATTTTAGTAAGTGAAATGTGCTAATTTCCATTCCAAGAAGTTCTTTTGTTCGGACTGCAGATACTTTTTAATATTTGTACGTATATCAAGATGTATGAAGGAACATAAATTTCAGAGAAATATTAAAAATGTACTCACACGCACTTCCAATTAATTACCCTACTAATTTCGCATTAAACCTTTTAAAGGATTAAACTTCAATATAACAATAGCTAGGAATTGGAGGCAAAGATATATTCATTTACAAAAATCCACGCACCTCTCTTAATTTCCATCTACATACAAACACCATCAAAGTAAAGAAATTTTGAAATTTTGAAAAAAAACATCGACAACTTTAACATCGTAACTGTCGTCGTTGTAGTCGTCACCGACATCGCCATCATCATCGACGTCGTAGTCATCATTCGCAGCAGCATTGTCATGATCATTGTCCAAATCATTCGTACATATTCGTGTCTACATGTTGCAAATAGTCAATGTTTTGTGACAATAATTGTCGCCAATATGGTGGTAATCTATGGACTTGTGTGTAGAATTTTTTAGCAATTTTTGCACTTTTTTATTGTGTGTGTTACTTTTTGATGATTTGGGCTGGAGAGGAATCGTTTGTTGTTGTAGTAATGTATTCTGGTACATCTTCTTAGGCTTAAGAACAATTTTTGTGGTGGCTCAAGGTGGCTTAAGGAGTTTTCTGGTGACAATACGTGTTACTCGTGTTAAGATGCTCGTTGTTCTTGTCGCTCGTTTTTTTGTCTTTCTTTTCTTTAGCAGTGGCTTTTTTGTTGTTTGTTTTAAGCCTGGCTTTAGAGAAGAAGTCAAGCCTTTGGTAGGAGAAGTCAAAGTTAAACTTGCAATTGTTGTTGAATGTTTTTTTTTTACAGTGTTTTTGGTTTTTTAATGTTTAAAAATTTTCTTCAAGTCGCAGTTGTCGATTGTCTTGTTGTCGTTTATGTTTAAATGTATTTTATACCGTGTGGCAGTTGTTGCAGCTAATGTTGTTGTTGCAACTTAAATAGGTATCATCTTAAGTTATTTTTTTTAGCGTATTGTAGTAATTTGATGGTAGTATTTATTTATTTGTTTGTCTTAAATTGTTTCTCCTTCCAAAGACCAATTGGTTTCAATTGGTTTGCTGGTCTTCTTTTTTTCTCTGAAGTTTCTTTTTGTTTTATATTTGCAAGTTTATCCTCTCTAGTTTGTCTAAACTGTATGTTTTCTGTCCCAAAGAACAAGATTCAATTCACTAATTTTTTCAGTTTTTTTTTCTTATTTTTTGGAAAGATGTTGTTAATGTTTTTCTATAAACAAAAAAATGTGTAGAATTTTAAAAATAATGTTAAGTTTTGTTAATTTTAACAATTTTTTCGTTTGTTGTAAATATTTGTTTTTGTTAGCAAGTCATTACAAGACTCTGACTTGTTGTTGTATTTGCCAGGATATGTTAATTTTGTTTCTGGAATAATTCTAATACATTGTTGGTATTGTTATAAATAAGACTTTAGTTCAAATACTGATCAACATTTTCTTTTTATTCTTGTGATATATATTGCATTAAATAATTAAAATTGTATTCGTTTAATATGAAATACAATTTGCTATCTTGTATATTTTAGTTATGCTTCGGTTTTACCATAGGTTATTTTATTAAGTCAGATAGTCAGTAATAGCCGGCACACTTGAGTCCATTATCTGGTCCCTCTGTGATACCCGAAACGATAATATTTCAGACCCCAAATAAAGACCTTTTCACTTAGCCACAAGTTTTCAAGTCAGTGATTGCTGTATTCACCGGAAGTTTTTTTATCCATTGAAGAACATTCTGCAACAGCTCATCTATTCAGAATATCCATCCCCAATATATTTTCCAATGTCACTGTATTAATCTCAGAGAGAGAAGGGCAAATACAAAGGTCCGACTCCTCTTCGTCCTCATCATAACAATATTTATAGAAACCGTAATAAGGTAAGTTCAGTATTCTCACAAGCGCATCCATGATAAAGTACCGTAACAACACACTCAGACACTCAGTATTCATGTCGTGGCCACCTGCTAATCATGTGTTAAAATTTCGATACGAAGAAGATCGGGGGTCATAGATCGACTGCCCACAGATAGCATATCCAGCATAGCACAATCACACAGAACCAGAGAGATTGTCTAATTGATAAGAGTGGCTGATTTCTCCTTTGAATTTTGCCACATTTAACGAGCTTTGCCAAATAGAAGTTTGCCCAATTTATAGATTATAAATTAACCAAAGAGAGAGACCAACCGGTCAATTAATTTTGTTTCAGAAGATTTGGATGTTCCCGAATCATTTCCTGCTATTGTAATAACCATTGTCTTCATCTAACTATTCTGAATCGCAGTAGCATTAACTATCATCTATCGATATTCTTTTCAGACAATTAACAGGCAGTTTGGAAAGTTGTATTTTGTGACTATTGTCAAGAAAACTGCCGTCTCACTGCAGTCATAAATTTGAACAACGTAACAATTGGTCAATTCACAAGGTCTCATGTTATATTGTCATAATGTCCTCATATTTCACAATGGTTTAAAAATGTTGTTATTGACTTTCAAGCAAAAAATGTTCTAAAGAAAAAATGCTAGGTTTATTGTGTTATCGTAACCAACCAGCAGAGTCCTGAGTTGAACGCCAAAGAGTCGGTTAAGCCGAGCTGCCGAGTCGTGAACTATTAGGACGTTATGACAATATGACATGATAGGAGACCTTGTGAATTGACCAATTACGTTTCGTTCATCAATGTTATTGTAGGAGAAATTCGTGATAAAATTTCATTTGATTTTTTCACAATTTTGCATTTTAACTTCTTCCATAGGTATTACTATTCCTAGTTTGAATTGAGATTTATTTAAAATAATAACCCATTTTCAATTTTATTTAAATTATTTATTTTTTACAAAATTTTAATTATAGAATTTCCGTTGTATTGTGTCTGAATTCCCTATAGAAATTACATTTTAATAAATGAAATTAAAAATAAATGTATAAAAAAAATCCACCTGTACCATAATTTAAACTGCACCTTAAAATACTTTCAATACACAATTTTCTATACGAATGAAAACGAAAATCAATCAAATCAAATCGAAACCAAACGAAACAAAACAATATTTAATTTTCAATAATCATGCTTAACGCTTGAATTGCCACTAGACGCTCCCAATAAATTTTTAATAAAATAAAATATAAAACAAACACAAATAAAAATAAAATCATTATAAATATTGTGATTACAAAATACCGACAAATAAATCTATAAAACATTAGCAGCAACTCGTACAATAAAAAAATGTAATAAATTTGAAAAATTTTGTTAACAACATTTTAGTTGTTGTTATTATATTGAATGTTTTCTATTCTATTTTTTTTTGTTGTCCAAGTTTCAATTTCATTTTCATTTTTTAGCAATTTACAATAAAATATACAACCGGAAACTAGTTACTCTACTCTGGGAGTGAGTAAGTGTGCAAGGGTATGAATGAGTATGAGTAACTATATAGAACGGATATATGAATTCACATTGTCGAGTTGTAGTACAATATTTAAATATACACATACTTAGGTAAATACTTATGTACATTCATATATAGAAAAAATAAATAAATAAACATTGATGAAAATTCATTCAATAATATGAAATGAATATTTATTCAAATCGTCATACACACACACACTCACAGTTCGTTCACATAGCACAAACCTAGTGAATTGTAAAATTTGTTTTAGTTTCAAATATTGTTTTTTGTTTTTGTATTTCCAAATAACAAAAGAAAAAATTGAAAACGCTTTAGAAAAAACGTGGAAAAAAGTTCAATAGAAATGTGAAATATATTAGTTTATTGGCATATTGGCCGATTGAAAATCATCACAATAGAATAAACAAATTCGCAGTTAATATTTCTGATACTAGACAGATAATAAAAAAAAATGTGGTGAACAATCTGTGGCACACACATTTCCAGAAAATTAGACAAATATTAGACAACAATATATATTGATATTTATGTAAATAAATTTATTAAACTAAATGTTGTTATTACATGAATTAGATTATTCATAATCAATTGTTAATTTTATTATTGGTTTATAAAACACTTTTTGTGTGGACAATGGAAAATAGTCCGAAAGTAAAGAGGACTTATTGTAAGATCTAGCACTCCTGGTGGTCCATCATATATTCAACTACTCTTCATACCCTACGACAAATTCTAGGCTTGCCAAAATAGACATGCACGGCATGTCATATCACATAATTGACTAATCTTCATTTATAAGCCAAAGTCTAGGTAAACAAAAAATTATTGTGGAACACGTATGTAGTGTTCAAGCTCATTCGTCTAGAAATTATTTTTTTTGTCCCTGACAGCAAACTGAACTTTATGTTTAACTGCTTATCCATATCTTTCTGAGCTGGATGACAGGAAAGTTATCTCATTTCGGATGGCCAGTCCGTAACATGCTGAATCGTAAGCGTCTCAACATGACTCTTCTTGGTATAAAGATCTATGGAGTACTTCATAGCTCACACTATTGTCCAACTTCTAACAGGAATACCATTTCGAAGCATCCCGACACGATGTTAACATCCTATAGAGATGTTCATGAATCACGACTTGGGAGGTATGAGCCATATTATTAAACTCCAACAACCAGAATTTAATAATGGATGCAGGAGTTATTACATCCGTGGTTGAAGTGCAAAGATCAATGTAAATCGGTAAGATTTATATCGGGTTTGTTCGAAACAATGGTTTGGAAGACAGTTAAACACTTCCTCGTAAAGATAACGAGTCTGGCTTTGATGAGATTTGTGGTACATGTTACGTGTTCTACACGTAATTTAAACAGATGACAGTTGTTAATGGCAAAATATCACCAAAAGTTCGTAGAGTTTTTTTTTTAAAAGTTTATAAACAAAATTTCAAGTCAACAACATTTTTGTTAAAGAAAATCTTTCCGTATGCTCCCTTGTACAGTGGGGCAGAATCAAAATTTTTTGGAAATAAATCTGACATTTCTCCATCCATAATCCGTAATTGATATTGCTCTGAAATCTTTTGTATGTTATTCGTAATTTAGTTGTCTAACATATAAAAAAAATTCGAGTCCATTCGGTCCAAAAGTACGACCAATATTTTTAAAAAAAGCGGGCCAAGGTATGGCAAAATTTTAAAATTTAAATTTTGAAATGACTATAAATAGCACACGCAAGCATGTTTTTTCAAGACCTAGCTGAGCGCTTTCAAAAATATAAAAATCTTTGAAATCGGATGGAAACAAAAATATTGCACGTGTTTAAACATTTTGCATGTCGAAGGTACCCTACTTTGAGCCCCCATTGCGCCGCCCCTGGATCATTTGTATGGTCCATTTTAATATTTTAAACTCGAATACTCCTTGGCTACGCCCATGTCAAATTTTATCACGATCGGACCGTTTAGAAATTCCATATTTATTTCCAAAAAATTGTGATTCTGCCCACTGTGCCTTGGGTGAGTTGAAAATAGTTGACGCTGTCACCACGCAAGTATTAAAAATTCCGGAAAAGTTAGAAATACCTGCATCCATGTAGGAACCTACCATACAAAAGTCATGTGTTCTAAATTAAAGAAGAAGCAATGTATGGTATCCAGCTTCCTCAAATTTGATTTAGTGCTTACGTAAGACATGATTTTTGTATGGTGAATTGCCAATTGTAAGAAGTCTTGTGTGTGTTTTGTTCAGGCCTGATCATAGACTACACCGTGCAGCAGTCATTCGTACACATGGAAAAATCGATATATACCCAACAGTTTGAAAAATGCCAATTGGAAACACTAGCTATATTACTACTTGTAGTTGGTAGACTTACCACCTTTTGAAATTTCCAAAACGGGATACCACTAAATGATCAGAGAAAAATTCAAACAAATTTGTTTATAATTATTATCCTATTTTGTTTATTAAAATCAACAATAACACATTAATTTTAATTTTGTAAAATCTGGAGAACTATCAATGTGGAAGTCTTCGAAATTTATACCAGCCAATTTCTTATCTGTGTATGAAGTCTAACCAAAAATAGGACTGATCGGAATAGGGGGTGTGGCACCTTCCATAGAGAGTAAATAGTAATTTTCGAATATCTGGAGAACTATAATTGTCTTAAAATTTTGCCCTAATATCACCCTTACTATTCTACATAGTTTGGGTGAAAATGTTATTGTGTTAATGGGCGTGGCACCTCTCATACAAAGTAAATAGTTAATCGAATCGAATATCTAGAGTACTATAATTGTAATCTATTTAAATAAAATTCTTATCACTATACGGAGTTTGACAGAAAATGGGCGAGATTAGATTTTTTGAAAGTACATAAATAGTTATTTTCAAATATCTCGAGTACTATAATTTGAAATTCTTCAAACTTTATATGAATCAATTATATCACGACATGAAGTTTAAACAAAAATGGGAAGAATCGGAACAGAGGGTAAGTCACCTACCACAAAAATGAAAATAAATATATTCAGAACTATAATAGCGAGATTCCTCAAACTTTGTCCGAATAACTCTCTTATCATTTTACATAGTTTGGCTGAAAATGGTCGGGATTGGACTAGTGGGCACCTCCCATATGAAGTAAATACGTAGGGGTAACGAAGCGCAACGGGTTAAACTAGTATTTAATAAAATTTAATTATTTCAGTCCTTAATTTAAAATTTACATTTTTAATAGCTTTTATCAGCTTTTTTTATTATTATTTGAAGTAATAAATTCAACAAACTCAGTCCATTTCAATGGACAACTAAGATTTAACTAAAGGTACAAGCATCCTAGAGCGATTGTCGTGTTATTTATGTTTACTGATGTTTATTGAATGAGTTTTTCGGAACTCATAGAAGTTAATGCACCAAGTATATTGTTAAATACTGATATTCAGTTTTTAGAAAATACTATATTTCAGAAAATAAAGTATTTTTTGTGGTAATTAACGAAAAGTTATGTATCAAAACGGGACAAATGGCGTCCCGTTCAGAGTATCGCCGGGACACGGGACATTCGACTCTAAAACTGGTCTGTCCCGACGAAAACTGGACGGTTGGCAAGAATAGTAGTTGGGTATCATTTGCATTACATTTCGTCAGTAGAGTTGGGCATAATCGTTCTTTTTACTGGTTGGTCGTTTTCGTTCAGACCAAATAAATGAACAAGTTCGTTCTTTTTGTTCAGTTGTTCACTTCTATTCTGTGGTGTTTGACTGAACTAAGTGAATGAACAGTTGCTATGTTAATGTTTTTGTAGTGAACAAAACGAACAGGTCACTTCTGCTTTTGGATGTGATGATAAAAAAATTCTGAAATTTGTTTAACAAAATTTTCAAAAATTTAAAATGGAGATTCGAAACAGCCGTTAAAAGTATTTTTTTTTGGCCATACCTGCGAATAGGTTAACGGTAGGAACTCATGCACAAGTAAATATGGATATATTTTAAATAAAAACTCCCTTTTATTTTAATTTTTCTCGAAATATGTTAATTTTTTTTCCTAAATTTCTTGTCAAAATGAGAAAAAATTAGTAGTCATTTTTATAACTTCGAGGCCCTTTCGGCACGGGAAGGCAGAGTCCGATTGAGCTAAAACTTTTACACTAAGAGGAACAATTCTACTCTAATGTACACAGAAAAAACTATTTCTTAAACCGTTTCAATTCACATATTTGTCACATATTGAACTGGTTTCAATTATTTGATAATTGAATCAAGTATTCATGTGCTCAAAAACAAAATTTTCTGATATTTTCTATTGAATTTTGAGTTTTGAATTTGATAATTTTGACTATTGAATATACAATACAATTTTCGTTATTGGTTGAATTTTAAATACACAAATTATTGAATAGATAATTTTCGTAATTGAAAACACATTTTTGTTATTGTTTGTCTTTTCAATTACGAAAATTATCTATTCAATAATTTTTGTATTTAAAATTCAACCAATAACGAAAATTGTATATTCAGTTGTCAAAATTATCAAATTCAAAACTCAAAATTCAATAGAAAATATCAGAAAATTTTGTTTTGAGCACTTGAATACTTGATTCAATTATGAAATAATTTAAACCAGTTCAATATGTGATAAATGTTTGAATTGAAATATAGTTTTTTCTGTGTATATTCTTTATCATAATTATATGGTATCTTTTTTCTTTTATGTTTTTCCATGAACTGTTTTTTAATAACTATTATTTTAATAAATAAAACTTGTTTGTCTTCATATTTCTAGGCATTTTAATATTTTGCCAAAAACCGGTTAACCGGTTATTATTAAAAAACCGAAACCTGTTTATATATAACCGGTTTCTAAAAAATGTCGAAGAATCGATCACCCTAGTACTTAGTTTTCTTTTATCGGATCATAATATTTTTAGCCTGAATCAAAAATACGTTCGAACAATTATTTTATTTAAATTACAATTGATCGTTTATTCCGTAATATTATTGCATTTAAGAAACTCCTTTTTCGAAGTAGGGCTTTTGTTCATAGTTGCTCCCAAAAATACGGAATTTTGTTTTTATCCAATCAAAATTACACATTAACGAAACATGTAAGTGGAACAATCTCAAAAATATTTACAACCATTATTTTGTAGTTGTTTTCCTGCATACAACCTTGGAGCAGTCTAAAACACACTTCAAATACATGTTTTTGTCAAAGATTGTACAACCCAGGTCTAAAATTACCAACATTTAAAGCAATTGCGGCACATTCATGAATGAATAATACAAAAATTTGTACTGAATGAAAATCTCTCTTTAATGATGAAACTTTTAAAGGGTGTGACGTCACAAATAAAAAACTATGTATATAAAACGTTAGACTTGTATAATTTGTATAAAGGTAAATTTGGTGCTCGTGTTTGAAAAGTAACAAACCAAAAACAAAACAAAAAACATTGTTTATTTATTTATATAAATTAAATAGAGAAAATTATCTTTTAAAGTTTCGTTTTTTATCTAAATGATTAATTACCGGTTGTACACGTATTTGTTTATTTTCAAACAAATAATTTATAAGTAATTTTTTAGCAAAGATTATTTTCTACCGTAAGACTGTGTAATAAATCTTCAAATGTTTAAGAGGAACAATAATTTTTCGAATTTTCTTAAAAATTCTAGCAAATATCTGCTACGAAGTAAGTTATGAGGTGTGTATATTGTACCAATAAAATAAGATTTTTTGTACGAATTTAAGTAATATATGTATACAAAATACTTTAAGAGTATAAAATAATAAAATATATAAGTAATAAAATTGTTTTAACAAAATATTACTTACTTTAATGCTCATACGTGCCCATCCACCCGCTGAATATTGCCGCAAATGTACACGACTTATGCACTGTGACTTCCCAGCAGTTCTTGGTGACTGTCACCCTATCACCTAGGGTGACATATGTTTATATTAGTTATATTATTGGCACTATCTGATTACAATGAGTCAGTCTGAAAGCTGGTCCAAAGTAGTCAACGCATTGGATTCACATACTGTTTACATAGAATTAGTTACCTCACTAGCTACCTAACGGGTTACTTTATTAGCTACATAATTAGTAATTTTAACATTTACGGATGCTAATATGAAGCTAATGGTCATTATAAAAGATATCTCATAGACAGTCCAATAATCGATTGCTTGCAAACAAACCTTCCTCCAATAACTCTCTAATAGATTACTTCTGGTGGGTAAAATAACTACTTTCTAAAGTGCAGTACAAAATAATCGTTTAAAGTGACTACACTCTAGCTTACTTAGAGACACTAAAGTGACACCAAGTGATCAGACATTAGTGCCAATTAATGTATGTAAGGGATACATTGACTACTGGCTTAACTACTGGGTCCTATACTTATGTTCATATTGTATGGTGTTGTATGAGCATTATTGCCACAAAATTATTACACTCAAGTGTCATTAGTAAATTTTATTAGCTGACGTGTGTTTGCTTGTTGCTGCTGATGATGATGTTTCTTTTTCCTATTTGCAACAAAGTAAAATTTAATAATACTTGAACATTTATTATACATTAAGAAACAAACACCAATACTAACAATAATAACAACAGCAACTACAAAAAACATTAGCAACTACAAATAATAACATGACTTGTAGCAATAAACATTTTGAGAATATAAAATGATACTTGTTTCTAAGTATCTATGCTAGAGTAGTAGCTTTCCTGTGTGTATCTTCTCACACACACTTACCACATAGACATTGATATTATACATCCATATTTCAATATTATTCCTTTATTCCTTCGACAGTAGACAAGAAATTTATGTTGCTTAACAAAATGATTCATATTATTGACTTGTACGATATATTGATTTATACGAGTTGCAATGAGAAAATGTTGGTATTCTTGAAAACAAATACATAAATAGAAATACAAATATTTTATCTTTAAATATTGTTTAAGACTTGTCGTAATAATAAGGGTGCCATTCGAATACAAATTACTCGAATAATCAAGCAAAAAAAAATATTTTTATTCGAATGAATAAAATATTTCAGTTTAGTATAAGCAATAATTGCCGAATAATCAAATACACGAATAAATTTATAAAATTGTTAATATAAAAACGAAACATTAATTCGCAATGTAAAAACAATGATGGATATAGGTTTTAATCAATTCATGGGTTTATTTTTCAATCAATTTTGCATTAAGACTAGGGTTCCTAATTTCCCGGACTTTTTCATTTCCCGGAAGGAAATTAAAAAAGATTTTCATTCCCAGAAATTTGTTAATACTAAATTACACCAAAAACCATTAAAACTTTTTTTCGAATAAGTATTCTTAGAATTTGACCAGTGTTTTAAAAGAAGTATAAAATATTCTATTTGGTTGTACAATGTTTGTCCAACAATTTTAAAGGGTTATACTTAGTTTTACGTAGTTTTAATCGGTGTACCCAATTTGAACCCTTATACGTTAAAATTTAAAAAAAGTGCCAAAATCCATTTGAAATTTTTTAGAAGTACTACAATTCCATTTGAATTTAATTTCTGGGATGTGGGATACAAAAAAAGTACCAAAACTCGGTGTTCGCCCGTTTTTAAAAGTTTAAAAATCAAAAAGTACAGGCAAATCCCGGTATAACGAACGATATGTTGTCCGGCCCATTCGTTAAATTGAAAAATTCGTTATATCGAGATGTTTTTTTTTTAAATTTGGACAACTTTTTCTATATTGGAATTTAACTAAACTAGGTTGGGTGTGACTTTAGGAGGCATGAGTATCGTCCAAATTTGTATATCTTTAGTAGTTTTTACTAATTGTTCTTCTGGAGGATGGCTTGGTGCATTATCCACGATTAATTAAGCCTTCATTGTAAGGGATTTCGATTCGAAAAATTAAAATTAAACTCAGGGACAAACATTTAAAAAAAAAACAGATTTTGAAGATTCTAGATTCCACTTAATTTGTGTAAAGATAATTACAGGAAACACTTAGTCACGATAAAATGTTTGTTTCTATTTTCTTCATAATACATGTTGAGAATTTTGTTATTCTATATTTCATTCATTCATCTAAATTTTTAGTTTTTCTTTCAATGAAATTTTTCTACGGTTTCCCATATTTAATTCACGTGAATTATAGCCTGATTCACAATATCGAAATGCGAACGAAAGATTTCGTTCGCATTCTAAGCGAAAGAAAACTGATTTTGGATTCCCTAACTTCATTTTTATGTGAACGAATCAGTTTTCTTTCGCTTTCATAGAAAAAATGACAGCACCTATTATTAACCATTGAAAACAGTACTGTAACGACTTATTTTCTTATTTTTACATTATTTACAACTTTTGTTTTTTATACTTTCTGTTCGTTATATTGAGCGTACAATTTTCAAAATACTCGCTATATAAGGTGGTCAATGCTAAAAATTTGGTCGTTTGTTTGATTTTGTTGGTTTTTTCTCATCATTCCTTATATCGACCATACAATTTTTGAAACGTTCGTTATATAAGGTGGTCAATGTTACGAATTCGACCGTGCGTTAAATCGGATTTTCGTTAAACTGAGATTCGTTATACCGTGATTTGCCTGTACCACACAACTGTCCACTTTTTTTTGCATAAATTCAGATTAAGTTTGATTTTTGGTGCCGATTTTACAAGTTTTTACTCCCTTAAAATTCAAATTTCCAAAAATCCCTTCTTAGTGGATCTGTACACCGCAAGAAGAGCCTACATACAACATTTTAAGACATACAAATTTTCAAAAGTTAGAAATTATAAACACTAGTAACAAAACTATATTTCTCCTAAAAAGGAGAAAAATATCAGCAATTATGAACCAAACCTACCTACATATTGGAAAAATGATGTTTAATCACATTGTTTAAAAATTAACCAAAAACAACACATACATGAATTAAAAACAATTTGCCCAATTTTATTTCTACTGATGATTGGCCTTCTTGTAGTCTAGACCTGTCTACATCTGTGTTTTACAGAGCAATATCGGCACTACTCGTCTTCCAAATTTTGAATCCCTGAAGCGTCCCTTATACACACAATAAACAAACTGTATATGGATTTGGTGCATATAATGATAGGCTTTTCAGACTTCGGTTGTGCAGTAAGGCAAACGGCGCACAGTGTTAGGAGAAAAAAAAACAGGGAAATAAATCTGTAACTTCTAAACGCTTAGTCCGATTTGAAATTTCACATGCGCAAAGAAGAAGTGTTGTCGAGTTTAAGTTTTGAATTTGGACCTCATGGGCCTACCAGGAGCATGGCCAGGGGTCCCCAAAGTAGGACACCTCGGGTATGTTCTAGTTTTTTAAAGTGACCTATTGAGGTAAAAACCAGTTGAAATAATACCTACGACAATTTTCAAATATAGGTATAAAATTTAAGGATTTATCGTAAAAAAGTGGCTGTAGAAATTCATAAAAAAGTATGTTTGCGCCTACATAACAACCTTTTTATGACTGAAAATAACAGTGTTAAGTAAATTCCCTGCGAGGTGTTAAGTTCCAAATTCAAAATTTAGACTCGACAACACTTCCTCTTTGCGCATGTGAAATTTCCTTCAAATCGGATAAAATTTTTATAATTTTTTTTCCGAAATCAAAAAGTTTTTTGACTTTTTTTAAAATGGGCCCTTTTTTCTTAAAATAACGCTTAGATATTTTCCATGAAGACCTATTTGGTCTCTTAGTGGGATGCGAGTAGAATATCTATCAAAATAAATATTTTATAACTCAAAACATAAAATTGTTGACGTTTTTTTTTTTGCAAAATCGAACTTTTTTTCCTTTTTATTAATTTTTTTATTTTTGCTCAAAAGAAAGGTTATGGCAATTCCTTTAAGATAATTTTGGTCCCTTAGTGGAATGCGAGTGGGATATCTATCAAAATAAATATTTTGTAACTCATGAAATAAAATTTTTGAATTTTTTTTCCAAAACCGAAATTTTTTTCCAATATGGGACCTTTTCATAATTTTTTTTTGCTCAACATAAAGAGATTATGTCTTTTCCTTTAAGATCTATTTGGTCGCATAGTGGGATGCGAGTGGGATATCTGACCCCCTCTAACTAAGAGAGTTCTCGACCGATCTTGTTGAAAAATTGTGTCTGAGTTACTATCCGATCGAACTAACCTTGGTTGGTTCAATTGACATGAAATGCCCCATATAGATATATAGTTTTAAGCACACAAATTTTATTTCTTAACTCATGAAAATTCCCTCCTAGCAATTTATTTTGAAGTATAGCACAAACACTGAAACTAATTCCTAATGATTAATTTAATGAAACTATTTTAAAGTATTCAAAATCTAAATGAATCCAAAAAGGACTTCAGTGGTATAATGGAGGAAAAATTCGTGATTTTGTTTTCACTTAAAAATTAAAATTGAAATTATTCGGTTAATCGATTAACCGATTAAACCATAAACCCGATTAATTGAATACCTTAATAAATATCTTAAAAATGTTGGTATTCAAATAAGATTCAACTCAACTAAGTTTCATATCATTAGAAAACTGTTTATAATCCTATACTCGGTGTAGGATATCATATGGTCGGGTTTGCCCGACTATACTTTCTTACTTGTTTTGTTGTATTTTTTGTAAGCTTTATGAAATATAAGTTGATTAATTAGTTGTATTATTATAAGTACTTACCTAATGTAACATTTTCAAAACATATGATATGATAAAATATTCTTTTCGGTAAGATAGAAATAACTTTAAATAAAATATTTTTCTGTGGGAAATTTTGCAGCCGTGAGAGACTAGAGAAAATGTTAAATGAATCTATGTAGAATTTAATAATTTTTAATTTTGTTTAGTATTTCTTTAATTTAAAGAAAATGTTAGTCTGAAAGTACAAATTAAATTCCAATCTTAGGAACTTTATAATTATATAAGAAAAAAATAGCAGCTCAGTAATTAGCTGCTTAGAACATCACACCTTAGACTCACAATAACTACCAGCAACAATTACATCCTGTCTGTAACCTTTTGAGAAACCTCCCCATTACATGATGGCGCTAAAGACCTCACGAACAAGCCTGACTTATAACACACCAAACCATCAGCAGCACAACTTCTGCAGTCGGCCAAACAGAACGAACGTTTAACCATGGATTTAAACCGCAAACTTAAACAATCGATTAGATGAACAGAAATTAATGTTCAGAGAGAAAACAAGCAATTACAAATACGAACATTTAAATCGATCACATGGAATACGATTGTGCACTACAATTGCAAAATTTTCTCTGACGATTCTCTTGATTTTTGCTTAATTTGGAATAGGTAGCAAAATACTAAAGATATTCCTATGAGATCTGTTACCGAGCTTAGTCATTGTTTTAAAAGTGGTCATATATTGTATATTGATTTGTATATCCAGTACTACCTTGCAGAAGTGAACAGCAGTTTAAATTGAACCATGTGCTCCTACTTAGTGTAGGGTACATACTAGGATAAAATGCTAACAACATAGGAAATTTTTAAGTTTAAAATCAACACCGGTGGCTAATACAAAAACATGTAAAGAATTTTCACATGCTGTAGACTGTTGACAACATTGTTGTTATTGCTGTTACTATTGCAAACATACAGACATACAAACGAACGAACGAACGGACAGACATATGACTGGATGGATAAAGAGACATATTTGTACAAAAAATAAAAGGATAAGAAATAAAATAAAAACTAAAATATATAATGGATAAATGAAATATTTAGTAAGTAGCGTTTTACACACAACATACATACTCGATACTAACCAAGTACATACACAGATATTCGTCTCCAACAGCGATTACAATTGCAATCGTAACAAGCAACTACAAACAACAACAATAGCAGCCGCCACAACTGTGACACCAACAAACAACAACAGCAGTAGCAGCAGCAATAGTAACAACAAAAATTATTCGTACTCGTAAAAGTAGAAAAAAGGATGAAGAAACCCAAAAACATGTAAGAGTTTTATATTCGGTTGCGTCGAATATTTTATACTCACCACCAAGGGATTCTGCCCATTTCAACACAAAACATTTATGTTCAACAAAGAATATTTTGATCAAAATTTCGCCCACTAAGTCCGTTCATCTAGGGCATATCGTGACTTTAATATAAATAGCTACATCATCTTACAACCACGACCAATAATTCGGTTTTAATAATGCAGTTTTACCGCATATTTTTGGTGGAAAGTAATATATTTCCCGGACGTGGCTCTTATAGCGGAGTTATGCATAATTATGGATCGATAGTCAAAAAATCCTGTAGTAATATTTATGAATACTTGAATCAAATACATATGTGCTAAATTCGAAATGTTATTTACATTGGTCGCACACGCAGAGAATAAATATAGTTGTCCATGGTTACTATAACCATTTCAATATTGTTACAAGTTTTTTAACAATATTATAGTCACAGTAACTATTTACATGGTTGTGGTAACTATAATATGGATAATTTGCAATTCACATGATTGTATCAACCATATTTATGGTTACAGTAAACAAGTATATGTTTATGACAACCATTCATATGATGAAGGACTTACCATATTATGTTACTCTCGGCTTATGGATATCATAATCTGAGAACAACATATTATGATAAAATTATTCATCATGTTAAAAAACTTGTAACAATATTGAAATGGTTACAGTAACCATGGACTACTATATTTTTTCTCTGCGTGTGCGACCTAAGTATGTAAATAACGACATTTCGAATTTAGCACACATTTGATTCAAGTATTCATAAATATTACTACAGGATTTTGTGACTATCGTTCCATAATTATGCATAACTCCGCTATAAGACCCACATCCGAGAAATACATTACTTTCCACCAAAAATATGCGGTAAAACTGCATTATTGAAACCGAATTATTGGTCGTGGTTGTACTGTGACTATAATATTGTTAAAAAACTTGTAACACTATTTAATTGGTTACAGTAACCATGGACAACTATATTTTTTATTTGCGTGCACTTACATAGTCCATCCTAAAAACGATGAATGTTTCCATTTGCGTTTGCTAATAGTCAACGTTCGTAGCCCAACATCATTCCAAGATTTGCGAACTATAAATAGTGAGTTGTGTGAAACGTATAGAGAAGCGTGTCAACGCTTGATATTGTTGGAGTATGACACTCATTTGGAATACCCCATCGGATATTCTGTGCTTTCATCAAATGCTCATCATTGTTTTCGATAATTATTTCAATATGCTTCCCATCCAAACCGACTGATTTGTGGAGCAAATACAAAGATGCCATGTGTGATGACATTTTGCATCAGATGCGTATTATAACATCAAGTCAAAATTTGCGACTGAGCGGGGAATTTTACAACCAGGCTTTGATGTTCATTGAGGATATGTGCTCGATGAAGGTATTATCTGATGCACGATGCATATTGTCAAGAGTTGCGACACGAAAAACCATATGATTGTGATGGAATCAGTTTGAACAAACGCTCCACGGCGGAATCGACAACAAAATTATGAAAGTTGAGAATGATAAAAGTGGAGGGATTTTTTTAACGCACCTAGTGGAACTTAAAAAACTTTTGTTGTTGGAAGTCGGTCGAACTGCTCAGGCAGCACTCACGTTCCCATTGAATGTGCAAATCAATGAAAATTCAACATGCAACATTTCCAAGAACAGTGCGATGGCCAATTTTTGCAGCAACGCAAACTGATCGTTTGGGATGAGTTTACAATGGCGCATAAACATCCTTTGGAGGCATTAGAAAAAACGTTGCAAGATTTGCGAAACAATCAAAGCCGGTTTAGTGGTGCGATGATTCTGTTAGCGAGTGATTTACGACAAACATTGCCAGTGATTCCACGTTTTACACCAGCCGATGAGCTTAATACAAGAAACTCAAACTGACTGTGAACATGCGTATGGAGTTGCAGAACGATCAATCTGGAGAAGTATTTTCTAAACAATTGGCAACGGCAAAAGCTCGGTTGACATTTCGACCGGTTGCATTCAATTTCACGTAGCTTTCTGCAAGTTCACCGAATCAAAATCCGAACTCATTCGAAAAGTGTTTCCAAACATTGCACAAAATTATAAAAATCATGATTGGTTAAGCGAACGAGATATATTGGCTGCGAAAAACATTGATGTTGTCGAATTGAATTTTGGACAGGATAACGTCTTTCGGCTCAGCTAGTCTGCAATGTATTTAAAGAAAACAACAAAAAAAAATTTAAAAATATCAAAATTTTGGAGGTTGTCTAACATTTTGGTCCTAACTTTTTACTTGACTAATTTTGACCATTTTCAATACTAAACTTTGCTGATAAACAACGAATATTTTACGTCCTTCCCTCGAGGACGTCGCGCCTTCAACAGATAGACAGTTAGATAGTTTTTGAATTTTATAAGGACCCAGACTATCAAAACTTGTTGGTTCTACGACCAATAATTCAATATGTTACAAACGATATGACAAAATCAAAATCCGCCCATATTTTTGATGGTGTGTATATAAAAAAAACTAAAAAGAGTTTGCTAAACTTGTCTCCATTCGGAATACAAGTACACGTCTCTGTCGCTAGATGCTTGAATATGTGGCAGTGAGAATATAATGTGTGTGTTTGTGTGTGAGTTTTTTGTAAATTTGAACAATTGGCATCGAGTCAAAAAGACATAAGGCATTTTTCTACTTGTATTTTTGGCGGCATTGCAACTACAACTTCTACTTTAACAACAACAGTCACAATATTTACAGCCATTTGCAACAAACATTTGTTGTAATTGTTGTAACAACAGTATACAACCTGTTGACCTACGCGTAACAAACTGCTTAACTACCTTAAATAGTAAGCAACCAACAAGAACAACAGCAACAACAAACAAACCAACAATATCAACAGCACCAAAAGCTCCAGCCAACGTCAACGCCAACATAGCAATAAACACCAAAGTGTTCTTTAGCACTCCACCCCTCCTGCCTACCACTGAGAAGTGTGAAATTTTCTAAAGCAACTTGGCAGCAGCACCTTAAATATCAGTTGTTTGTTGTTTATGCAAGTAGTACTCGTATCTTGCTTGGTTTGTGCCTCTGTATGACATGACTGCTGTGCTATGAACTTCAAAGAGTTCGTTTTGCATCATTCTAGTATGTAACAACATCACAATATATTTGTGATTTTTATTTATTTAAATTTTTTTCCCATTTTGTTTTCTTCTATGTATTTTGTATGTCCTGTCAAAAAGGATGATTTTGGAAGAGAAGGATGAGTTTTTTTGAAGGTCTTGACAGAATTGATGCTAAAAGCGAAATATTGAAGATACAATCTGGCTATATGCAAATTAATTAAGTTAAGTCGATATGACTCTATTATGACTTTACTGCAGCACTCCTTGAGATTTATAGACTTGTGAAATGTGATCCAGATACTGGTCGATGAGATACATCTTCACAATATTTTGACTTCACCACAACACTCCTTGCTTTTAACATACTTGTGAAATGATATCCAGATACTGGACGATCTAATAGATCTTTCAGTACATATATTCGAAGATCTGTTTGATCTTCCAGTATACATATGTTCATTCAGAAATCTGAGTATTATTTCATGAATGTTTTTCGCAGAAATGTGCACATCTTGTTCCTTCTTTCCAACAATTGCAACAATGACAGTTGCAAACATTTCAAAGTCAGCTTGTATGCTTACATATCGTCCAGTAATCCGTTAACGTGGTCAGAAATCTCAAAATGTTAAATCCGTTTTTTATTGTATCTATTATCTTTCTTCTCAAGATGGTGTCTCAGTATACTACATCTGATATATTTAATGCTGATCGCCCTCTAGTTGGTCCTCTAGGTTCATTACACAGTAATCTAACTGTAGGAGCAAGGACCCACATTAGAGAAATTACAGATATACAGCCGAGCCGTCTTGGCTGCATATCTGTAATTTATATTAATTTGGGATATAATAAGTCGTTTACGATTTCAGAAATAGAAGTACCACCTGATAGTCTAGTTCCCAGAAATGTTTTAATCGTATAGTGCTCCACATATTAATCACTAAAATCTCAAAAGTACACTAGCTTTGAGGACTTTATACCGAGTTCCTAAGTTATTTTAAAGCTAATCTAAATGTTTTACCTTGGATTTTCAGATTTTTATCTTATACATACCCTTTTTAGTCTTTTAAATTTCGAAATACTTGCGAATTTATTCGTGATTTAAATTTTTTAAAATTCAAGAAAAATTACATAGTTGGTTAAAATGCATTTAAAGATAATTATGTCTCCTTTGGACTCTAATGCAAATCCAATTTCATGAAGAAAATGAAAATTTTCAGATGTACTTTTGAAAATGTTCTACACCTAAAATTTAAAATGTTTACAAATAATCTGCTCTACATAATATGTGGTTACTAGGGTATTCATTCGACTAATGATCGTTCGATTAATCGAATAATTTCTTACGAATAATTATTCGAACAATTTAAAAATTGCCATTTTCGAATAACGAATAATTCGAACAATTTTATGTAGAATAATCGAATAAAACGAATAATATATTTAAATTTATTAAATAGCTTAAAATTTTTCATAATTTCAAATTTAAATAAGTAATAATGACTCATACAAATTGTATTGTTTCTGAAATTCGACAAATAACTAAAGACAAAGGGACTTTCGATCACTGTAGATGAGTGTTCCGATAGCTCCTTCTATAAATATATAAATATTACTGCAAGAAGTTACAATTCTAGAAACAAATCTTTCAAAATTTTTAACTTAGGACTTGAACTAATGAAAATAAAAGCTACGGAATAAAATTTTTGTTATTTAGCTGGCGAAATATTAGAAGAATCGCAATTAATAATCAAAATATTAACTTAGATTAAAGTGGAGTTGAATGTGATGGAGAATGTGATTTTGAAATGGTCGTCGAAAGTGATATTGAGGATAACATAGATAGATGAAGGTCATGATCTTAAAATATATGTGTATAAATGATGTTATTAACCGCGTACGTAAATGTTGCAAAATATCTATTAAATCTAATGTTAAACAAAATATTGCTAACGTTTTGTTGCAAGAAAAGCATGGAGTTAGTTTCTACATGATTTTGAATATCGTTCAACATCTTTGTTTAATATGGTAATAAACTTTTTTCGTATTTGTAACTGCGTCAATCATGCACTGCCTGACTTCAAATTATTAGACAGATTCCCTTTATTGTGTAATTCCCCAAGACCACTTTATTAAGCAAAGATTCGGCAACGTTGATAGAGCTTGATGTATAATACAATTTGTCATAAATAATTTAGAAATAGTGAATAATAAATTTACTAAAGAATTAGTTACTCAATTTAAAACCCGAATTAATGAACGACATAAAAAAGTTTTTAATACGTTTATATTGTATTTGAATTCAGGATCATGTCCAACTAGCTCAAATTTAAAGCATAGCTCCAAAACGGTAACTAAAGAGTTTGTTAGTCAATTGTTTTATAGATTGTTCGGGAGTTAATCTGATTAGAATATTTCTGATGAAAATTTAATGATGGACTTTGTTTTCGAATGTTTTTTAAACAATTACTACTTGAATTGTTAACTTTTATTTTTTGTTTTTCTTTAACAACAAAATATTAATAAACGTACATCAAAACTTCATTCTTTACTTTTTTAAAAAAATTTAAATTATTCGAATAATTCGATTAATTTAAAACGTTTGATCGAATTATTCGAACAAGTTAAAATCTCTTATTCGAATTATTCGTTTTATTCAAACAAGAGAAAAATCGAATAATTCGAATACCCTAGTGGTTACCAAACATCATCAAAATCCAATGACACTTGGTCTATTTGTTTCTGATGTCTCATTGAACTGATGTTAGGTAAATCCATAGCAGGCTAATTTCAATTAATTCCAGTCTAGAACAAAAGTTTAAACATCCTGCCAAAGTATGTAAGAGGCGTTGCGAAATTGGTTGAAGAACGAGGGTAGTTTAAGATCCTTGAGTGTATATACGTCATTAATCTCTTGCATACAAATATGCATACAATAAATGAATCATCATAAGCTAATAGAGGTATAAACTGGGGTATAAACCAACAACTCGAAAGCCTCGAGTATGTAGATGATATATGCCTCCTGTCTAGGGTTTGGGGTCCGGGAATTCCTCCCCGGATTTCCCGTAAAATTATGTCGGGAATTCCCGGGAAATTTAAAATTTTTTCCCGGAAAAAACGGGAAATTTTAAATTAACGTAGTTTTAAATTTTTTCTCAAAAAATTATTTTACCTACACAGAAAAAATTATATTTCCATTCAAACATTTATTCCATATTGAACTGGTTTCAATTATTTCATAATTAGATCAAGTATTCATTTGCTCAAAAACAAAATTTCTTGATATTTTCTATTGAATTTTGAGTTTTGAATTTGATTATTTTGACAATTGAATATACAATTTTCGTTATTGGTTTAATTTCAAATACAAAAATTATTGAATAGAATTGAAACACAAAAAATAACAAAAATGTGGTAATGAAATTTTTCATTCCCGTTTCCCGGGAAATAAAATTATCCGGGAAACCCCAAACCCTACTCCTGTCACACAGCTATAAGGATAAGCAATCAAAACTTAAATGCATCGAAGCCGATGCCATAAAAGCTGGACTAAAAATAAACATAAACAAGAGTAAGGTAATGCGCTGAAATACAATAAACACCAACAAGTTCCGTATAACCAACACTGAACTAGAAGAAGTCTCGTAATTTTGTTACCTAGGCAGCATCTTAACAAACACAGGTGGCTCCAGCAAAAATGTAGCGTACCGAATCTCACGAGCCAACCAAGCATTCGGTACCCTTCAGTCAGTATGGAAATCTTCTACCATATCCAAGAACACCAAGATCGGTATATTTAACTCTTGTGTCAAGTCTGTGCTCCTCTATGCAGGCGAGACGTGGAATACGACGGAACACGTCGCGAAGTCAACTCCATACAAGTGATTGTTAATAGATGTCACCGAAGAATATTAAAAGTTTTCTGGCCTAACACCAATGTAACACGGAACTCTAGAGACAAACACATCAGCGGCCAGTCCATATTGATATCATGAACCGCAAATTGCGCTGGATTGGTCACACGCTGCGCAGGCCATCAGATAACACAGCTAAAATTGCCATTGACTGGAACCCACAGGGTAGGACACGAAGAGTAGGCAGACCGTTACACACATGGCGTCGGGAACTGAACATCGAAGTCAGCCGTAGTGATCTAAGCTGGAGAGAAGTAAAACAACTATCATCAAATCGAATCGAATGGAATGGTATTATCGTATATCGTATGTATTATCGTCTCAAAATCCAGTAGGATAATTTTTGTATATATACAACTGATCTGTGTAAAATTATAGTTCGATATTGGAATTGGTTCTAATATGGGATCTTTGACCAATAATGGGCCGATCTTCATAAACTTCGTACGACAATTTTTATATACTTAAGGATTACGATACTTATAACAGATTTATTCGTATGCAATTCATATTAGGATGATTTTGTTAGAATGGTAAGTAAAGATTGTGATTAAATTGATTTTTGCTAAAAAGAAGATTTTGAAATATCCGCAACACGAAGTTTCTTGAAAGGTCGAGAATGTGGAAATTTTCCCTTTAATGTTTTCTGATGTTTATATAATAAAATTTTTATATATTTAGGCCTATAAAACTACTATAATATTCCGAAGCTACTGGTGCACTGAACCAGATATGGGGCTGCCATGTATAGATTCTGCTATGCCTATTTCACGGTTTGAGGAACTAAGAAAAAATTTACATTTCTGTAACAATAGTCGCAATTATTAACTTCTCTTGAATTTAGACAAGTTTTTGTACGCCTTACCATCAACATTAATAACATAAAATGGTAATGGAAAAAAACTTCACGTAAACGATGTCTGCAATGTACTAAGAGTACAATATGCAATGTTCATTTATGCTTCATATCAAACAGAAATTGTTTTCTAGCTTTTTAATCCTTAAAATAAGCAATAAAATCTGTTCGTCTAATCAAAATCAATGTTTTATTTCAGTTTTAAAATGTATTTATTATCTCTTGATACTAATTACTCAGTTCAGAGATAGTCGACCCTTAATGCATATTGGGACACATATGTATCAAGAGATTTTCAGTAAACTACTTAAATTTTTTATTTTTTCTTTTTATATATGTTTAAAATAGCTCTTAAGTACTTCACAAAGTGTACTCAGATTCTCAAAAACTTTTGCGTATAAGTTTTGTGCGTGAAAGGGTTAAAGTAAATATCAAACGAATTTTTAAAAATATAAACTTTTTTGAGGTTGCCTCATATTTTGGTCCATCACTCTGGTTCTTATTGACCAATAAACAAAGAATTTTTGGAGGCAACTTTTATCCCCATATGTCCTTCCCTCTAAGCGCTATCGTACCTTCAATAGACAAACGGACGATCATAGCTAGATCTGCACCGTTTTAAGGACTCTGAATATAAATATGTACTTGTTGGTTCTACAACCAATATTGCGATATTTTACAAACGGAATGACAAAATAAATAAACCCCCAATCCTTTTGAAATGGGTTCATTTCTTCACCTAACTTTCCGAAACAAGACTTTATTGCTCTTGCAATTCTGAAATATATGTTATATATTTTCATTATAGAATTTTTGGTCTCTTGGTCCTAGATAAAATACCCTTCATCTCGCTGCCGCTAGCCGCCGCTGATGTAATTCAACCGAATTTGATTGTAAATAAAAATCGTTTTGAAGCATCATTCCAATAAACGTATAAAGGCATAAAGTTAATACTCATACGAATACAAACAACATCAAAGAGAACAAAATAAAATTAACGCATTTTAGACCAACTTGAATTGGAATGGGAAAAAAGGTTCGAAACTCCCCATGCTGGCATGTGTGTTCACCAGAATGATGCAGTTTGCATCAATTTCATTGGTTTCTATAAATGTTCATTTTTTTATTTTTTTTTTGCACAATTTTCTATTTATATTTTTATGGTCGTTGGCGATTATTTTTTAAATCATTTTTTGCGGTTAGTAAAAATAAAAATCGTATCGTTTTTTTTTTTTTGCGCTGTGTCCACAACCACCAACCATCTGAACGAATTGATTGTGAGCCAAACAGCCAGACTGCCATCCTTATGCATGCATCATCATCCATTTAACCATTTGTTGTTGCTTTTTTATATGGATTTCTGTGTTGTTTGTTTTTTTTTTGTGGCATCCATTCCAAATGCTTGTACTCGTACTACCATTTTTATCAATTTCCACATCATGTCTATAAAATGTGTGTGTGCTCTTGTTCACACAAAGGTGCGCATAAAGCATTTGCGGTATGACGGCAACAGTTGCTGGCTGGCTGGCTGTTTCTTGTTGTTGTTAACAAACCATATTGCTGCTGCTGCTGTTGCCAATGCTATTTCTGCTCCTGGCTGACTTGACTGACTTTAATATTCAGGTGAGTGTGTGTATGTGTGTCAGTGTTTTAACGGCTGTGTGTTACATTTTGTTGTAGTTGCTGCTGTTGCAAGTGGTACTTCAGCCAGTGGTGGAGCTGCTGATTGTTGTTCAGTTGAGTTTTCTAGTAGACAAGTGCTAGACTTGTCGGTGTTGTTACAAGTTCAGATGAGATGTTAGTCTTACATGTATAGATCTATCTATAAATGTACGCCTGTATGTACTTACTACGTACATTTGTATGCAACCAGATTGTTTATTATTTATTGTTGCACATACACATGTATATCGGTATGTGTTGCACATGTTTGTGATTACGGCATAATTTGTTAATTAAAATTTTCAATTGCTTTTTAAAACGAATACACAGAAATTTGAGTGGTATGATTGCAAGATTATTATTAGATTCAATTCAAACTTGTTGATATCTCCTATTTACGCTTATACACACATATTGCTTAGGATTTATGGGAACTACTTACTGCTTCTCACTCTGCAATAATATAAAAGTGTATTCAAATTCTTATCATTTTATTAAGCACCAATTATACCTTTGTTTCTTTCCTATATATTCAATTCGAATAATTACAAACAAATATGTACTCATATTAGTGCTTTACGCTTTAGGTAAACGTTTTAATAACTTTTCTTAAGTTTAGTAAACTATTTTTGTAATTTAATTAAAAAGTTACAATAATATTTGGTAGCAATCGTTTCAAACTTTCCCACGTTTTAAGAGTGCAAAAATAATAATTCCACCTGTGGATAATTTGTCTAAACAAGTATGCTTTTAAGTGGATATTAAATCTTTACACTTAACGCTTCTAAGATTCTTTGCTAATATTCCACTTACATCGTATTCTAATATATTACAACAGTCTAAAATTATTTGTGCACATGGAAAATCGATATACAATTTTCAAACAATTAATTTTATATAAAATAGACATGTTTCATGCTGTGATGGATATATATTTTCCCGAAAAACATCCCAAGCTTTATATTCTTTAAATAAATATTTTATTTGAAGACCGACATATAACCATCCTTGATCTTAACTTAGTCTAGAATTTTTCTAGCGAATGTTTTAAAAAGCAACTTAATTTTTGTTCATTGCTTTTACAAAATTTGACCATTAGTTATTTTTTTATACCCTCCACCACCATAAGTGGTGAATGAGGGTATATATAAGTTTGTCATTCCGTGTGTAACATTGAGAAATATTCATCTGAGACCCAACAAAGTATATATATTATTGATCCTTATAAAATTCTAAGTCGATTGAGATATGTCCGTCTGTATGTCTGTGTAAAACACGCTCACGTCCAAAATAGAGAAACAAAATTACACGAAATATGGTTCTATGGTCTGTAAATGCCTACCAAATTGCAGTATCCACACAAAATTCAGGAGAAATAAGTTTCGTGCTTAAAAAAATTACAACCCCAAATTTTTTGTGGATCGGCCCATATTTGACCATAGCCCCCATATAAAGTTCACTTCCGAAAATCACTTAAATAAGCATAAATGTCTTATAAATATCGCTATTAAGTTTAAATTCGTCATAAATAGTCCCCATATATACCAAAATCGCTAAACCTAATTCTATGAAGATCGGCCAATAATTGGTTATAGCTCCCATATAAGGACGACTTCCGAAAAACACATTAACCTACATAAATATCTAAAAAATATCAATATCAAAACAAAATTTTACACAGGTCCGTAATTTATATTTAGAAATCATACTACGATAATTGGTCATAGCTCCCCTATAAGGCCCATTTTCGAAAAAGATATTAACCTTAATAGGTCATAGCTCCCATATAAGTCCCGCAACCCAGTATCTTGAAATTTGTCTACACAGAGAAAACAGATTCATGATGGCAACCGAATTTGTTGCCAATCGAATGATTCGGTTGCATACATAGAATTTTTCAGTTCTAACAACAGAAAGTCAGTTGATAAAGAAGAATTTCAGTTGAGGCAACCAAACTTTAGTTACCACTTCCAAAATATTATAGCCACAACTGTAAAATTCGGTCACTAAGATAGAATCATTCGATTGGCAACAAATTCGGTTGCTATCACGAATCTGTTTTCTCTGTGTAAATATATTTGTATACCCTTTTTTATACTCGGTTAAAAAGGAAAAATATAACTTAACTTAACTTATCAACTTATTATTAAGTATATAAATTGTTAAATTTCATACGTTCTAATAGGAATTTCAATTATAAATTGTTGAATTAGATACAATTGTTTGTACATTTGAAATAAAATATCTTCTGCGTAAACTAGTCTTACTAACAATTGTTATATAATTTCAGTTGTTATACCATCATATTTAGGTGGAGGGTATTTAAGATTCGGCACGACCGAATATAGTACTCTTACTTGTTTTTTCTATGTTGGATGTAACAACTTATGTGGATCAATTAAGGGATCATTTTGAGCATTGTTTGCCATTGATGAAGAGACTGATTTCGAGGCAAATTATTATTGTATTTAGCTAGTAAAGCAATAAAATATGGCGTCATAAGCGTAGATAGACTATTATTCTGGGGTGGGCAAGTGCCCTTCCCAAATATTAAATTAAAAATTTTTTTTATTAAAACAAAACTAAAATATCACAAAAATTCAGTTTGCTAACATATTTACCACTTCATTTTCAATATTTAAAACTACTAATTTATTTTATAAAATATTTTTATAATTTTGAATCAATTTGCAAAACATTTTTGTAATTAATAATGAATTCATTGGCGCCATCCAAATCTAATTTAAAGAAATTGTTAACAGCTTTAGGTAATGGAACGTTTTGGAATCGGTATTCGATATTAAAAATTATGCTATCTATTACTGGATTTAACTTCCAATAATCAACTGAAGGAATAGAATCCGGCAAATCCTGATTTTAGCTTTTACCTAATGTTGATTCTATATAAAAATATTCAAGATCACTTTTAATTACAGCGTAATTTTTAATTACTGACTTACAATTTTCATATCTACAACTCCATCTAGTTGTGCAAAGGCCGTTTCTTTTATACTGTTTATTTTGAAGAGCTTGGCTTAGTCTTTTTAAATCATTATTATATATCTGGTTTCGAAAAGTGAACGCATAAAGCCTCTATGCTAAGAATGTTTGCGCTGATGATATGTGTGAACACGAATCCACTGGAATCTCTTAACAGAACAATCTACAAATCCAAAACAATCTTTATGCGACTTTCCAAATTTTTATCTGGGCTGGGCAGATGCGAGTCTGTTGTAGTTTTGACCACCCCAGCCCCCCTCTATCTACGCTAATGTATGGCGTAACATATACCGTAATTTAAAAGGCAACCATCAATCCTTTCGAACTCCCGTTATTCTAGTAAGGAAAGATGTTTTAGCCACACCAGTTTCTAAAAAGTTTCATTGTAGCAGTCTACTTTGAACTTTGAAAATGTCTTTTATAAGATATTTTATTCATCTTGCGTTATCATGTGTGACTGTGATGTTCTGATCTGATGAAAATTTCAGTGCTGCAGAGGAAGAATAGCCGATGATATACATATGTATATGGATGTACTATTTCTACTGGAACATTATGAAGTTTGTGGTCAATACTTCGTGTCGCAATTTCTCTCTAAAGATACTCAATAAAAAGCTGGGAAAAAACACTCGAACACCGATAAGGTCAGACCATTATGGTATCTGCAATCTTAATAGTAACTCTATCATTGTTCTTCTTGAGTTGGAGATATACAGAACTTTGGAACACAACTTGAAAAAATCTGAACTGTTTTAAACAAACATAAACTGCGACGTGTTTTGCATGTCTGTATATACATCCGGAGTCACTGGCGGAAATCGAACCCAAATCCCTCAGATTGATAATTGAAAACACTATCGTCTAGTCTATCGGAGATTTTCCTCATTTACCAATATGCTGAGTTCGCTATTAAAATACCCTCGTCTAGGTACCGCTTGCCGAGTACACCTACTATACATTATATCAAAAAAATTAAAAATTATGCCAAATTTTTGTTTTCAGTTCCCCCACTATGCACTGCTTCTGTGAGCGTCTACTGTGGTAATAGTTTCACCGAACTTCCACTCAGTTTTGCGGCAGTTAGTGGTTATCGGAAAATAATTGAAGATGCAATCGGTAAATTCTCGGAAGTGTATTTTTTTATATAATTACGGTGTTCTGAGGTTAGGTCGATCCAGTCAAATGATGTTGGGTAAGTGGTCCGACCTTAGAGAATCTGCAGCTCGCCATGTTGCGCAGTTAATGAGACCAGGACTCCATATTATAATGTTGTGGTGAGATTGCGTAGTTACCTATAATCCATATAGGAGGCATCGTTATTCAGGGTGCGGAAGGTGGATTCTTTAAATTGTTCCACCAACAACGCGACTCTCAGAATAGGCAAGTACACCAGAGCTGTTGGAGTCCTTAGCACCACCTTATAAAAAAGCATAATGCCAGTACCGCAACCCGTTGTGTCGATTACAACTGTGCAGACTGGAATTGTTCACCAGTTTTATATCCTTCATCGTAGGATTCTCAATGCTATTTTGCTGCATAAATCAGGATATCTTAGCTATTTTGAATGAGTGTGAGTAAGGGTGATGTTCTATCTATCGTATGATAATGTCGTTGAATTTAATCGATGTTGGCAGGAATTGTGGACAAACCAATCAGACCAATCCTTTTCATGAAGGTGATATCTTAATTGGGTCAACATGTAGCGTTGCTAGTTCTCGCAGATCACTTGTCAATACGGTCAGGGATTCAATTCCAATACGGACCAACATGATGAAGAGCAGCGATTCCGGAAGACTTTGTTCCACTGGAGAAATTTGTCGGGTAATTGTGTTTTGGAATATTGGCGTGTGCTAATGGTTTTTTATTAGCATAAAGAGTTTTTCCCTGTAAATGTATTTACTATCTACAGAGCCGATGCCACCTGGATTACCATTATCCGATTTTATAGAAATTTTCAGTGTTGAACTATTATATCAAGAGTCAGAATAAATCAAAATTCATGAAAAGCTATTGCTAATAGAAAAAACAGCCTAAAATATGAAAAATGTATGAATGAGTACAAGTCACTAGAAAGTTCTTATACTTGCTTAGCAATGTTTTATTGAATTCTTTAGAAATTTGCGAACTTTAGCTTTACCAAAATATATTGACTGCCTTCGTTGGAGAGCCAATACCTATGAAATTCTTATTGTCGATCATGTATTTTTTCCTTGTATTATTATTTAATTCAATGTTACTTAATTTTGAACTCATGATTAATTTTAAACACGCAACATACTCGTAATTCGAAAATTCCGATTAAAGATAAATTTCATAAGAAACATGTACTACTTATTTAAAATCTCACACATGTAAGAGAATATTTATTCATTTAACCAAAATATTTCAGATTCTGATATATATCCCTCATTTCAATTTGATTTTGATGTTTTCATACTCAGATTCACATTTTAATGCAACTTTAAGTTTTTGTTTTTTTTTTATTCTCAGCCATTAATTCTGCATCAATTTCTTTCCTCGTCGTTTGTGTTGGCTTTTCGGTGAGAATATTGTAGAAGTATTTTGTGCTTAACCATCAAGTGATTTACGTAAATCCTTTTCTGGTCAAAAAAATACAATATATACATAAAATAAAAAGAACAAGAAAATAAAATATTTTTTATTTTATTAAAATTTAACAACACTGCCATAAATCTTTACCTAAAAAGAGCAGACGACAATTCAAATTTTCACAAAACCGCAAAAACATTAAAAAGCGACAGAAACAGAACGAAAAAAAAACAAGAACACAAAAACAAATACAACAAAACTTAAAATATTTCAACTGAACACACGAAGAGCAAAAAGGCCAGGTTAATAACGACAACAACAACAAGAACACAAACAACAATCATACTTGAGTTGTTGCAATAAGAACAACAAAATAAAACTGAAATTGATCCAGTTGCAACAATAGCTGAAGTATAAGTTGTAGAAGTAACTGCAGCAGCAAATGCAACAACAACAATGCTTCACACATTTGTATCCATCGAAACTCCATATGAAGTGTTTCATCATCGAAAGCAATAATTCTTATAAACATTTATAGTTTGAAGCTTAAAACACTCTCTCTCTAACCACACGCACGCACACATTGCCACTTGCACTTGGAGCAAGTGAACATTACAATAAATCGGCCAAAAAGAAATGACGACGATGATGATGATGATGATGAGGATCACAATGACGATGATTCTGGCCAGGCCAGCGCTTTTAAATAATATTAGTAAAGGGAAAAAATTATTTCATCCTTTAACGAATGTCAAATGATTCAAGCGAACTTAGAGTCCTCAAATCCATATAAAATCTCCAAAATAATTTCGACGTGGTTTGTGCTGGTGTTTCTTACATCTCTAATTCAATTTCTATGTCGATCTAAATGTCTGTGAAAGATGCTAATATGCTCAATTAATTATTTTATAATGCAAAATAGATCTTGGGTGAAATTAAAAACAAACATCTTACATAGTACAGTTAGTCGCAAAACTGCGAACCAATCACCTGCTGATTATCAAATTTTATTCATATTGTGTTGGAACTAGGAAAATAGGAGGGATTATTTTTCCAAATACGGACGTACGGCTAAAGAAGGAATTTTCCCTGTAGAATGTTGTGCGGTCCACTGACTAATCGACCACAAAGGAATGTGTTCTTGATTAAAAACGTGTATTACTTAAAAATCTTCGGGTATCAGAAACGAGTTCCCTAATTTCATCAGAACACATTCCATAGTAGTACCGATGGAACAGTGAAACGCAGCCCACATTACGTCGGTGCTCCAACGAATCAATAGAGTTGGTACCCAACTGTCACCAACTCTCCTGTACGTGGTCGAGAAGCTCCAAAATAGACTTTGAAGCACCGGCCCATACATAGGAGTTGTATTCCATTTTCTGCCGGTGTAAATAGTGAGGAGATCAGATGGAGTGAAGTAATTCCTACACCGTTTCAGAAAACCGAGACACTTGAATGCATAGACAACAACTAGATAGGTAACTGAGAGCCAAAAACCTAAGTCTGTTGTCAAAAACCTAATTCATGAGAATGTATTGCATGTATTTTGTTATTATATCACCCGTATGTGTGAAAAGAGAGTAAATTTTCCATATATATTACTCTCTCCTTCCGTTCTATGTGTTTATTCTATGCTTTAATGCTTCTTTCGACACTTGGAAAATTTTAAACTTGAAAAAATCACCTTCTATCACTTTTCAATTTCCATCGGGGCATTGCACATACGCGATGAAGTTGTTTACAAGTGCCAGCAATTCATAGGCAAATATGATGCAGAATTTTACTATCTCTGGGTTAAATTCAAAATCTGGGCACACTATTTGCACTTCGGATTTTTTTTATAGAAGTCCAAATGCGGGAAGGGATATTACAAGCTTTACAACTCCATATTGAAGATCCTTGAGAGTTGTCCGAGTAGTGAAATTGCAGTCAATGTTCAATGTTCACAACTCCTCTTGGCTTCGCCACTCTGGCCACATGACTACAGAAGCAAAATTTTTGCCGGCAAAATTTTCTGTATATTGGAAGGTTGCTAATGTAAAGCAAAATCCTAAAAAGGGTGAGACTAACAAGCCTGAAAATTATAGCCCAATAGGAATTTGTTCTCCACTTTCCATAGTTATGGAGAGTATGGTTAATTAACATCTTGTGAAATATTTAGAGTCCAACAATCTACTCAGCGACCGGCAGTATGGCTTTCGTACGAGTTGTTATAGATGGGATCTCATCAAACGAGTGCAAGATAAATTCAGGAGTACCGCTTTGTTCTTTCACCTATTCCATATCTTATTTTTCTAAACGGCTCCCTAAGTGCCAACTCATTTTATATTTTGAAACTAAAGTGGTCGAATTTGGTCTAAACATTCCAGCCTCATCATTTTAAACTCATGTAATATAATTTTCCTTTTTATAGGCATGATGAGGGATGGATATTAGTGTCTGATAAACATCACATTACATTATTTGCCATCGATCATGTGCATACGATCAAGATCGCCATGTTGTGACCATGAACTCCCGATGACATAGTTCAATCTATCCTCGTCAATTGTATCAAATTATACAGCCATCTTAAAGAAAAATAATATGAATGACATAAACATTTTGTTTATGACGAAGATCCTGAATTGTTTAAACCTAGAATCCCCGATCAGACCAAAGTAGTCGTTCTATGGAAGCTATGATCAATTATTATATTAGTATTATTTATGTCGAGTTCTAGCCTTATACCTATATTTATTAGATTTATGCATATTTAAATGATTTTCGGAAGTGGACATTAGTTATATGGGCACTTTATATACACTCTAATAAATTTTCATGTAAATTTCCTACATTAATAGTAGGAAACTTTTCTCCTTCTATAATTAGGGTAAAAATACATGTTGTGCGTAAATTCAAATATTTTTTTGATAACAAATGGTTTTTGTTTTTTTTTTTTAAAAAAAATGTTGACAATTTGTATATTAAACATTTAAATTAGTTTACACACTTTCTGTGTAAAACTTCAATTTATACACAATATATGAATGTAATTTTAAACGTAAAATGCCTATTATATTATAAAAATTTAAAATACAACATTTTGTTTGTATTTTTGCTAAAAAAAAGTATGTAATTGATTTTGATAAACATATTGGCCCATAATCATAGTCAAACACTAAAGTCGGTTCTTTTTAAAAACAACTTTAAAATAAAAACCTGCTTTTTATAAATTTGCAACCATAGTCAAAATTATAGTATGTTTTAAATTGAACCGACTTTAACTGGGTGCCACCGCAAATGTAGAAAATGTTTTCATACAATATACAACAAAAAACAGACAAGTGGCAACGCTGAACAGCTGACATACACAATTAAAAAAGAAACCAAAAAACGTAAACAATAAAAGTAACCGGGACAACCAAGGCGAATTTATACAAGGTGGAGTCAGTCAAACAGCTGATCATTTTTTTTGCACTTTTTGGTTCTAACAACTGTCAAAGCTTGTTTTTATATTTAAATATCTACATATTCTAAGCTTATTAACAAAATATTTATTGTTTACGTAAATAAGTAAAGCCCTCACTATTCAATTATCTACACTATATTAAGTTTAAATACTTATTTCTTAAATTTTTCATTTTGGTTTTTTGACATTTGTTAAGACCAATCGTTGTTTTTGTAGAACTGACACCACCTTGTATGAATTCGCCTTGGGGACAACTAAAGAAAGAACGTTGTTTGTTGAGGAAAAATGGAAAACATAAGATTAATATCATAATTACGATATTTTGGTACTAATTTTATTGATAACTGTTCAATAATTGCAAAATCTCTACCAATATCTTGTAACTTAAACATTTTTTACTTTGTGACGAACTTTTTTACTCGGCGAAGAACAGCTGATGCTATTGTTAAACGGGTTAAAAACAACTTCAGCTAGTTTTATATTTAGAGTCGACTTCAGCGTCAGAACTTTAACTTGTTTATGATAGACCTAAAGTCCACTCTTAAGTAAAGTCGAGTTTAATTCTCTTAAAATGTACTTCATTTTTGACTATGATTATGGGCCATTGTGCTTAAATTTACGCATATTGTGTAATTTTACATGAAAACTTACTTTATAGTAGTAAATTTACATGCATTTTTTAGAGTGTAGGCAAATGGATCGATTCAATAAAATATCGTTTTGTGGTTTATTTTTACATGAAACATATTTTTACCGAATTTTTTGTGCAGCAATATTCCGAGAAGAAATTTGTATGGGGACTGGTAAACATTACTGGACCGATTCTTACCATTTTCAACGGAGCTTCTTTTCCTTTTATCATAGGAACAACACGTGCAAAATTTCATTGTATTATCTGCAATATACATATGTATTTAAAGAATATACCAAAACATTTTTGAATATTTTTTTTGGTTCTACTTGACCGATTTTGCGCATTTTCAATACCAAACTCTTCTGATCAACAAAGAATATTTGAGAAAAATTCATTCCTCTATGTCCTCCCATGCGTACAAAATGTTATTAACATATCAAATGTAAATTTTGAATTCAAACACATACTGACTTAACAGAAATTTTAGTGTAACAGATTTTTGCACGCATTATATATGAAAAAACGTACAAATTTGTCAAAGCGGGCAAGGTTTGTGGAACTTCTGAGGAGTAAATAAAGGCTTTTTGTATAAGTATTTGATACTGTTGAAAACATTATGACCTGAGGATTGATATTTTAGTAAAATTAAATAATTTTATAAAAGTTTGGGACTTCATTTACCTTAAAAACTAAAAAAACTTTCATATGGTGATTTTCCACGAATAAAAATATAAAATTTGATTTAATGTAAAATTTTAACGGTTAAAGATATCATAACAGAATTGGGAACTAATTTAGATCCAAATGTCCTTAAATTAATGACATTATAATTTTTGACATTTTTTATTTTCAAATACCGAAATTCCTAAAACGGGGAAAATGTGTTCCAAAAACTGAGTTTTTTTAGAAAAATGCCTACTGTCACGCTATTTACCGTGTGATAGTAAAACAACTTTCTAAGTATTTAAACAACATATAGGGTTATACAAATACGAAACTTTTTCGAGGATCGGTGCTTTTCGTTTTTAGAATTTTTTACTGAAACCTAAATATTTTTTTTAAAATTGTCCAAGTTTGGATAGGTCTGGGGGATACTGTGTCCGCTTAAGTGAGCCCAATTTTACTTTACATGCTTTTGCATTAAGTTTTCTTTCCGGAACATATAAAAATTGTATATAGTCCCAAAGAAAATTTGTTTCTACAAAAGAAAAAATATAGGGACTTTTTTAGGAAAAATCGTAAAAAATTAGGCCCATTTTACATGTTCCAACTTTGGATGCGTGTAACTTTTTACACGGACGTGATAACTGTTACCAAGTTTTTTTATTTTATTTAGAATTTTATTGCCAATATAGGTGATATTTTGAAAAAAAAATTCGACCCTCCGTAGGGCCGCCATATCTAAAAAACCAAAAAAAATCGAGCAAAATTAAAAAAAAAAATAAATAAACCTAAATATCTCTTCAACTGAAGGAGATAACCTACACATGTAAGCGCATTTTTTGTAGATCTTCTCAAGGACTATTTATATTTTAAATTTCAGCTCATTCGGATCATAAATGATTTTTTGGGGATTTTTTTAAAAATTTTGAGACCCGAGGTGACCAAATTTGAGGGTGCACAAACTGGCCCGTATTACTCTTAGGAAGCTGAGCAAATGTAATTCAACTCGAAAACACCTCAGCTCTAACCATGTGAAATTTTGTAATAATATCTCCAATAGTTCCCGAGATACCGAATTATTTCCAAAAAAAAAAGTTTCTAAACCACTGTTTAGTTTCTAAAGTTTAGAAACTAAACAGTGGTTTAGAAACTTTTTTTTTTGGAAATAATTCGGTAATTTAGAATCTAAACACACGATGCATCGTGCCTTCAATAGACAGAGAGACGGTTAGACAGGAGGACATAGCTAGATGGCATTAGTATTGTATAGAGGTTCCAAAAAACCGAAGAATTTCAAAACCGCGGTTTCGGTTTTAAAAAATTTAAAACCGATCGGTTTCGGGTTTATTTCGGTTTTGTGATAATTTGATAAATATAAATGTTATAGAAACAAAATCAGTTAGTAATATAGGAAATGCTATACAAATTTAAAATTCAAGAGGATGAAGGATAATTGGTACTCTTTCTTTTAATGGTAGTTTTTTAATATGTATTTTAAATTAGTTAGCTTATATACTTTAACGTTGGCTAATATGCTTCTCAGTAATGAAATAATCAAGTATTGGGGGCTCAATGGTATTATAATACCAAAAAAGGAGAACTAAACCAAACTAAGGAGTACTTTTTCGTTCTTAAAATGATACTTTTCAGGGAATTACATAATTAAAATTCTCCAAATGTTACTTTAGTGGTACCTTTCTTTAGCATTATCTATAATAGTGTATCAAGAATTATGAAATCTTAAGATATTTTAACTGATTTGTTTTTAGAGAAATTAGGTGAAACATTGAATGAAAAAGTTTGTTTTTCATTTCTTTATTTTTTTTATTGAAAATAAGTTAAAAGTGAAAACCGAAAACCGAAGAATAATTGTCGTTTTCGGTTTTAGGCCTTGAAAAACCACGGTTTCGGTTAAAACCGAACACGAAACTCTAGTATTGTATAAGAATCCAGATTATATAAAATTTTTGGTTCAACGACCAATATTTTGATATGTTACAAACGGAATGACAAAATCTATATACCTTTTTTGGTGGTGGGTATAAAAACAATTTTTAAAAAATTAAAAACCGATTTTGATATGTGTGGTTTTCGTAAAGTCCTTGTTAAGAAATTATAAGTTCTCTGCACTAATCTGAGGAATAATACTTCACTTGCATACATGAGTTTGTTTGTTCGTATATGTATAAGAAGATATTTATGTATATGTATCTATATATGCATATGTATTGCTTTTGTATATATGACATTCACAACGACGGTGATGATGATGATGTGGACAATAACGACAATAGGTAAATATCAGCGCAAAACCATAAAAAAAACATCTGACAGCACAAAAAGAGGTGTTGACACATTGATTTATCTGGCATGCTACTGTATGCATACAACAATGAAACCAACAACTACGATAATAAAAGAAATCAACAAAATATCCTTCAATATTAAATAAAAAGAACGCACAATATTTTTCCAGACTTTAAAATCCTCGTCTCAAGCTAACAACTTGAGGTGAGCAAAAAAAAGTAAAACTTTTCAAATCAAAATCTGGTAACATCATAACCATCACAACAACAGCAAGAACAACTGCATGCAGCAACCACGCAATAACCATGGTTTTTAAATCGTAAACTACATGAACCACAAGTGGAATCATCATCGTCATTGGAATTATTGCCTGCAATCGAGAGCACTTTCAACGCCAACTACATACAGCAGCAGTATGGTAAAAAGAACCTGCTGTGCTGAATTGGTAGCAGCAGTAGTAAGAGCAGCAAAGTTTAAGTAGTTTTGAGGCCAAAACACACAAAAACGACACTACCAATCAATTTAAGTTAAAATTTTTTGTTATTCCAATATGTATCACAAACACACATCCAGACATGGTGTGACACATACACAGGATAGAACTGCCAACAAAAACCATTGAACATTTAAAGAAATGGCTTAAAAATTCATCCCGGTCTTGATGTGACTAACCCTACGACATCGGTATACTTTAGAATGTGTTCTTAGCCGCAGTAGCAGCTGTTTTTCTTAGCCGAAATCTCGCAGCTTCGTCATCATCATCATCTCTGATACAAAAATCTTTGTCTTAATATTTTTTAGTGGTTTTTTAGGAAATTCAATATGTTTTTTGTTTTAGTTTTATATGTTTGTTGTTTTTTCTTTTTTTGTTTTGGGCCAAAATTTTACCAATTTAAAAATTCCTTTTAAAATATAAATTGACCAAATTAATATGATGCTCGAAAACAATTCTGGGAGAAAAATGTTTATGTTGTGCTCTTTTTTTAGTTTTGTTCATTTTTTTTCAATTGCTTTTATCCGTGAGCTTAGAAAAAAGGTTTTCAAAATATCATTTGACTACTGATCTTTAAATATTTATTTGGATCAAGGTAGGGGTTACAGATATTTTGAAAATATTTAAGAGTGGAAATTATAATTTTTAGAAATGATAAAAAGTCGTTCTGGTTTGTTGGGGAATATTTACAAAGCTCTGTGATCTTTTACTATTTTACGAATAAATTCTAATTTGGGTATATCTGCATTAATTTAAAAACATTTTTAATTTTGATTACTCGATTTTATACTTCCCGCTCTTCAATATTCACACAATATTGCATTATCAAGAACATTCCATAACCCTTTCTTACTGAGAATCCTACAAACACTTTATAATAAATTTATACTCACCAACAAAGTTAAATCACACGTAAATATTTCTTTTTAGCAAAACAAAAAAACAATCCAAAACTAAACGAAGCCAACATGAACCAAATGCAATACGATATTATCCCAAATCGCTTCTGAATTTTTAATAAATGACATTAAAGCAGCAAATTTTGTCTTTTTTTCGTCCACTGTCTTAAGACACAATTTAAAGTCTTATTTGTGAAACACTTAGCAAAAATCAAACTCCAGCTGAAAAAACAAAAATACAATTTTTATCAACAATTTGGCATCAGTCGAAAAATAAATGTGAAAAAAATCTACAAAAATGGAATCATATCACAATGAAAAAATCTTCTGAACATCGTAAGAAATACTTTATGAAGAGTAGCAGCAGCTAAAAAAAATTAAATTAAATAAAAAATTGTAACAAATCATTGTCACAATCAAAAGCGTTTATGAAACATAATTTAGGCAACATTAAAATCCATACATTCATACAAATAAACGATGTGACACGGACAGACACACCCGGTTAAAAGATACCACTAACAAAGAATAAAAAATTATATGATATTTATTTTATAAAAATCCAACAAAAAGATATGTATATGAAAACAAAAAACCTACATATGAAAAAGAATTGCCGACCATATTTTGTCTTAAATCAAAAAGAACATTAAAAGAATGTTTACTTTAGGAACATTTATGCTGTAGTATCAAATTTTTATCTTAGTCTGACGTTGAAACTAGAATAAGAATGGTCCTAGTCCCACTTGGGTGGTACTACTCATTTCCCTGTAACATAAACCTGCTCAATTTAGGGACTTTCCGCTAACATTTCTGCTCATCTGCTTTGATATATAATTCTACTTAGCCGACGATATTGATCACAAAAAAACTCGATCTCTGACCTCATTAAAAATAATCAAAGGTTATAACCACTTAAGCTGCATTCTGAATTTCTATAAATTGTGAAATTTTCAAGCCATAAGATTCAATATTAATAATGACGATATCATAGGAATTTCCATGGATAACACAGAGGAACAAAATTAACATTTTGGTTTGGTGCCGCGGAAAATGTTTCTGATAAAACATGTATGGGACATTTCATAGTCAAAACTGTCTTTAGTTTTTTTTGGAGCAGCCCTTGTTTTTAAGATATCGCGGTCTTAATTTTTTTGGTTATTCCGTATTTTTTTCTCTTTTTGTTTGATTATTTCATAAATGGAGACTAAAATTAAAAACGCATTTTTGTACTGGTATTCTACACAAAATTATCTTTTCTTTGACATCAATTTTGTTTATCTAAGTTTTAGGATATATTGGTGATATAGCAAGGATGTTGAAAATTAACTTTTTTCAGTTTCATTCTTATAAGTTCGACCTATGCACTATGGTCCCAAATCCAGTTTTTATGTCATAAATTAAAATAATCATGTCAGAGCTTTTAATTTCAGCACATTTAATGTCCATGGCATATAAATAAATTTAAACAAAAAATAGTCAATTGGACCACGCCCACACTCTACGCCCACTAAATGGGAAGGTATCCAAACTGAACTCTTTTTTATATGTAAAAGAAAATTATATATCTGTTTTATTTGATTTTTTTTGTTAATATTCAGAATCCCAAAGCATTTCGGTACGGGTAATCAAAAACTGTGCTAAAATAAAATGACAATTGTGGGTGTTTGCTGAAAAATGCTGGCGAGATATGAATATACACTCAAAATACACGCTTTGGCGAACACTTCCACATTTAAACTTCCATGCAAGTTCGTGCCCAAAGACAACTTTTGGTCCACGGAACTTATAGGTTATGGCGAGACTATAAAACTACAAAATCACAATATCAAGAATTACGACAAGGACTCAACAAAAATAAAATTCGAAAATATGCCATAAAACTACTTAACTTGGGCTACATTTGCCATTTTTTAAATACTTTATAACTTAATTTTTTAAGGTTTGCCAAAAAAAATCGATTTGGGACCATAGTGCTATGGTAAAAGGGTTCAAAATTTTTTCAGTATATACAATAAACACATAGCAATAAACTAATTTATATAAAAATATTTAAAATTCGCTTAAAATATACTAAGCTATTTGGCAAATAACTCAAAGTTTTACAAAATTTGTCATATGTATTTCTCATTAAAAAAAATTAAACAAATGTTCGTATGTTTTACACCTGTTTTTTTTTGATAAATATAATTTCTATATTGTTTCATTATGGCTAGTAAGATGAGATGCTGTGGTAAAGATCCTAATATGTTGTGTTACATTTGTGGCGAATATATGTTAAAAGATCAGCGAAAATCAACACTGTTTTCTAATTGTATTTTGCTTACTTTGGTATCCAAATTCGCAACTTAGACAATTCCTGGATATATAATGTAGAAATACATCTATATGTTTGTAAAAATTTATTTTTTTTCTATAAAATACTAGAGTTTTAATAAAAATTTTAAGATATTTTCACCAAAAAGGCTTTAAGTCACGTAAATACAACATTCGCAATATTTTACAAACGTCAAATGATGTATGTATATTGCTGTTGTTAGATTTAAATTTGTATTAAGAAATAAGACTAATGACTACCTAAAAATTTATTTATAAAAAAAATTTGTTTAGAATGTAAAATTTCGGGATATTATCTAAATACATATTTCATACAATTTTTGACTAATTTGTCATTTTAATTAATAACTATGTTCGCTATAATACCTTGAATGTGCAGTGCTAAATTTTTATTTAAAATTTTCATAATGCACAATTTTATTAAGGATAAAGCTAAAAGGGTCAAATTTCAACTTTCCTGTAAGATCAGACAAATATGCCAAAACATCCATTAGAATTATTACTAGGATCGACCGATGGCCGAAATTGTACCACTTTTAAAACGCTTTTTTACCACCTTTGTGGAAAGAATTTTGAAAGAGTTTTTTATATTGTGCATATCTAGAGAAAATAAGCTTTTAAATCATATATGTTTCATCAATATTGGTGGACAATAACATGCTTAAAAGTGTACCACAAAAAAACGTGTGGCCTATTTATATATAAGATATAAGATACTCAAAAGAAGCATATGTTTTTGTAGACCAGTCTCATGCTACAAATATTTCACATTCTTAGCTGCATTACCCAAAATTTTGAAGAAAAACTAAAAAAATAGGGTATTCAATGAAAATATAAAAACCGCGATATTTCGAAAACGCGAGCTTACTGGAAAAAAATAAGTATAACATAGTAATGAGGGTTCATAAACTTGTAAAAAACGTAGCTCAAATCTCGGGCACCAAAATCTCTGTTCCGCAGTGTAATTTGATTGAACAAACATAAACATTCTTGCTTTCAATGTGATCAAAGGGTGTTGTCGGTAGTGAATTATTCCTTCACCAGCCGAGTTTTAATATCTTCGACGGGTCTGTTCAAATCAGCATAACATGATTTCCATCATTTCCTATCTATATATTGAATATATAAACTCGGTCTCCCTCTCACATACGTTTCGTTTGGTTGGAGAAGTTTAAAAGTTATTTTTTCCCCCAAGAATGACATAAAAAGTCACGAGAATGTAAAATACTTCCACCCAATAAGCCTATAACTTTTCCTGTTAAAAGCCTCGGAATGACTAATCGATTCATATATTTGGCAGAATCACAACTGTCGAGCTTTGTAAATGGCTACATTATAGGACACTCAATGGAGAATGGTCTGCATGAGTCTGTAACGAACCAAATAATGTACGATTTTAGAACGCGCGAATACAGGTCAACCATTTGGGGCGAATATAAATTAATTTCACATTTTTATTTTTTCCTTTTTTTATATTAAAAATTTTCGGTATTGGGGGGAAATCATCACCACCTACATCCGCTCCTTGATCGGAAATTTCCTAGATATATAAGAGGCCTCCCAGCAAACCTCTAATATTTTGAAAGGATATTTAAGGTTCTTTCAGGTGGAAATGGAGGGGGTAACATTAAGTATATTACATAAAACTATATACTGATGGTTTCAAGATGAACTGTGGCATTGGCTCCGTTATCTTCCGTAATGAACTCGGAATAAAGTTCTTAATGAGTCTTCCAGATAAAGCCAGAGTCTTTCAGGCAGATCTATTGGCGATACAACATGAATGTAAAGGTTTACGGTATAATCACTGGCATTTTTGTCGTCATTTAGCTGATGGTAGACAGTTTAAGGATGACAGTTCTTCCGACAGATTAATTGGCCAGATAAGAATCCACTTCAAATAACTCAGATGCAGTATCTATCACAGACTGATTTAGACAATTTAATACGAAATCTTTAGAAAATATATTTAGAAGAATTAGGAGTCATAAATTCGTAACATGCAAGACCCCATTGGAATCAGATGTACATTTCGAGGCTATCAGCAGACTTGGACTTCCTTCCAATAGTTACTGTCGCTGCTGGCTGGACCGCGGAAAGTTAGAAACTATTTTTCACCTGAATATGACAGATTGGACCTAGTACTCTTTTCTCTAGCATCTGGTCTTGATCTAGTTTCACCGATCTCATTGAGTGGTATGCATTACATATGTACTTTCATATAAGACTGTAAAATCCAGAACAGTAATAGGGGAGCTCTATGAAGGAGAGAACTCGAGTTCACGTGCATACCAAGCCAGGCCAATAAGAGACATATATATTTTAGGAGATACAATACCTGAAACATATTAAAGGTTTTGACTGATAAACTTGTTTTAATATTTCCAGGTAAGATTTCATTCTTTAACTAACTGCAAAGAAATGTAGCAAGTAGAACAAAAAAGATTGTTACTATTGTTATTGTTGTTGTCAGTTGTTTGTTTGTTTTTGTTTTATTTCTTAGTCTTATACAAACATTAACTTAACAAAACAAATATTGGCTAATTTTGGCATAAACGCGTGCTTTTAAAGATCATTTATTGCGTAAAAATAACGCGATCCCGCAATGACTTTCTTCTTACAGTGGCTTTTAAAGCTGGGCTTGGGCTGGCTGGGGTCGTCTTAAGTAGTCTTGAGAGTGTGTGTTTGTGATGTGTTTTGGTTTTATTTTATGGTGGTTTAAGTTTAAGCTTTGGCTGGGTTGTCTTCATTGTGCCAACGTTGTTGTCATGTGAATTGCGATTAAAATGATTAATGTCCACAGGGTAATGTTAATTGTCGCATTGCTACTGCTCTTGCTCTTTTTTTGCCAGTCATACTTTTATAAACTCATGTCAAAGACGTATGCGAGAAATGGGTGAGAAGTAGGAGTAAAATAAAAAAATGTTGGGTGAGTGAGATTCTATGAAAGTAACAATTTATAACTTTTATTTTATTACTGTTTTTAAACAAAAATTCGGTGAATATTACAGAACTACCAAACAGTAGTACCAATTAAAAAAATATAGTTATGAAATTGCATAATCAATTTGAATTTAATGCTTGCATCATTCATCATGTTTGCAAACATTTCCGTCAGTAGAAACTTCTACTTATCCACAATATTGATAACTGGATGTTATTAACATTGTTTGTAAGTATGACAAAATTAAAAGCTCCAGGTGATCATTGTGGAAATGGAACATTCCAGTTATTTCCGTTAGATTATTCATGAGACTTCTAGAAGATGGCGCTGTGTATATATGTAAATAGTAAAAGCGAGTTGTGAGTCGTAGTGTATTATTGTATTAAAGGCATTTATAGACGGCAATACTGAGTATTAATATTTGCCAAAAACTCAAGAATCATAATACAATTTCATCATCTAACAAAATTTGTATTAGATTTTCAAAAAATTTGTTTAAAATTTGTTTAAAACTTTTTATTTTCATATCAATCAACAAAGAAATAAAATATTTGTAATACTATCGTGTAAACAAGAAATGTTTTTTCGAAACGATTTCTTGACATACCGAATGATTTCAATAATATTTTAAATTTGAAAAGATATTGGCTATTTAAATTGTTGTGAACGATTTTATTTCTATTTTATTAAAAGAATCCTGTTTATTTAAATGATATAAACAAACTTTTTTAAAAGGTTAAAACGTAACAATAATTATTGCAATCTTCGTATCTTGTCTAATATTTTTCTTTTAAATATTCATACATTCTTCATGCTGATTGGGGGCATCTTTTTTATTTCTGTAGACCAGTCATACCAAATAATATTTTGGTTTGATTTATCTGCCATAAGCCAAAGTTTCTAAGATTATCACCGTTAACGGTACCAGAGCTGAAGATATAATACAAAATATGACTTACTTTTTACATTTCACTAAATGAACTTAAAATCATTATAAAAGCTTAGCTGGAAAGGTGATTAAATATAGAAAAATTGCAAATTTAGTCGAATTAAATTTTGTTTAGGGTACAAAGAGTTCACTAAATGTCACAGATTCTTGTTAATACGTTTAATATTTTATATTGAAGAAACAACTTTTTTAAGTTGTAAATTCTGATTTATTTAGCAGGGATTAGAAAATTTCTTGTACAAAATTCCTCACCCTTCTTACGCCCCTGACTTAAGTAATACATATTTTAGCAGAAAGTTTAACATCAACAGATCATACTTTAAATTTATTTGACGACAAAACTTAAAATGTTTTACAAGTGTGTATGAATGTTTCAGTGTTATTTTTAGTATGGTTGATTACCATATCATTCTTTAAAAGCCTTAAAGAAAACCATCAACAACAGACATAAATACCATTAACAACTAACTACTCACTATGGTTACCTGTTTAAATAAATTTTAAAATTTTTGTTAATATTTTTTACTTACTTATGTATTATATCATGTGAATACACTCTCAAGTTTTTGCATAAATTTGTTTTGACGCGTGTAATGAGCATATTTTCTGACATTTTCACTGTCATATCATTTGGCTTTTATCTCTAAATAAACAGAATATTGTTTTTTTTTATATAATTTTATTCTGGTTGTGTTATTCAACGGTTTGTTGTGTTGTAAAAGTTTAAAAATTTGCTTAAACTGACAAGTGTTTTGAGTTTTTTGTTTGTTTTGAATGGTTTGGGATGTCGCTAATCGCATTTTAGACATCTGGCATAATGCCGTCTTATCAGTCTACCAACATTCTGTGGAACGTCTCTAATAATTATATATTTTTTTTTTGTTAAACGGAAGTCGTGTTATTCTGTGACGATTATCATGTTTTAATATAAACTTTTTTTGGTATAATTGTGTGTTAAGTTCTTTATAACAGTTTTTCGCGATAATCATAATTTGCAGAGTTCTAGTATAGACATATACTGTGTGGTTATTAAGTTTTTAATTGAGGTTTTACCCTATAATACAATATATTAAAAGGGGTGTTTGTTTTAACTACAAATAAGTACTTACCTATTAAGTATGTGGGAATATTAAATAAGACTGCAATGCAAATATGCATGATTAACAATTGTCAGTCAATAATTGAATTTTAATTGAAAATCGCAACATGACAAGATATATATTCGGCTGGAAACTTTCCGCGACCATTTAGAAGTTTCCACAGAGTTTTTTTTGCATTTCCTACATAGTCAACAAAACAATTCTAAAAAGTTGTCACCAGTACTAAAAGTGTGACCCACAGTGGCTTGGAAAATTTTATTTTGGAAATATTTCAGATGTTCGTGAACACTCGCATTGAAGAAATATTAATGAAATCAGAGATGAAATGTTTTCATAGTTAATTACCTAGTTAACCTCTGTCTACAAAATAAAATAAATCACTACAATGGTTAATATCTGAACTAAACCAGATAGTTGTAATGTTTCTATTGTTTAAACAGGATATTGCTTTCATTGTAATGGAGTTTGGTCATGTATCCTATATTTAGTAGCTCCTGAGCCAAACTACTCGTCTCATGTTTGAGTTGGCGTCAGTGTTTGGTTCCAAAGAATAAAGAATTTAAGGTTGATCATAATAAAAGATCTGGTCCTACATAGTCTGACAGCAATGAAAATGTTATAGCCGTCCTTGTAATTTCTTGCATTCCGATCACTGATCGATCAAATGAGGTGGTTCTTTGGCACTTTCTTGCACAATCTTTCCCCTCGGACCGCAGCTGCTTAGGCGCTGCGTTGGCAAACGTTTATGTTTGCCATTCTCTGCAGTAGTAGATACATCGAGAATCCTTCGATGAGGGTTGTAGAGCCTTGAAAAAATTTTTTCTCCAATAGGCAACAATTCCGCAAGGTATGCTGTCCTTGCATAATTTTAGGATGTACATTGAGTCTGGACCGCCTTACCAGCAGCTGAAACAGAGTTTTCAACGGGATAATATCCCATCCGGACTTTCGCAGCTTTTGAGGTAACTGGTAACCAGTTACCAGAACCAGACTATATGTACCAAGTTCAGGTTTCGACCGAGCTTGATCGAAATTGGTTTTTGCGCACTAGTAGCTGATCGTCTAACATGGCCTGACACTAGTCAAGATTTCAGTAGTAGACAACTGATACCTGATACCTACGTAGCAGTAGTTAGTTCTGCTGGACTTATGAAGCGTTTTACCAGATACGCAGGGAGTGATTATTTAGCTGACATTATTGTCGATCCGTGGGCTTTTGCATTTTATGAATACTACCAGGCTATGAATAAGCCGCCGCTCCCTTGAAAACAGACGCTGTTCATCATCCGCTGATGGATTTAGGTTTTGTGGGATGACATATGAAAGACAGGCACGGGCCACTGACGGACAGCGGAATCATTTTGTGCACCAAGTATCAAAAGGAGATTTGTAAATATTAGCAGCTCCAAATAACAAAAACAGAAGCTAATAGACAGGGGATAGTCTTATATCGTTCTAGACTTAGAGCTCTATAGCATTCACAGAAAAAAATATATTTCAATTCAAACATTTATCCCATATTGAACTGGTTTCAATTATTTCATAATTAAATCAAGTATTCATTTGCTCAAAAGCAAAATTTCTTGATATTTTCTATTGAATTTGATTATTTTGACAATTGATTATACAATTTTCGTTATTGGTTGAATTTCAAATACAAAAATTATTGAATAGATAATTTTCGTAATTGAAAACACAAAAAATAACAAAAATGTGTTTTCAATTACGAAAATTATCTATTCAATAATTTTTGTATTTGAAATTCAACCAATAACGAAAATTGTGAATTCAATTGTCAATAATTATCAAATTCAAAACTCAAAATTCAATAGAAAATATCAGAAAATTTTGTTTTTGAGCACATGAATACTTGATTCAATTATTAAATAATTGAAAGCAGTTCAATATGTGATATATATTTGAATTGAAACGGTTTAAGAAATAGTTTTTTCTGTGTGGGTGGCCCAACTGGAAGTTACAAAAAAGTTTGTACCGCCTGCCCGGTCCTAAACCTACTTGCACTTAAGCTCTCGCATTACAATAAGATGACTGTCAATTCGCGAGGGTCCATGTTAATCCAAGACATTGGCATTATGACACGTCAAGTTTAATACTTCTGATTTCAGTCCTTTTATGCAGAATCAAATTTTTAATGATATTAGAATCGAGTTGAATCTGATCAAAGACCTTCATCGCCTGAAATCTTATAAAATATCACCAGTGAACGATTGGGTCGTAATGTCATTGGAAAAATGAACTTAGCGACACCTCCAAATTTCTCCATTAAATTTGTATATTAACAAAAACTCAACCTTTCATAAGTACATCTTCCAAATATTTATTTCAGTTAAGGTTGAAACAATCGCCTCTAAAAACTACTGCAGACTCTATTTTCCGAAACTACAACCATCTGAACATTCCTATATCCAGACATACCCAACACGTGTTGGACTTTGATTTCACTTCCTCTTCAATAATTTCGCAAATTGACCCAGTTCTCGTTTCTTGGAAACATGTTTTCTACACATAATTCTGATCATCATTTAGTTGAACATTTAACACATTTTAATAATATTTATTAACGCAAAAGTGTATGAAAAAAAAACCAAAAGAATTGTGACAAGTTGTTTACTGCAAAAATTTGTATATCTTGCCAAAATGGCATGAGAATTTCATATGCATGACATTAATAAATTTATTTATAAATTTTTGTTCATAATAAATGAATAATTTGTTTTTTTTTTCTGTTAAAGTGTCGAACGTGATCAAAACTTATCAGAACACTAACATCTGTTGAATATTAAATGAACTTTTTATTTTATGGCTTTTAAAAAGTTTTTAATATTTTATATTTTTATTTATTTTCGTGTTAAATATAGTTTTCCTTTCCCTTCTGAGACTCATGAAGTGACTAAGAGGGTTTTAGTAAGTAGCTAATAAGTCCATAGAAAAAAGTTTAAAGTTGGTTTAGGAAATTAATCCTTGTAGTTCGGGCATTCATATTTAAAATATGGATTTGCATAATTATCCCAGTTTTTACACTCAAAACATACTGAAGTTATTCTTTTAAATAATGATTTTAGCCGTTAAACTGAAATTTAGTTGTTTAGGTTTTATTTTTATGATGGTTATCACAATGATAGTTAAATGATAATAAACTTAAAACGAATATTTGTACTCGTATACTTCTTTTTCTCATTATGTCATTTTAATTTTAAACAAAGAGGTTCATTATTTAGTTTTAGTAAATAATATTATAAATTAGTTCATTAAAATTTTTCCATTATATCTAATATGAAGTGTACTGCGCTAATGATTTCATTATAAAACAATATTTATGCATTAATAATGTATGAGCTAAAACATTGTTAGAGTATGTACACGAAATAACTTGGTAAATTGCGAAAAGAAATTGCAACAAAAAATGTTGACGCTGGTCAAAGAAAAAATACTTGTACTATAGGATTTTTGAGACACATTTTGCATTACGTTGTTTTTTGTTGTAATGCTTTAAAAAACAATTTGAAAATTTGGCCTTTATTTATTAACAAATTTGTCAATTTTTCGATAATTTTTCTACAAACAATTTGTTATAATATTTCTCACTCAGGTGGCAATGAAAGCGGATTTTTTGAAAGGAAATAAACCTATTATTTATAATATATAAAATTTGGATATTATAATAATATATCATAATGATTACTTCAGAACATAATATTATCATGTTTGACAATTTTATTACAGCTATATTTAATCATAATATTTAATGGTACTAAGATCATAATATGTTTGGACTACAATCATAAATCTTACCATAGTATGTTGCTCTTAGATTACGTTTACCACATCCCAGTTTTTTCCTTTGCGTGTGCTTATAAAATCCTTCAAAACTGTCACAAGAGTGTATGGATGTGATGAGAGTATCCAAATAACCGGCAAATTCAAAAACCCCGGCTTCCGGTTTAACCGAAAAATTGTAGTTTTTTAAATAACGGGTTTGTTATTTTTTATTAAATTTTTATTCAATATGAGGTCTAATTAATATATATTTTTATACAGCCCAATTATGAATACAAAATTCCGCGGGAGTTTGTTCCCCGGGAGTTTTTTCCCATAGAATTTGAATAGGAAAAATGAGAAAAGGATAAAAACTTCCGGGGAATTTTTATTCATAATTGGGCTGATAGTCATTTTTATTAAAGAAGAAAAATTACAGGTGTATATTTTTTTATTATTATTTTCAGAATAATGAAATAAATAATATCACTAAATAAACCTGTTGGCTTTAATTCCATATGTGAGGAGCCGCAGAACAAAAGGTACTTTTTCAAATTTTTTTACAAATTGATTTTTTGGTATTTTTATAATATTTGGGTTTAAATACACTCTCGATCAGATGATTAGAACCACTGGAATTTCTGTTTTTAGTAGGAATTTCTTTTTAAATATTTTTTCGACAACTAAAATTTCGCTATCATTGGCAAGGCCACAAAAATAACAAAAACATCATTAAAGTTTTATGCAACAGTAATTTATAAGTCCTTTTCCAAAAAAAGACAAACAAAAAAATTAATTTTTTTCCGTTCATATGATTAGAACCACTTTGAATTTTTAAATTTTTTGCAAGTAATTGTCTTTGGTTTATGCATTTAACTATTTTTAGAAGAAAAATATTACTTTCTAATAAAAATTAGTGAAAAATATACAAGAGAAGTATTCTGAACATAGAGGAAAGGGCCAAATTCGATGTTTGCCGTTCCCAAGGATATTCCTTTCGGGCTATTGCGCGGAAAATTGGGAGAAGTCACAAATCTGTGATGGGATACTTAAAAGATATTGAAAACAATGGAAAGAAATACAAAGGGAGGATTCCAATCGCCTTAACTCCAACAGAAAAAAAAATCTTGAGGATTGCATCAAACTCGTCTCTTTCAGCACCAAAAATCAGGTCTCGTATCGGCAAGTATCTCAACGGTAAAAAGAGGCATTGCAAGCTGCGAATACCTGATATTAAAAAAAACTGAAGAAAAAACCTCCGCTGAATAATGTACGCAAAGAAAATCGACTACAATTAGCTAGAGAGCATATGACATGGGACATTAAATTAAGAGAACATGTTAATGATTGGCGTATTGTGGTTTTTAGTGACGAAAATAAATTTAATATGAATGAGCCATATGGCTAAAATTACGATACGAGAAAGGAGGAGATATTTTTAAAACAGCAGAGATGGTGGGTTATAGTCGGGGGTGCTATAACGTATTACGGCACAATTGATTTAGAATTTCAAAGTACGAAAATGACTAGAGAAACCTACAAGACTCTGTTTCCCTAAATTAAAAGGCATTTTTGAACCGATTCCATGGATTCTGCAACAAAATAATTCACCTATTCATAATGCCAGAGTTGTAAAAGAATTTATTTCAAACCAAAATGTTAATTTTCTTAATTGTCCACCATATTCTCCAGACTCATTAATTCAACCCATATAGGACTCCTGGAATAAAATTTGTTGAAGTCACTCTATGATTCAATAAAAAACCGTTTATTTGAAGTTATTTTAAACAATTGATGTAGCACCCACTATTAAAATGTCTAAAATATTATCAATAAACTTAATATTAATGGTTCTTATTATTAAATTATAAAATAGTGCATTTTTTTATTAAAATTAATTTAATGGTTCTAAACAAATGAACGGAATAAATAGAGTTTGATCCCTTACTGTCACCGAAAAGCAACTTCGCTTCTTCCTGTACGCAGTCGGGAAGCTTTTTGTGCCTCATGAAGATCAGATTGAGTGAAGTATTTCGACACCTGAGAATCATTTCTGCCTTATTTTCGCTTTCCGAACTTCGAAAAGTTTCAAAGGAACGAACAAGTTATAAAAGAACAACGGCTTCGTGTTAAAGTCCTTGATGAAATCTTGGACAGTTCATTCTCCTACTATATTCTTTATTTTCATAAATGATCATGTCAATACTCACAAGACTCATTGCTGTTCATATTGCTTCATCTGTATTTAAAGGTAACGTAAATATTATGAAAATAAAAGTTGTTGATGTTCTGGATATGTTTGGATTATTGGTTCGATATCAATCTTTATGAGACATTTATGTTGGTTAATCGTTTGTTCGGAAGTGGTCCTTATATGGGAGCTATAACCAATTATAAACCCATCTTCATAAAAGTTTGTACGGTGATTTTAATATATATTAAGATTATTTATGTCGAATGTGTGACGCAAATTTAACTTTGACCAATGGTGACGCCGCTCAGTGGGGATCTGAGAAAAAAAGTGGAAATAAATCTGTAACTTCTAAACGAATAGCCCGATTTTAATAAAAAAAAATACCCATGGCTATAGAGGAGGTGTTGATAAGTTCATGTTTTGAATTTGGGCTTATAACACCAAGGGGGCGCCGAGCCACAATGCCCCAAAGTGGGGCACCTCGGGTATATCAAAAATTAAAAATGATGCCAAATTTTTTTTTGCGATCCGATGCAAAAGATTTATATATATATGAAATCTACGAGATCTACAAAAAACATTGCATAGCCATATTTTATCTCTTATAGTTTACGAGTTATTCGCATTTGAAAAGTAAAATTTTATGTTTTTTACCTACCTTGGTCTGCTTTTTTGCTAATATCGTAAAGAATTGGATCCGTTATTAGCAAAAAAGCAGACCAAGGTAGGAAAAAAAACATAAAATTTTACTTTTCAAATGGTTTTTGTAGATCTTGTCTAGTAGATTCCATATATATAAAAATCTTTTAAATCTTCTACAACCAATATATATATTACAAACGGAATAACAAAATCATAAAAAGGGTCTAAATTTAAATAAAACAAAGTGTGTGTGATATATCATCGAAATTTGTTATTCTTTTGATGCCGTTATGTATTCCAGTACTAGAGACTAGAAGGACTGAACTAAGAAATTTTTTATTTACTAATAAAATAAGTCAACACTTCCGTGCACACACTTTATTACAATGTAAATATTATTATTTTTACTACTACTACTACTGCAATTACAGCCACAAACTGTGTTATAAAATTGTAAATTAAAAGGTATAAAAAAATATTGTCATAATTACGAGAAATTGTACAAAAAAACCCATCAACACCAAATGACATTGACATGAACAAACGGTCAGTTTGAAACTACATTTCCACGTCTATGTGTCTCTGTTCAACCGTCTGTATGTCCGTCCAATTATTCATTCGCTTGTACGTCTATCTGTCCGTCTGTGTGATACTCGTAGTCTCATTGCAGTTTAGGCAGTTATTTACAGGCGCATCTTTTTACCTATAAAAATCAACAACATTACAATTGCAAAACAAATTTTGCATAATAAATAGAAAGAAAAAAACTTTAACAAAAAATAAAATAACAATCGTCATATTGTATTACAACAACGCAAACAAATGAACAAAAAAAAAACACACAAACCGAACATAAATTAAACAATCAGTATTAACAATGGAAATATGAAAAAAATAATAAATAAATGACAACGAATAGTTAATAGTAATATTTTTATACCCTCCAACTACTTGGAGTGAAGGAGTTCGTGGTTTGTCATATCATTTGGATCACATTTGGTCATAATTGTCCAAGTAATCGAGATAATTTCAAAGCTTTACTAATTGAACTTGAAGAATAACAAGTTAAGATCTGGTCCTAAGATAATATAAAAGCTTAAAGGGTCATTTGGATCATAATAACAAAATTCAGTCGAGGACTAGTTTTTTAGCACTAACAATTTTTGTGATCTAAACTATAACTTATTTCTTAGATTCATTTTGTAATCGTAAGGTATAAAGGATTCGAACAGACCGTATCAATAATTCTGGTAGTTTTTTTTTCCTAAATACATATTTTCATTTACATTATAATAATATTGTTTTTATACAAATTAATTTATTATTCTTGAAAAGCAACAATAATATTTTTTTCATATTTCAGTTGTCCACTAATAATGCAATTGCAACTGCAACAGCAGCAAGAGCAGTAGACGTACTCGCTGTCGCTTTAGCAATAAATGAAATGCATATTTATAAAGCGGCTCATTTAACACATTATGTGGCACTTGGACGCGTATCCATTCTGCTGATTTCTGAACCAGGGGCCATCATTTCACACACAAAAAAAAAGTGCCAAGCAGAAAATATTGTATTGTACTTATAAAATGCAATGAAAACCTAGACATAATTCTTCATAATTCATAAGAATATTGGTGCCATTACATGCGTTGCTTGTCCCGCATAAATCGCATAAAAAGCGAACAACATTCATTAGCCAGAAAAGCAGCAGAAAAAGCTGAACAAAAAAATCACACACAAAAATGCTTATGAATTTGTAATTTTGCATTTAATACAGTAAAAATGCATAATTTTCTTTTTTTCTTTATTAAAAATAAAAAAAATAAAAATATCAGCCAGCCATCAAGAAACAAACATAAAATAATAAAATAAAATTATTACATGACAAACCGTTATCGCTTGCATACAATCTTTTGTAATGCACTGTTGTTCACTGATATTAATAATTTTTTTCTGCTGTTTTAGTAAAATCGTGCAAAATTTTAAAATGAAAAGAAAGTTTTATGTGTAAATATTAATATTTTTAATATGAATTTGTTTACCATGAAATAATTTTAGTGAAGTCGATTAAAATCACTTATGAGTAGAGTTGTTAGTACTTACGGAACAATTAAATTTGGAAATAATACACCAAAAAAATCAACTAAACCGAAATTATTTTGGTATAAGTTATAGCTTAAGATTTAATTCAGACCAAAAAAAATATTTTAAAATTTACTAAATATTATATCTTGGGAAAATTTCAGCAACGTACGATAAAAAGAACATGTCATAATTCAATTTTGTTTAAATTTGCTAAATAGGAATATAATAATCAGGTATGTGATGAAAAACGATTTAGATGCAAAAACGATTTGAAAACGACAAAAGGTGTTATGTGTTTGTTTGAATCATTTTGTCATATTAGTTTCAAATTCGAATTTGTTTAAAAGGGAATTTATCGAAATTAAATTTTCACACTTATTAAGGTTAACAAATGGAGAGTTGGTTATTTTGTTGTTTTTTGTTATAAAAATGATACGGAATGAAACAAAAATTGAATATGAAATCAATCGAAATTCATCACACCTAAATCGTTTTTAAAATTGATTTCAGTTTTGAAAACGATCCTTTTTTATCACATGCCTGAATATATGTATATTAGACATGCCCTTAAAAATAGATTTGCTTTGGATGGGTCTTATTTTGTTCGTTAGCAGCTAAAACTAACTACTGCAAAATTTAAGTGAAATCGGATAACTAGAACACGTGCCGGAAATCGATTGAAAGTTGTAAAATTGGGTAAATAATGGTACCTTTTACGATATCTTAAAAAATTGCCCTATTTAAATACTGTTTTTAAACATTTTCAATAAACCTAAGCTACTTGAGAAAATTATCTTTCTAACAAAGTGCTATTAAGGGTTAATTTTAATTTTTCTACTGTTTTTGTAAATACTAGGCTTTGTGTTATATTTTTCTTAAGTTTCATCAAAATCGGCCCAAAAATATATAACATTTCGCTATATTTTCATTAGAAATTTAAAATATTGAAAAATTTGAACTTTGGCCTTCACGATTTAAGGGTTAAAGTTTTCTGATTTTAGTAAAATTTTCAGACTATATTTTAAATTATCTGGACTATATTATTCAGAATAGCTTTTACTTAAAAATCACAACAGTAAGGAAATTCGGCTCATTCGCCAAAATATGGCCAAAATATTAGTTTTTCTCGAAAATCTCAAAATTTAAATCACTGGTACGGAAAATACTTTTATTCCCTATTATGTTGTCAATAAATCCCCATATGATGTTAAAAAAATTCTGAAATTTGTTTAACAATATGTTTAAAAATTTGAATTTGGAGTTTTGAAACTGCCGTTAAAAAAATATTTTTTTTTGGTTATACCTGCGAATAGGTTAACGGTATCCTACGAAGCCAAAAATCATATACAAGTAAATATGGATATATTCTATGTAAAAATAAGCTTTTATTTTAATACTAGCGGAACCCGGTCCGCGTTGCTGGCCTTGAGAAAACATCTGTTTTATATTGCATCTCGATCTCGATTTTAATATAGATACAGTGTCGGTAATCCAACCTTCAATGTTAATACATGTGGTGGCATTTCGGCTAGTTCCAATGAATTCAGAAATTCAGTAGGACAATTGACGACTTGTTCTTTGTTCATTGCTGTGTCAATCGATTTGTATTTTATTGTTTCGCCAGACACTTTCAATTGTATTTGGTCTTCGAGCTTGTTAACATCATAATTTTTTGATTAAAAGTAGATTTCATATGGAAATTTCTTATTCATGCACCTAATATGCAAGAGTAAACAAAATTGTTTATCACAGACCGAAAATCAAAAATCTGATACACTGTTACCCAAAAGGCTTTTCTGAAGATTCCGTGAAAATTTTATCAAAATCGGTCCAGCCATTTTTGAGTCCATACCGAAGATACATACACACATCAATTTTTATGAATTATATAGCATTAGCGGTACAATGTAAAAATTGGATTTTTACACGCCCCTCCGTCCACAGAGGCGATTTCATCAAAATTGGTCCAGCCTTGTTTGAGTTCATTCGGAACATACATCCATTTTTATATATATATAGATGAAAATGATACCAGTTTGGAGCTAATCGGTTGGATGGTCTCAGAGTCTATAACGGATATAGGTACATAGAGAAAACAGATTCGTGATAGCAACCGAATTTGTTGCCAATTGAATGATTCGGTTGCACACATAGAATTTTTCAGTTCTAACAACAGAAAGTCAATTGATAAAGAAGAATTTCGGTTGAGGCAACCAAACTTTAGTTACTCCTTCCAAAATATTGTAGCCACAACTGTAAAATTCGGTCACTAAGACAGAATCATTCGATTGGCAACAAATTCGGTTGCTATCACGAATATGTTTTCTCTGTGTAGAAACATTTTTTGTATTTTATATATATAGAAGAAGAAGATAGAAGATATTTCTCAAAATATGTTAATTTTGTTCCTACATTTCATGTTCTAGTGGCCTGAGACACGTTAATGGCCTGGCGATTTTTTAATAACTTTAACATTTTTTAACCAATTTTTTTCTTTTATACCTTGTTAGAACGACAATCACGTACACATTTCGATTCTTTTATATTAAATTGCAAAAGTAATTTTTTAATTTCAAAATTTTTACAAAAACTGAAAAAATGCACCTTGTAAATACACCTCAAAACTAAATCGCTAAGTCGGCACGGGTTGCCCTTCTTAGAACAAGCTAAAATTTTTGTTGGTATTAAAAACTGTTATGCACTGGAAGAAGGATTTTAAGAAGCAGAATACCTGAAAGTGGTCCTACACTTTCATTATAGAGAACCTTCCAATAACTTTCTAATTCTTTGACATGGCTAAAGAGCAACAGTAGAATTATTCTTATTTTTTGATATTCAGTTTGAAGTTTATCTTATTATTTCGGATCTTTCAGTAAGATTTAGACTCCTGGTCTGTAAAGTACCACAGACATGTCGTGAAGTTAAAGTGATCTTTATACCAAAGGCTGGTGGAAAGTAAGGTTCATAATTTCTCGGACCTTTTCCGGTACCGGGGTTCTACTTGACTTAACTTGGAATAGTCATTAGTTGAACAGTGCCAATAAAGTTACTAATGCAATCTATGTCTGCCAACGTATATTTTGGTGGAATAAAGTGAAACAAGTGTGTTTATAATACTGGGTACATAAAGAGCTATTCTGTACATTTCAGAATTACATATTGTCGTAATTGAGAAGGTCCATAGGACTGTATACAGACTATCAAGTATATCTGTGTGATCTGGTTGGGCGCATGCGGATTCTAGGAATCTTTGTGAACTATCCTAGTATTGCAGTATCAGACTACATGTTACCAAATTTGCTGTTCCACAGAAATTTTATAGTACTTATATCTGAGAGTGGCTAGGTATAATCAAACTTGGTGACATGATAATGACGATCAGGCATTCCATTAATATTTCAAGGGAAATTTATGCCATTCTGATATTATCTGCTAATTGATTGAGAAGGAGGTTAATAATCATAGAGTTTTTGATATGACGGATAGCAAGGCGGCACTTAGGGTGTTATATTCCTATGGTATGAAGTATGGTGTCATCATGGGCTCATTTGCATCTTTAAAAGAACTCGTTGCGCACAAGAATCTGATACAGTGCTGATTACCTGGTCATGTTGACTACGCAGGAAAAAAAATACCCGATTGTTTGGCGAATAGTGGCTTGCTTTCATAGGACTTGAACCATTCTTTAGCATCCTGTTTAGTTACACTATGGAATGACTTCGTTATTGAGTTGAATCGCAATTTTCCCTGGCATTTCACTACTCTGTCCAAACGAAGATCTCAAAAGTTAGTATCGGAAAGGGCGATTTGGAAATTCTTACGGGATTATTTACAGGATATTGTAATTAAGGTAGTGTTGGAAAAAAAGTACAGCTTTTGCGAGCTGAGCGATGAGACCTCTGAGAATGTGATTTGTGACTGTCCAATGTTGGCGTCAACTGCGGATGCTTTTGTTATTAAATCAAATAGGAAAATTGGCTTCAGTAGAAGCCTGAACCTGTTATTCTAAAGTTTAGGGCTGCACATGAGTCGCAGTGAATGTGGCCTCACTAATAACAATAGACATTAGGTGGAATATTAAGTTTATTTACTCAAGAAGAGAGATTTTACAAAATACATATGTTAGTATTTTTATATAATCTGTAAATTATATGAACATTTTAATTTAAAATAAACTACATCAAGTGTTAATCCAATATATTGTAGAGTGCTAATGAGTACCAAGATAATATATACATTTAATTTGAAATACATTATTGATACTTTAACTGTTTTAAAAGTCGTAAAATTTTATTAAACACTTTGAAATAACATTTGCATAGGAAATGACTTTGTCAACATTTTTAAGATTTCATAAGCAATTTTAGGCAAGTCCCTCACTACTATTTAAAATTTTCCATTAAATTGCTATTGTTACAGTTTCTTTCATAAATTTGTTTTTATTAATATCGATTTACCAACTATTTTGGAATAAGTATCGTAAAAAAACTATAGTACACTATAAAAATAAACTTGAACACAAACTGCAAACGTTATGCTTCAATAAATATTAATTTCGATTAGTTTTAATACAAAAAACACTGTAGTAATATTAAAATACCAACAATGATATTTCTATATATAATATTGTAGTAAATTACTCGTAATAAATACAGGCACAGGTGCGGTCCACAATACACAGTCACAAACCCAAAAACTACACCAACAAATCCATATTGTAAATGAATAAATACGATATAAAAACTATGAATTTATTTCCTTTCCAAAAGCACACACCTCTCTTAATAAAATCATCATCATAATCATTGTGATTTTTGTTTTCAATAATGATCGTGCTTTTTTAGTCATTTGAGCCATCAGAAAGCAGTTACTCCAAAAATTTTGACATAATTTTATTTATGCTTTAATTTTTGTCGTTATAGTTGTTGTTTTTTTTAACTAAACTTAACTTTTAGCAACAATTAATGTTTGTTTACATGTTCTGCATGAAATATAACTGCGATACTTTCAAAATTTATTTATAAGAAACAAACAAAAATACGCTGTGAAAAAAACCCAAAAACCTTAACTCATTCCCAGCTAAAATTACCAAAATGTAGTATAAGTAGTAGTCGATGGACATGTTTCGTGCTGCCCCCGCAAACCCCTGCGGCATCATAAATTAGTACTTTAGCCATAAATTTAACATTATGAGTATGAATATGATTCGGTAGCTAAAAATAAATATGTAAGTAACAAGCAATAATGCACGTTATCATTACCATAATCATAATCACACGTTTATTAAGCCATCATGCTCGATATACATACTTTTTATTCGGTACACCAATGACTCGTTTAACATGTTTCTGAGGCACAACAACATCGAGGTCGACACATTACAAAAGCAGAGTCAGAATATTGAAAATATTATCGAAAACAACAACTCTGAAATTGAGTACCTTATTTATAGCTTGAGTATTTCAGTCGGAGCAGGAGAATCCTGAAATCGGAAGAGATTTTTAGATATTCAGTATGAAAGTGCACTATACAGTAGCCCAATAAAGTTTACATACAGGAAAAATAATTGTCTTACTTTAATTTAAAGCATTTTTTGTAGCTTTTATACCCTCCACACCACAAGTGGTGAATTAGGGTGTATATAAGTTTGTCATTCCGTGTGTAACATTGAGAAATATTCATCGGAGACCCAACAAAGTATATATTTTCTTGATCCTTATGAAATTCCAAGTCGATTGAGCCATGTCCGTCTGTCTGTCTGTCTGCGTAAAACACGCTCACGTCCAAAATACGCAAACAAAATTGGTAGACTTGCAAAAAATATGTTTACTGTTGTCCTAAGCAGTTTGGTATTGAAAATCAGCAAAATCGGTTCAGTAGAACCAGAGCCAAAATTTGAGACATCCTAAAAAATTGACAATTTTCACATATTTTTGGTTATTTGTGTAAATATATTGCAGATAATACCATACAACTTTACACACGTTATTTTTATAATAAAAGGACTAACTCTAGTGAAAATTATAAGAATCGGTTCATGATTTCTCATAGCCCCCATACAAATTTCTTCCCGAAATATGGTTCTATGGTCTATAAATGCCTTCAGAATTGCAGTATCCATACAAAATTCAGTAAAAATAAGTTTCTCAACACTAAATTTTTTGTGGATCGGCCCATATTTGACCATAGCCCCCATATAAAGTTCACTTCCGAAAATCACTTAAATTAGCACAAATATCTTATAAATATCGCTATTAAGTTGAAATTCGTCATAAATAATCCCCATAAATACCAAAATCGGCCTATAATTGGTTATAGCTCCCATATATGTATATCAACCTAAAAAATATGTATGCAGGTGGAGGGTAATTAAGATTCGGCAAAGCCGAATATACCGTTCTAACTTGTTTTTAATGTCTTATGTCGATTTTAGCAAAAAAAAACAAATAACGCGCAAAAGTTCACCGTTATTAGTGTTATTGATTCTGAGTAAAATACCGAAAATTTTATTTTCTGTTATGCCTACTTTTTGGTGGGCGTGAATTTTAAGTTTCAAAATATTTTGAAAATTAAAGCCCAAAAAACCAAAAAAAAATTTCATTATTTGACTCAGAATCAAAAATTCTAAAAACGGTGAAATTTTGGACGTGATAGGAAATGTTGCTAAACTTAAGTGATGTTGTTTTAATTTTTTTAGCATGAATTTATACAAATACTGCTTTCAATAAAACAAAATTAATTTGAATTCCTGTATGTAGACTTTATTGGGCTACTGTATATTGACCTTAATCGCAACAATGCATAATTCTAACCTAATAAAAATATTGTTACAATATAACCCTAAACGGTTAATCACTGGTCCCGTGATTGGTTCCACGGGGGTAGAGTCCGGTTTTAGTTTTTACACTTTATATGTCTTTGGCCTTGGAGTGGATAAATTGCAACATGACAGGTCACGGACGTTGTTGCATAACGGCATTTAGTGTGCAATACCTGGATTTTTTTCAACTGCTGCTCATTTTTTTAGTATTATTCCCTGAGAATTTTTAGCATTTAAAGAGCTAAATAAAGTTATCAAGCGTTTTGGATCAAAAACTTTTAGGTTCTATATTAATATGTATTACAAAATAATTTAGGAGTAACAAAATATGTAGTGAATGAGGATCTTAAGGATAACTAGAAGTTTGATTCAGAAAAAATTCTACATCAATTGTAAAAATAATATGGGCCTTTCCACAGACTGTCAGAAATATGTTTAATATGCACTGCAGCCAATCTTTGTTGTCACTCGTATCATGAGAAAATTGGCCTAGAGAAAATTAACTGTGAACTTAGCTAAAGACTTAAGGTTATTGAAGCTATATAAAATGTACGTCGAAACAATCTATAACAATGTATATATAAAAATGAAATGGTCCATGTATGTAATGGCATCACATTTGAACGGCTGGAGCGATTTGGCTAATTTCGAAATTTTCAGGAGATGGTTCGTAAATTTTTCTTTTAATATATTGCCCCCTTTTCACTTTTCTGAAGAACTAACATTAGTAAATAGCTACCGAGAGAAGCCGTGGCGGTCAGCTAGTAAATAATAAATACGATGCTTTGATAGAGATTACTTGAACTAATCCTTATTATAAACGTGACGGGAAAATATGTCTGGTGCTAAATCATAATAAATCTTGAAAACAATTAACCCTCTAACCGGCCAATTTTATTTCGAGGTAAAATAATATACCAGGTTATTGTTTGAAAAAAAAAGAAATACGTTGAATAAAAACAAACAAAAGACAAGTGTTTATCACAATAGGTAAATTGTTTGTCTCTTTACTCATATTTACCGTTATAACGGGAAAATAACCAAATAAAGCAGCATTACATACATTTAACATACCCGCCTAAAGGCAGCCTTGCTGGTTAGAAGGTTAATACAAATTTGTATTTCAAAATGACAGCTACCAACTAGGGTTTTTATCCCGGGAATTACCGTTAATTTTCCACTACCCGATTCCCGGGATTTTTAGTCGGGATTCCCGGGAGTTAAAAATTGACGTAACTACAAAGAAAACAAGTTAGAGCTCTATGTTTTTCACAATAGAAAACGTGAAAGTTTTTTTTTACAGTTTTTCATTTATATCTTGGCCTTAATATTGAATTAATTCCTTTTACTAAAAGGCTTAAGAAAATGTTTTTCAATTCGTTTGGTAAATAAAATGGAATGAAGAAAAAACATTTAAACTCAATTTGTGGTAGATTTGATTTAACAAAATTTGATAATTCAAAGTTTGAATAAATTTTTTTTTTTTGACTTCAAAATTAATTAAATTTAAATTAAGCTTTTGAATGAAGCTAAAGAACCCATGTTAAGATTTCTTTAATTTTTCACTTCATAGTAGTACGAATGTCACATTCCTAACCCAGAAAATTGCCATGTACTTTTATATGAAAAATTTATTGGGTACATGACTTAAAAATGTGGAATTTTTTTTAAATATTTCGCTTTTATTTTGGAACATTTGTACAATATAAATTTATTCAATGAATTGGAAATTGTTAGCTATGACCTTTCCCGTCTTTCTGGCAACATATGGATTCCGAGCCAAAAGAACTGCTTATTTTTTGAGGCCAAGAACAAATCCAGCCCATTTACTGTTTCAAAGTAAAGCTTATCCCAGAGGGAGCGTTCTGCTTCGATCGAAACAAATAGTAGTTGGACTATAATGCAACCACTACATTTTAAATAGTTTTTAACAGGTATTGCAGCATGTGTCCTATTGTTGTCATGGTTACAGTTTCATGTTTGACCGCATATTCTGGGCATTTTTCGATCAATGCTCGCTTCAAACGAATCAGTTGCTTTCGGTACAGGTTCTATGTGATGGTCTGATCAGATTTCAGCATCTCATAATAAATAGGACCTTTTGCAGTAATTCTTGACCTTCAAACTTTTTGGATTCCCTGAGCGATATTTGTTTTCCGTGTCAAAATCAACACTTCTGACCCGCACGAACCATCTCACGCACATTGGCATAAAATTCAATATTTTCGAAGCAAAAAAAATCAGTTTTGCATACACTAAGTTTTTTGGAACTACCGAATTGATTGATTTTAAATTTACATATCTCCAAACAAACAAGTATGTTGGCGATTGGTAACCGGAAAAAGCAATTAAGGACCCTTTGCAAATTATTAGTTATCTTCGATCTGTAAATTAATTACAATGGTTGGGCCCAGCATGTCAAATTTAGCGTATTTTGCGCAAGATTTGCGCTTTTAAATAATTTAAAAATATCATTATTGACAGACATAGCTTTTTTTGGAAAAAACGCACTAGATTGGAATGTTTCATTTTGAGGAAGTTTATATTTCGACAAATAATTTTAAAAACCATTAAGTAATTGAGGTCGTGTTTAAGAGTATTTTCTTCAATAATCTTGAGGACATAAGTATAAATAAGCCAATTCTGGAATCAAGAAAACTTTCGGTTAACTGCAAGTTATCAAACTAAAATTATACTTTTAACAAAAGATCAAGTTGGAATAAAATAGTCATCATTATTAAAGTCATCACCAAAAATGTTGGCAGTTTGTAACGAAATATTGGTCGTAGAACCAACAAGTATATATATTCTGGGTGCTAATATAATTTAATGATGATCTAGCTATGTCCATCCGTCTATTGTTGGGCCTCGAGGAAAGGACGTAAGAGGATGAACATTTTTCCTAATAGTCTTTCTTGATCAGAAATGTTTGAAATTAAGAAATGGCAATTGAACCAGAGTTATTGAACAAAATATGAGACATCCTCCAATAAAGTTTATAATTTTTAGAATTGTTCTGTTATTATCATTATAAAATTCTAAGACGACGTAGTTTTGTCATGTCTGTCTGTTAAAGTCGCGACAGTGCCTAGAGCTACGGAATTTAGAGGTGAAATGTTCCGAAAATATTTTTTGTTGATCGGAAATGTTTGGTGTAGAAAATAGACAAAATCGGTTCAACCAAAAAAAAAAAATTAAAATACGAGGAGACAAAGAAAACCAAAAATTGCCATAAAAAGTTAAATCAATTTTCTGGATTTAGTAATTTTTTCAACAGTTTTGCAATCAATTAGAATTTTTTCTGAAATAGTTTTGGCAACACAGGTGATGGAATTAAGCCAAAGGAACGTGTTCTGTTTTGTAAATTATATTACGGGTCATAGAAGTTTTAACCAAATTTATTAACATTTTGCTGCCATTTTCAGATGTCATTGGACTTCCAATTGAACTTAATGCAATCTTAAGCTTTAAATTATATGAACTTGAATAATTACGATTGTAGTTATAAGAAGAAAAACAATCGTATAAAAGGGCGTAAGTGTAATATAGTTGTAAACATAAAATAAGTAATAACATTAAAATCCTATCATAAATTCATCAAAACATACGTAAATTTTATTCCGCTCTCACACTCTCTCTCTCTAGTACTTTGACTGTGCTGCCAGTTTTTGTGGTATGCCTTGAGAATACCAATATTTAATTTTTATATATTTTGATTCAAATAAATACAAGTTCGAATGTGCGTTCAAAATCTACGAAATTTCTTTGTGGTATTTTCTGTGTGTGAATATAAAAATTCATAATAAAGTAGCTCAACGCACTCGATTCAATCGTTTATCATAATAAAATGATCGAAATGAAAATTCAAACATGACATTTAACATATGTTCGTTTGATTACTCTCTTTTAATGAAATTCATTTCGTTCACAAAATATTCCCCAAATATTATGAATTCATTTAGCGTCTGACATGATAAGTTTTGTTGTTTCGTTTTTTTGTACTTTTTTTTTTGCTTTAAATTTCATAAATTCGTAATAAATGTATTTTAAAACATCAACAAGATGGATTATGGAATATGAATGATATTGAATTTGGCACAATATTTGAAATATGAGTTCATGCTTTTTTGTGGGAAAAAAAGATTGCTTTTGCCATGTTTGGTAATTTATTCTTGTGATCATTATTAATCAGTTAAAAATAAAGTGATCGTCATTTGAGGAATTTGCATGCAGAAGTATTTTGTTTTAATTTTTGTTAAGATTGTCACGAGATTCCATGTGGACATCTGATGTGAATGTTTTTTTTCGGTATTTTAATTTTCGGTTAGTACATATATTGATACATATATATAGTGGTACATATATTTCGTTGTATAACTTACATTACTACTAGTGTTGTCAATTATTCGGGTTTTATTTTAATCGAATAAAAGTTCATACATTTTCTATTATTCGAGTGATCGATTAAAGACAATTCTGTTTTAAATGCATTTGTAATTAATTGACAAGCCCATACAGTCTCTGTTAAACTAGCAAATTTACAATACGCAAGAGGAATATTAGGGAATATCAGGGTCAATCATATTATCGCCCACTTTCTGGTTAATTCATCTGATATGAATTTACCTCTCCAGTTACCATGGTCATGGCCCATATCAGCGTTAGCTAAGAATATCTCGCAGCTTGTTTCAAAAACACCTCTCATTATTCGGTTAACCTAGATGAGACAGACGCTACTTCCATACATATGTATCAGACCAATTATGAAAAAAAAAACCACGGGACCTTTTCTTTTTTTTTAAATAAATGAGTAAAGGGAAAAAACTTCCGGTTCCATTCGCTTTGAAATAGTGATCCCTAACAATTTAGCTCATATGACCCTATCATCAGATATTTCATCTAAAAATTTCATATATCGAACGATGCAATTGCAGTTTTGAGTAGCGACGCACAGTGGTATGAAAAACAAGTAAGAAAGTATAGTCGGTCAAGCCCGACCATATAATACCTACACTAAGTAAAAGATCAAAAACATTTTTCTGTTAAAATTTCAATAATTTATATTTTTGAGTGATTTTTGGAAATGGGCCTTATATGGGAGCTATGACCAATTATGGACCGATCACCATGAAATTGGGTGATTTATGTCTGTATGAAAGTTATTTATGTTGAATTTTTTGTGTATACCAACATTTTTAAGCGATTTATGCACGTTAAAGTGATTTTCGGAAGCGGGTCTATATGGGAGCTATGACTAATTATGGACCGATCGTAACAAAATTTGGAGGCATGAATTTTGTATACATAAAACTTATTTGGAGCGGAATTTGTGGAGATACATATTTAAACTAAACATTTATGACCGATAAAGTCCAATTTCGTGAGGACATTTGTATGGGGGCTAGGTGAAAAAATGGACCGATTTCAGCCAGTTTCAATTCGCTTGGTCCTTGGGCCAAATTTGATCGAAACATCTTCAAAATTGCGACCTGTACTCTGCGCACAAGGTTTGCATGGACAGCCAGCCGACCAGCCAGCCAGACATCGTTTAATCGACTCAGAAAGAGATTCTAAGTCGATCGGTATACTTTAAGGTGGGTGTTAGACTATGAAATATCCCCACTATGGTGGTCTAGGGTATAAAAAATAGGTAAATAAATCAGTAACTTCTAAACCCTTAGTCCGATTTTAATGAAATTTCACATGCGCAAAGGAAAAGTGTTGTCGAGTTTTTTTTTAAATCGGAAGATGATACCCGAGGTGTCCTACTTTGGGGAACCCTGACCCAGCTCCTGGTGGGCTCATGAGGTCCAGATACACAACTTAAACTGAAAAACACTTCCCCTTTGCGCATGTGAAATTTCATTAAAATCGGACTAAGGGTTTAGAATTTACAGATTTATTTCCATCTTTTTTTTCTCATACCACTGTCCGACGCTGAGCACTCATCCGGGTTCCCTTAGAGAACACCTGAACTGAGTTTGGTTTCACCGATGTTGTCTTTGTAATCCTCACTAAAGGATCAGGCTATTGATTTAGGTACCGGTTTAGGACATTTGGTATTCACTTATTGGCTCTTTATCGCAGCATTATGTTCTGAACTCTGCACAGTGGGGCAGAATCGAAATTTTTTGGAAATAAATCTGGCATTTCTAAACGACTGGTCCGCTCGGAATAAAATTTGACGTGCGAGTAGCCAAGGAGTATTCGAGTTTTGTTTCCCATCCGATTTAAAAGATTTTTATATTTTTGGAAAGCGTTCAGATAGGCCTTGAAAACTCTCTTGCGTATGCTATTTATTAGGGTATTCAATTAATCGTGTTCCTGGATTAATCGGTTAATCGAGCAAATAATTAATCGGTGTTTAGATTTATTCGGTTAATAATCGGTTAATTTTAAATTATTCGATTAACCGAATAATTTATATTTAAATGTTAAACTGAAACTAAATCACGAATTTTGTGTACTTAGTATTTTATTAATAAAAAGAACAAAAATATAAAAAGTAAAAAATAAATAAAAAAAAAATTCAACCAAAAAGTAAATAATTTTCTTTAGGTTTAATAAAACTTGACTTGGAAAAAACTCTCTCGTTGGAGATGTTGGAGAAATCGAAAATAAGACATGATAAAGAATATCCAATTTGTCAGTTATTTTTTTAGTTTTTTCGAAGCATATAAAATGCTCCATTATACCATTGGAGTGCTTTTGGATTTTTTAGATTTTAAATACTTTTAATAATTTCGATAAGTTCTGATAAAAATTCGTTTCAGTAGAGTCTCCAGTTTCGTCTATTATCATGTTCTTATCTGACAATACATGTAAAGTTATTATACTCACTAAACATATTTCTTGAATGCTCGAAAAAAATATGTAATTTTACTTTGACATTTGTATTTGAATTAAAATGAAAAATTAAAAATAAAAAAAATATGTTAAAGTGCAAAAAAGAAATTTCGGTTAATCGGTTAACCGACACAAATTAATCGGTTTATTCGTTATTTGAAAATCGGCAATTTTGAATTATTCGAACAGTTAACCGAACAAAATTAATCGGTTAACCGTTAATCGGTTGAATACCCTACTATTTATCTCTTATAATTTCCGAGTTATAGCCATTTCAAAATTTAAATTTTAAAATTTTGCCATAACTTGGTCCGCTTTTTTAAAATATTTGGCGTACTTTTGAACCGAATGGATTTTTTTTGTTGGTTACACAACTAATTTACCATTAATATACAAAAGCTTTCAGAGCACTATCATTTATGGATCCAAAAAAATTTAAAAATTAAAAAAATAATAGATTTTTGCTGTTTTTTGGGTCAAAATGTGATTTAAAACTTTTTTTTATTAAAAAAAACTTTCTTTAAGAACATATAACAATTTTATGTTTTATCTCTACGGAGAACATTCTGGTATAAAAAATGTTTTATATTTATCGAATATGTCGGCCTTACGCCCTTCGGAAATTGACCTATTTTTTTATCAAAATTTCAACATTGGACCACATGTTATAAAATCCCAAAGCCGGGATCAAAAAAAGAAAAGCTGCTTTGGAAACCCTGATATGTTCCCTATTTATCCCCAAAGTATTTCCCTAGCCCCAAAGGAAATGTGGACCCTATGATCAAAATTGTAAAAAATACCATTTTTGGGATTTTCACTCCAATTTTTAGGTATTGCGGGATTCCCTTTGACCTTTTGACAAGTGTTTTTTTTAAATTTATTATTAAGAGTGACAAATTTAAAAATCGTTGAAAATTTCATTTAATTTTGTTAATAAATAAAGATTTTATTACATATTTATTGAGTTTCTAAAATTTAAATTTGTATCAATATTTTACGCCTACGTCAAATTTTATTCCGATCCGACCAGCCGTTTAGAAATGACAGATTTATTTCCAAAAAATTTCGATTCTGCCCCACTGTGCGCTGCCATTTCGTCATCAATTCTGCATCAGTGTAAATTGGTAAATTTTGCAATCAAGCTATATGGTCTCTATCATAACATAGATAAGCAAATTGCGCTTTAGTAAGTTCCTCAGTTTTCTTGGAACCCAATGAATATAAAAGGGGAACGACTGGTGATTGCAGGCCGCCTATATAGTTTTTACGGCGAAATTATCCATCAGAACCTGAATTGGCATGGAGTGGTAAATCGTCAGGATAGGTGGATTTCGTCACAAGTAATAATTGCACATTCATAGTATGTTTCCAACAGTAAGCCAACATAGGTTTGCCAAATTGACTTCTTGCGATACCACTAGCTTGCAGACTAGTCGGAGCCGATTACCATCGCTGTGGGAGTAAGTTGCCGAATATGATAAATCCCCGTACCGAGCAAGACGGGAATGAGTTCACAAGCCGCGGACATATACACTCAAATACGCAGGCCTTTTGGACTAAATAGACCAGTTCTATATATATATCATCTCTACAAGTGAAATATTGTCAAAGAAAATGTACCTATGACATCTACTGACACACATCAATCTATATCTTAGAGTTGCTGTTTAAATTTCAATTGTAATAGCCTAGCTGATAAATTGGTCTCTCAACTATTTAAGATCTCCAGTTATTGTATAACTAAACATAACTAAGCGACAAAAATTACTGACAAAGAAGCATGGAATTACCAAGAACTCGTGACAAAATCACATCAACAAAAACTTGTAACTAAAACCATCAAAAGTTTATAGATTACGTAATAAAAAAAAATATTGTATAAATATTATCCAATACGAATTTTCAGATAAACGAGAATATTTTTAATTTTAGGCTGTTTTAACCCTTTTCAACATTTCAATACATTTTTACGTTTTATTAAGTATGTAACATAATAATTTCCTTTATGGATCGCCCTCGCCCTTTAGCTCTTCTTTTGTGTTTTCTTGCCAATAAACATTTATTGCAATAATCCCCAACAATAGAGACGAAAAGGAATAAGCATTCAAAATATTGATAAGTTTGAAATGTTTGTGCCATTATACTCAATCCAATGTCTTTCATTCATCCTTTTTGTTGATATTTATACTTCCCCATCATATTTTGGTCTAAGTAGACGACTATAGAATTTCTTACATTATTGTAATTGTTCCTGTTACTCATACGGTTGGAATGGCTATACATTTTGCCAACAGTTGAATGTTTTCAGTCAATACCAATAACAGACCAAAACTGTAATCAAAGGAGGTACAAAGTAATTTCAATATGAGACTTTTATGTAGAAAATAATAAAATGCAATCAATAAAAATTGGTAAACAAGAATTATTTCGAATGAGAAGTAAAAGCATTTATGGAAGGAATAACAAGAATTATTATGAATGAGGCGACAGTGGTAGCTGCTACATTTTTTCACAGGATTATATCTCATTTATCAAAAAGGAGACCAATCGATCACGTACATTTATTGACTTTTTCGATCCCAATTGAATACTAATGAAGGGTTAGGTTCAGTTTTTCAGCCGATCGATTATAATATTTTTGGTCTCTATGAACATAAGACTTTGATGTTGCAGTTTTTTTTGGCATATCTCGATCTAAGATGTTAGGTTTTTGTTGGAATTGTTGGAAAATTTTCCTTGCCAGTTATTTATTAGTGGGTCCACATTTTCTGTCCGAACCTATTATTCTCCGTGTTGATAAACTCTCCTTGTGTTATAATTGTGGAATATCTTAACAAATCAAAACAAATTTAAAATGTTTGAGCAAATTAAAATTTTGTATGATCATAAACACACTGAGTACCAAATGTGGAACGAGTCAGTTTCGATTCCTGGACGAAAATTGTTAGACTTAAAGAGGCATACCTATCAGATGACCCATTATGAGTAACGAACAAAATGTAGTGCAACTATTTCTGTTAGAGGAATAAAACTAACGGGAGAAACATGAAATACATTCAACATTTATATCCGTTTATCATTTTTGTGACCTTTTGTTCCTTCTTTTGCGAAAGCAGAAGGTAGAAGACGGTCTAGAATCAGAGAAATGACTAAAAGTCATGAAAAAGAAATGCGATGAAACGATTGTTGGTTGTATCATTGTATTTTTCTCTTTTCATAAAATTTATTACAGGACTTTTGCTCAATATTTCATACGAATCAATTCAAATACATTCGTACACTCGCCAGCTTTTGTATGTGTATAGAAATACATAAATATTCAATTGTTGTTAGTTTTTGTTGTGAATGAATAAAAAGGATTTCATTTATATGTTTTCTATGAACCGGCCAACAACAATTTTAACAAGAGCATAAATATTGATGAGTTGATGGTGTAAGTAACTTTTTTTTACCCTTTTCATGCTTATTTTCCTTTTGGTCTTGTAATACGACCTCTTTATGACCAGTTAGTCAGACAGTCGATGTGAATGTTTCTATGACTAAAAGGGTCGCTTTAATTTTTGTTGTGTATTGAGAGGAGATCACCCCTTTTTATTGATTGTTTGCGAATCAGTTTTTTTTTTTTGTTAGATTTTTGCATGGTACGGAAGTGATATTTTTGTTTTATTGTTCTTTGCATTGTGTTTTGCCATTTATGACTTGTTTCACAGCGCCTTTGTTTCATTTCGATTTTAATTCGAGCACTTGTTTTTTTCTCAATTTTTGTTTAGTTGTCCTCCAACATCCTTAATGAATTATTATGTTTTGCATGGAAATTGGTATGAGCCTTTGATAGATATTATTATTATTATGTTTATTTAATGGTTTGGAAGAAATGAATTGATTAAATGACTGTCGATTTAATATTTTTGCTTCAATTAGAAATAAAATAGCAGTGGAGTTGGAAAGGAAGGATTATAACATTCAATCCTATTCACTTTGTATGTGAATAATTGTCTTAAAATCTTAAATTTGATAAAACTCGTTTAAATCAAATATTTTAACTGTCTCAACATCTTTGGTAAAGTGCTATTAGTATGTAATTCCATAAAGTGCTTATTACTCTTAAGCAAATAAATTTAATTTCGTCATTTCCTTAAACAGTAACTATTTTGTATTTGAAATGTCCACTTTTCTTAGAATGGGTTGCATAGGCAGCCACTTCTTCAAGGTAATTACTTGGTTACATCAAAAATGTATACTGTTGTGAAACCCAATGAGTAAACAGCTTATCCCTAAATCGGCACATATTGTCTCCACACCGAACCAACCTGATGCTCTGATGAATGATCTGATGTATCTGAGATTCATGCTCGTCGATTGCTCTTCAAAACAGGTCAGAGAGATGGGACCCTGATCAAGATCGGATATTGACTGAATAAGTGAGACATCGTCAACTCTTCCTCATTATGATAACTTCTGAAGTAGTTTTTGAACCGCATATAAGGTTTGCTACAATGTAGTGATACTAGTAGCATTATCTGCTCGCAACGGAATCCAATTAGTAAGTAGATTCGATCAATCAGCATCAGGCCAAATTGACATCACAATAGCACAGGCGGTTCACTTAATCTGAGAAATCTTAAACAGTTTCGGTTGGATTGTCAGAGTTAGTGTCAATATAATGATTAAAAGGCAAAAATATGAAAATAATAAATTTAAAAAATTGTATATACATACATATATTTTTCTGAAAGGTTAGAAAATTTACTCTCAAATTTTTGGAAACACATTTTGATGTCACTAGCATAGAATAATATATCCATAGAAGCGTTACTGAGAGGGAGAAAACCTAAGTCTGTTGTCAAAAACCTAAGTCATGAGAATGTATTAGTACATAGTTTTGATATTGTATTGGTGCCTTTTTAATTTTCACCAAACATACAGAGTTGTATAAAAATGTTTAAATTTTAATCTATTTAAATTTTCTTCTATTTCCAATGCCAAAAATTTAAACTCTGTTCTATAAATTAAATTCCACACAAATAAAATTAAGTGTCAAAAATTAATAAAAAATATTTTTTTTCGTTTGAGCAAAATTAACGTGTTTCGGCAAAAAAGTGTCCTGAAATGTATTTAAAAAAATGCGAAATATTGTGTAGAAGTGTAATAAAGTGGTTTGTCTCTATTTAATTGGAATATCGAAGTTAAAATTTCAAGTATTTTTATGTGTATAATTCTCTCACAAGTATGATGAATTCACATATCACATGTACGTGTGAAGAGACTAATTATTTTACTCTCAGTTGCGTCTCTAGTTGTACCCTATGTCACTAGATTGCAAGTAATGTTTACTCAAAAATTGTTATTAAAAATATGGAAAATATTACAAAAATAATTCTCAAAAAATAACTGTAGAAATCATGATAAAAATATAGAAGGTAGTTTCAATCAAAATTTTTTTTTTAAAATAAGGTTTTTTGAAGTTTCCATTTTTTGTGAGCATTATAAAAAGCGTTGCCACATTCCAAAAAATGATTATGATTTTCGAGAATTTTTTTACAAAAAATGTGTAATTTAATTTGACTATTTTTATATGTATGCATTTTCTTCATTTTTTTTATTACTATGTAAATATTTTATATCTTTTAAATTGAGGTTTAATTATAAGAGACAAGTAGCACACGGAAGAATGTATTTTCAAGATCTAGCCGAGCACTCTCAGAAAATATAAAAAGTCTTTGAAATCGGATGGAAAACAAAAAATGGCACGCGTTTAACAAATTTACATGTCGAAGGTGCCCTACTTTGGGTCCCATAGCGCCACCATTGAAGTATTTGTGGGGTTCATTTTCAAATCTTATACTCGAATATTCCTTGGGTACGCCGTTTAGAAATACGAGATTTATTTTCAAATAATTTCGATTCTACTCCAGTGTGCATAGTTAATGGATTATGATCGGTAATAATCGGTGGTATATATCCCAAAATATGTTTACATAATAAATAGTATATTGAAGTTACCTTGTGTTCATTGGGACAGCATTCATATCCAATCTCACACGCTTTGTTTTAACTGAAATATTACTTTTAACTAAATGGTCAGAGCACACCATTGGCTGTTTTCCATATATCCATAAACTGTTGTTGTTGTTGGGTAAATATTTTTTCTATTTTTTTAATAATTTTCAAATTAATGAAAATTATGTATTCCCAAAGGTAAAATTTGAAATTGATATGGCATTACTATTTTAACGAAAACGTCAAAATCCTTAAGCATGTCAGACGTAGAATTTTTAAAAATAAAGAGAGAATGAAACTACCTTCTATTTTTCTACTATGGTAGAAATGATATTTGTATTGATAACTTCTTCACAGAGAAAATTTAAAAATTAATCGATTTCGCTTAGTTTTGGAAAGAAAATTAGTGAATGCTTTTCTTTCCAATCAGTCGCTGATCGCAGTGGTTCACTATTAATAAACAATGATGTACACACACAAAGATGGGGACAAATTAGTAACATCGCCACAGATGAAACTACCGAGGACAACGAAATTGAAAGCAACAGCCCTACAGAAAATATGATAAGAATATCAAGCTGGGGGGCTGCTGTATAAGTGAGATAAAGGAGGCCACCAAGAAGTTAAGAAATAACAGGGCAGCATGTGAAGATGGAATACCGGCTGAAATTCTTCGGGTTGACATCGAAACCATCAGTCTGGGAAGAGGAAAGGCTATCTCCAACTTGGAAGAATGGTACCATCGTTATGTTACCGAAAAGTGGCAACTTAAAAGATTGCAACAACTAGAGAGGGATTACTCACGTTAACACCATATACAAGATAATAGCAAACAGGAGCTGCATAGACCAGGCCAACACTATACGTATTATAATAGAAAAATCCCTAAAATGTCGTACTCCAATGTACATACTGTTCATAGATTTCAAGAAAGCCTTCGATACCATAAGACGGAATGCCATATGCAAAGCATTGATAAGAAAAGGAGTACCCCAGAAAACAACTCGAATCATCAGAGCTATGTATGCAGAACTATCAGTTCTTCACAATGGTAATATAGTAAGTCAACACAAAGGCTGGAGTAAAACAAGGATGTCCCCTATAATGCTATTCCCTATAGTGCTAGATGGCATCATAAGCCAAGTCTATTCAGAGAGAAGATGAATAACGTGGAGCCTCTCACGTCAACTCGAGGATTCGGATTATACCGATGATATTTGTATACTCTCGCACAAGGTCTTCAACATGTAAGCAAAGTAGAATATTTGGAAAGACTAGCACGCAATGTTGGACTTGAGATAAATATCAAGAAAACCAAAGCTATGAGAATCAACAACGTTAGCACCGATAACATCATGTTACAAGGCCAATCAGTTGAATACGAAAACAACTGCAACTAATCGTGTAAGAGCTGCTTGAAGAGTGGCTACCCATGGAACCTAACCTAATCGTGTAAGATGAAGATGCTTTGTGGAAGCCATATGCTCCCAAGAGGGGTAATGAAAAAAAAACAAAATTGTACTAATAATGACAATTTTAATTTTGATACTTTTTACCAAACGCTAAACAAAATGTATCTTAGCTTGAAACTGGACAAGCGTAAATAAAGCTGGACAATCCAGTCAAAACAAGTCCGCCTGTCAACCCTATTTTCAATACAGTTTTGAAGAGCATTTACCAAATTATTATTTTCCATGAATATTCATATGGACTTAATTATCCGATTCTCAATTTGAGATTCCAGGATTGTCTTCTATCCAGGATAATACCAAGATACTTAGTTCTACTAGAAATTTTCACAAAAGAGGATATAACATTCCTGGTACAAGAATTGTCCGGATTTGAAACACTGAAACTCACGAACGTAGCATATACCCCCCCTTTACCAAGTATCTCACCGATTAATTGTCGAGTAAAAAGTCAACACAAATCCTCCATAACGGATTCAGAGGAGTAAAGTTATTAATCCTATACAGCCTTGTGATAAGTACGAGTTCAGTCTTCAATGGATTCACATTGAATCCCCAAGAAACACTCTACTTACTGATGCAACACGGTTTTTATCCAGAAATTTAACAGAAATATTTGCCGCTACATCTTCTATATGACATTTGTGTCTATAACCAGGATTTACCAGTTTTGAAGCACTGAAACTTACGAACGTAGCTCATACATATCCCCCTATTACCATTATCACAACTATTAATTGGCACTGAAACTATTAAAAGCTGCATCGATCCCCAAGAATGCAACAGGAGATTACAACTTATGTGCTAGCGAAAATTCAATAGTTTCCACTAGCGAATTCATATCAGTTCCATTTTTCTTATATACTACTTGAATAATATTTATTGCAATAAAATTACAAATCAATAATCAAAATTTTGGGTGGTCGGTCGGCTTTTTTTCTCTAAACTAAAACAATCACAAATTAAAGTCAAAATTTACGATTTCAAATTTATAAAATTCTTTTGATCAAAGCTATCAAAATATTTTCTTAACCATCATCAAAGCACGTTTATACGAAATTATTTCAAACGTTTATGAAAAAACAAATTTTTACAAATAAAAATACCAATATGATGATAAAAGCACAAAGGTCCCCCGTAGAGATGAAAAATGCCCGTTAAGAAAAGAGAAAACCGATCAAAAATTAAAAAAAAAAACAAGAATAAAAATCTCTTAATAATCATTTAGTGTGAAAACATAAATAAGAAAATCTACACACAATCCCTCTAAACATTCAAACACTTTTGGAATTTGAAAAATCAACTTCAATTATGAATTTCTAGATTAATTTATTTTCAATATACAAAAACAAAACAAACACAAGACCAAAGACTTCCTAAACTATGCATCATGCACTTAGGTTTCATCTCCATGGTGTGTTTAACATTAACTTTAGTTAAAATAACAAATTAAAGTGTTAATTTTAAATAAATATTGTGTACACTGCACAAAATGCATGTTTGATCAAACTGCTCACTGCAATCCATACAATCCAACCAACTCAATTTATGTGATTAAGAAAAAAGAATAAATGAATTGATAGACTTTGAGTGTAGGAATTCTACAAAAGCACAGCAGGTGCTCCACAATTATAAGATCATAAACCAAAGTGTTTAAAGAAACAACAAATATGGAACGTTTGAAATTAAATGAATTGATGAAACAAATTCTAATTGAACAATTCTGTAGAATATTTAGAGCTAATATATGTATATTATTCGTCGATCTTTCTCCAAATGAGTTGAGTTATTGTTTGACTTAATCGCAACAATATTTTGTGTTTTACTAAAAACGAGTGAATTGGTTATTTTCTAAAATAAAGATGGAAAAAAAGTATTTCAAGTGTTTGATTAATGTTTGGCAAGAGGAAATTTGTATAGGTTAAAAGGAAGTCGGATTTTGTGATGATGAAAACAAACATTTTAGTTACGCATTCCAAAATGTTACACGCTTTCCAAATAATTGTTGTTAATTATTTGATTAAAAATTCGAAGTTTTGCAGAAATTTGTTTCACCTCGTGACTTTTTCTGTTTTATTTTTCATATAAGCAGCTTACTTAAGTTTAGTAATTGATAAAACTGTAATAAAAACAAATTTGAGATAAGTTGAGATAAATATGGTTACTATGTTGCATTATGTTGTTCTGGGTCTTCTCATATAGTTTCTATTTGGTTGATTTCAAAAGATCAATCTACCAGACTAGTTATATACATATAGAGGTATTTGATTTACAACCTTACTCTGAAGTTAGTATTTATGAGTTCTTCCCTATGGCCCTTTTACATGAGAAAATGGTTTAATCATACATATGTCTATTTTGCGGTATCGCTTCCAATATTCATCAACTCCGAATTCATACTATGACAGCTCTGGTGAATTCGTTTGATTGTTTTATAAGGGTAGGCTAATCCATAGCCTCTTTTGCCTCCTTATTTCAATCGATAAGGGCTATGGACCTGTATTTCCAATGTTCTCTAATGATAAACACAGTTCTTGGCCAGAAAATGATTAGGATCTTGTGGTGGCAGCGGTTCACGAACATTTGTTTCTTTTGCATGTCGTGAGTGTCGGCGTTCCAAGTTTCGCAACCGTACAAAAGGATGGATTTTATATTCGTATTGAAGACCAAAATATTTGTGCGAAAAGATAATGTTGATGATTTCCAAATTCATCTCAGACTACAAAATGTTTGCCAAACTTTCTGTAGACCATTACGAATATTCTCATATTTGTATAGATAATACCCCTTAGATAGACCCTGCAAATTGCCATTAATTTCTGGGCATTACTACGTAGAGTTTATGTCTTTGTGAAATTTATGCTCAGACCAGCCTATTTCGCTACCTACGTAGATTTGTTGCAAGGTCCGAGAAGCTGTGTTCTTGGCTCAAAGATATCATCCGCGTAATCTATATCGTTCAGCCGCACAGTGGTTTCCCCCATAGGCCAAAAATCAAAAATAATAATTTTTTTCTAAGCTTTATTGCACTAAATGGATTGACAGCACTCTAAGATTTATGAATCTAACAAATTTTGTTGTTTTTTCTGCGAGATTTAATATTTGTGTCCGTTGCAGGTGGAGTTATGTTTATATTTCATATATTGTGTTTATATAGTCAGAAAAGAAAACTTAAATTTATCTAAATGTATTCCAAATCACATAATGATACAGTTTGTTGAAGGTTTTCTCGAAATCTATGAAATATAGATACAGTAGTAAGCGCCATTCCACAGATTGTTGTCTATAGTTGAATCCATCCTGTTCCTCTCTCAATGCTGGTGTCAATCTATCGGAGATACTTCTGGCAATTATCTTGGCGAAACCTTATTAATCATAAACAACAGAGTAATATCGCAATAGCAAAAGTAGATTGATTCAATGTACCACATAATCTGTGTAAGCCCAAAAAGTTCCTGCTGGAAAATTATTATACAGTTTTCGCATACCGTCTGGCCAATTGATCAGCTATACAGTTACTTTGATCATCACCGTGTCAAGAGACCGCTATATCATTACATATGCTATAAATATACAAATATCTCCAGATATTCGATATAACTACTGTCGTAGCTCCACATTTTACAGCATAGATTTTCGCCTGTAGAGCAGTAAAAAAAGTCTTGTTGTCTAATAAAGCATTTAATCCCATAATCTTCAGTGAAGAATTCACCACTAGGGGGGAAAAATTAAATATCAAAGAATGGTCCCAATATGTAGTGGTAAGCATTACTATGTATATTTCACAGATGTTTAGTATATTAAACCGCTCAAAGTCCTTAAAAGATCAGGACCCTCCACAGTTAAGGGACAATTGTATCGCCATTAAATTCAATGGCAACCAGATTAGAATGATAAATAGCAAAATGGGATTCACCATTGCTTTAAGGATTTAATTGATACCCTAATTAGTACCAATTGCTATTTTCAAGAAAACGATGTCTTATATGTTTAAGTTTTATAATAGCCTTCTGTTGAGGATGATACTAAACACTATCCGTGATCTTATGTCTGATTACATTCAGGAAATTTACACATTTATATCTTCTTGTAAAAAATACTGGTTCCATCTTCACAATTAAAATAACCCACTTTTTTAATTAAAGATAACTCAAGAAATCCAAATGTACAAAATCTATCCTCCTAGCTCTGTTATGGTTTTCGGAATTATGCACTAGAAATCTTTCTCTATCTTACAAAATATTAATTTATCATTCCGGATCAAATTATTGTCTTTAACTTGTAATCGAACTACAAATCACATTTTTCAGTATAAGTCAATGTAAATTGCCATGCGATCGTAACCAATGATGAATCATATTATAACTGGTTGAAACCGGTCCATTATTTCACCTAGTCTACATAACACTACCATATTTGTTAGACATATTATGTTGACCAAAAATAATTACAATTACAACAAATAATTACAATTAGATTTACTTAAAAGCAGTTTGGTAATATCTGGTTTAAAATCAATTAAGCTATATATAAGCAGAAATCTTTGTAGCTAATTCTGAAAAAAATGTTTTCATAATTGATCACAGGTTTCATATGGTTACTAAATCCTCCGGAACAGGACTTTAACGATCCTCAACTATGAAATAAATCAAGAGAATATTTATGTCAGGGAAAGGCAAAACATGGCGCCGCGTTATTCATTTACTCTTCTCTTACGTACGTGTGCACACGCATTGTAGAGAAATAAACAACTTTTAATCAGTCTAGCTTGAGAACTCAAACAAGCAGGTTGTGTATCGTTTTTTTATCGCACAATTTAAGAATCAGCGTTGCCAGTGAAAAAAAAATGTCCCAACTTTTAAAGATGTATGGTGAACAATATGAGATTTTACATTTTTAATTGGGGAAATGAGACAAAAATTTACTGGCAACACCGATTCGTGGTGAGAGCGGAGAGAGTGTATAACTAATACAATCGTAAAATGCAATAGTATAGGTTGCCTTTCCCTGATTTATGTACGCAACAAATATTTCATTCACTTTATTAATAGTTGTAATTTTATGGTCGGCCTTGCTTGGCTGTACTATCTTACTCGATTTCCTTATATTTATTACTGCTACGCATATTTATACTTTAAAATATCGTTCACCAATTAAAAGACTCACAAATAAATTTCTATTTAAAGGACATTGATTATAGTCCTCCTTCTCTCTTACTACCTTTCCAAATTAATATTCATCACTAAAACTTTTCTCAATAAATAAGAAGGATAAGAGAAAAAAAACGTAAATAATTTCTATGCGGTTAAAAGAGGCGACAAGGCATGAAACCGGCAAGTTTGTTTGTTTGTTTGTTTCTTTTGTACTTTCTATATGAGTTTGAAGCATAAAGGATAAAGTTTAATTGGAAAACTATTTAAGTTTTTTTCTTCATTTAAATTTTTTTTGTTGCTGGCTTTTTGTCTATTTTAATTCATTTCGAATGAACAACACCAACCAACATTTGTATTCAAATTACTGACACATTTACACTGAAATGATTTCAATACAGGTGAGTGACGTTAATACGGATTTTATACATTATTTGAAGAATAATATCAAATCTAAAAATAGATTATTTAAATTTCAGGATTATTAAATGTAAATATTTTAAATTATGTCAAAATTTCAGTTATTTTCAACAAAAGTTTAAAACAAAGAACCTTTTTTTAAGACATACATACAGTGACGGATAAAACTCTTTATAAAAAACTGCTTATTTACTATATAAAATGATGTGAAAAGATTTAACCCTGATTTACCAAAAAAAACACTAAATTCTAAATATTTTTGTACTTAAAAATAAGAAAATTAGTAAAATAATACAGTGATGGCCTTATAATTAGAATCGACATTGCAGCGTAAGCGTTTTGAAATTCATTTATTATATAATTCGTTTTACCCTGTACCGGCTGTAGTTTTTCTATGATTGTATGTGTAAGAAATCCTATTAATTTTTTGTATGTCTATTTGGCTTATTTGTGTTGGTATTATGTACCTGTTCTTTTTATGTTTCAGCAGAAATTATCTCTAGTAGTATTTGAAGACAAAAAAAAAGTAAAAATAAAGAAAAACCTGGCAAAAGTTTTTTATGCCATAATATGACTTTCTGTTGGGTATGTAATTTTATTGTATTCCATACAAAAGTGGAAGCAGTTTTAATTTATTTTTTTCATTGTACTGCATTTAATGCTGCAATAGTTTTTCGTTGATAGAGATTAAATATTATTTTAATTAAATTTTTTTATAAATTGCAACAAATGTAATGGTCTATACAAGTAAAGAATTTTCTAATCATTTAATTAATTATGAAATATATTTTGAGGAAATTATTATTCTGACCATTACGTAGTTCCTATTTATCATCCATAATATATTTAGCAAATTTGAACACCAAAAGGTCGTTCAACACTGCCGTAACTGTTCATGATCTGAAAAGATATCTTAAAATTGTCTGATGCAATGAGTTTGATGGCATGAATGTATGTATATTAGAGCGCTCTATGATTGTATGGTCGGAAAAAATTATCAACTAGGAAGACGTTAACTGGTGCGGCAACGGCTCTGCTATTTTTAGATGCATTTACAAAGGGGAAATATAAGTTTTTCAGTTTTTGCAAACATTTTGCCATTAAATACTTCATTTTGCAATATAAATCCAATAATCATTCTAAAGATATATAAAAGACAAAAAACAATGTTTAAGGCATTCCCCAGGCCATTAACGTGTCTCAGACCGCTTGAATAAGAAATATTTACATATTTTGAGATATATAAATATTCGTATTTACTGTCTAATTTGGCCATATAATCTTTATTTTTTTAACGGCATTTTCAAAAGTTCATTGTCTTCCATAGTTTAGTCTTACCTGTTATTTGATTTCTGCAGATTTCATGAAAACTATTTTTTTTTGCAATATTTTGGCGAATTCCCTTGCTATTATGAATGTTAAACATTTTCAGAATATGAAAGACCAGATAATTTGAAATATATCCCAATTTATGTTCATACTAAATTTGGACAATGTTAATCCTTAAATCGTGAGAGTCAAAGGTAAAATTTTACAATATTTGGGATTTCTAATGGAAACTTAGCTAAATAATATGTATTTTTTTTTTCTTTAATGCAACATTCAAATAGTTCAATAGTGCTTCTACAATCCATAGAACAATTCTAGTGGTGGCGGTCAAAATTCAATATTTGGAGCACTCTAATGTACATTAGAACGTATCATATAAAGTATTTCTGCAAGGCAGTTACGAACAATTTTTTTTTTGCTGAATGTAGGGTTCGCTTTTTTAAATTTTTGGTTATATCTTTGGCATTTACAGTCTGACCTTAAAGTATGGTATATCAATATTTTTGTCTCGAGAAGAGCAAGGGCCATTGACCTTATGTATACCGTTCTAGTATATGTGCTACTAGATATCTGCTACTACCACCCTAGCGGGCCTTGAGGCTCCGTCCCACCTTAAAGGAGGTTCAGACGGCATGTATTGCTTGTGTTTTGTGCCATGTATTGGGAAACTTTTCCACATGTAAATATATACATATCGTGTGATCCATATGAAACTTTGTGTATATAAAATACATGTGTATTACTCGTGACATTTTGGGCAATTAGGGCATGTTCTATTTTCGTGTGTATAACAGTGTTGTATTTTGAAATACAATACTGTGTGAGTGCAAAATAAAAAAAACAAAGAAAAATCATAACAAATTTAGTTTCATTGCATTAAATATACTTATTGTGATTTAAAAATGTTTTAAATAAATATATTGTTAAAAACAACAAACATATAAAATATTAGACGTTATGTCATGTACATGTACATTTGAACGTGGAAATTATGAATCGTATTTATAACGTGAATTTTGATATACAAATGGAATTCCGTATGTATCGATTTGATTAAAATCGGACTATCGGTTATGAAGTTACATATTTATTTTCACTTTTTTTTTCATTTCCGCCACTGTGCGCTGTTAGTAGGGTTTGGGGAATTCCGGGAAATGAAATTTTTCATTCCCGTTTCCCGGGAATCCCGAGAATTTTTTTTCAACTAGAAAAATAAGTAAAAAAAAGAAAATTATTTTACAAAATTGTGTCGTTTTTTTAAAACAAAATTAAAAACAACACATTACAATTCAATTCTACTAACATAAAAAACAAAATTTTGGTTAGTATATTTGGAGATCATTTGTTACTATAAAATTAAATATTGGCGATATTCATGATGTAGAGCTCTTGTCCTGGTAATAGAGTAAAAGATCAAGTAAGTGTCACAAAATTTTATAAATTGTGATTGTACCTTTATAATTCGCTGTCGATCAATATGTTAATTGCATTTGTAATGCATCTTTCTTTTAATTTTTCTCTTATATTTATATAGTTTAAAAAGTGTAAATAAGTAAAAAATTAGTTCTAATATATTTTGTTTTTGGTTTCTGCTAAACTGCTCTTTTGCTACTTTGCAAGAGCAAATACTCTACATTGTGAATACCGCTATTATTTCATAGAAATAATGTTATATGTTCGTTATAGAACTATTTTTTAAAAAATTGAGTTTTCAAAATGCTTTCAGTAAGTCATTTGTCAATTTCTTATCATAGTGGCAAAGCTTCCAGACACCAAGAAAACTCTTTTGATTTAAACAGGCAATTTATATAGAAAATCTAAATTTTTTCTCCGATTGCTGCTTGCTTCAAGTAAATCTAATTCCCGCTTAAAACGACTTTCAGCATTTGATTTTAAATGCTTAGGATTTTCTTTTTTCTATTGATTAAATAATCTAATTCGTTTTTAAAATGTTGCTCCATTTGTATTTCGGAATCATCATCGCTTTGAACTGATGAGGGAACATTGTGGTCAAATAGGCATTGTATTATTGTACATATTATAATTTAGCTTATTATGTTGTGAGGGTATTAGGAAATTTACATAAGTCTGCTGTTATATTGTTTATTAACTTAACTTTTTATTGCAAGAACCATTTTTTGAAAAATCGTAGAATTTTTAGATTCTACGATTCATAAAGAGTGTAGCAAAATATCGGTTTAATGCTTCTACTGTATCCTTAATTGCGTTTAAAACCTCCACTAATATTTGGAACAAACCATTCATCAAACAGAGATGTTATATTTAAATGTATTAAAGTATTTTTAATTAATTTTAAGTTTCCCGTTTTTCCCGGGAAAAAAAATTAAATTAAAAAAAAATTCCCGGACCCCAAACCCTAGCTGTTAGAGTTAACATCAACTGTATTACCAGTGTGTAATATAAATGTGTGTATTAAAAGAGAGTGACTATTGAAATTGTAGTGTAAATTTCAATAAATAAACAGTTGATACAATTTTAAATTACTTAACTGCTTTTATTTGCAATTGAAAGAATATGGTTTATTTAAAGAAAAAAAATCACCGTTTTTAAAAGGTAAAAACGTAACAATATGTGCATTAGACATGCCCTTAAAATTAGATTTGCTTTGGATGGGTCTTATTTTGTTCATTAGTCGCTAAAACTAACTACTGCTAAATTTAAGTGCAATCGGATGACTAGAACACGTGGCGGAAATCGATTGAAATTTGTAAAATTGGGTAAATAATGGTACTTTTTTTGATCTCTTAAATAATTTCCTATTTAAATACTGTTTTTTAAACACTTTCAATAAACCTAAGCTTCTGGAGAAAATTATCTTTCTAAGAAGGTAATGTTCTACTATAAATTCAAAATTAAAAAAATGTACACATAAAATTTTGTCTAAACATTTTGTAATAACTTTAAACACGTAGGACTCAACATAACATAGATATATGGAATATAGATTTGAGTGACCTTTAACAGGCAATTTTAGGTAATATCTATACAAAGACAGCTCTGTGCTAACTATTATTTGAATGAACTAAAAGTAAACATTTGAAGAGACACTAGTGCAGGAACCATCAAATCTCCGCTGATATCATCAATTTAAATATGTATAGGTATTTAACTCAATATAAATTATTTAAAAAATACTGCTCGTTAACCCAAATATCATGATTTTAAATATTTCTTTTCTAAAAAAAAAATCAATTTTAATTATTTTAAATTTCCTAAACGAAAAAAATTAACCGAACTACAACACATTTAGCATTTTTTAAACATGGCCATAAATTAGCTGGCTAAAACTCATAAATTCATACATTTATCAATAAATTAAATAAATTATTGCTGGTGTAAGTGAATTTATGATTTTCTCATTAAATTTATGATTTTCAAATAAATTACAATACAAAATCATTCAGCATTTTAGGTAACAAACTAAAATTAAGTATTTATTTATATTTGTTCGGCTACTATATAGATTGAGTACATTTTGAATTGAATTTTTTTGTTTGTTTATTTATTTATATTTGAAAGTACAAATACTGATCAATAATGTTTATAACAAAACATTAAATACATACAAACAAGTACGTATGGCAGCATATAAAACAGTATTTTGCTGCACGTTCACGTTTTGTTCCGAATACCAAATAGAGAACTTCATGAAATTCACAAAATTAAGTTTAATTTACTTTCTTATATTAAAGAAAAGTTGAAAAGTTCATGAAATTGTAGCATAATGAGGATGCATTGAATTGAAAATGAGCTTTATACAAATAAGTTTGTTTGATTGCAAAATACGGTTGACTAAAATACAAGGAGATCATTTCAGAAAGTGATCTTGCGAGTTCATTTAACCCTCTAATGCTTAAGCATGCCTCAAGGCACTCATCGAAAAATGACAATAAATGCAAATATAACTGATTTTTTATTTCAAAAACTTTGAAGGCTTTTTTAAAATATTTACGTATGTTCTTTAGAAACCTGTTACAAAAGTTTTTGAAATGAAAAATCAGTTATATTTGCAGTTATTGACATGAGTGCCTTGAGGCACGCTTAAGCATTAGAGGTCTAAATTGCTTTACTAAACAAATTTAGGCGCATTTATATTTTAGAGTAAATTTTAACCAATCCATTATTTTTAAGAGAATTCATTATCACTATAATGAAAATTAAATTATAAAAAAGTATATTTTTTCCAAATTAAAACATGTTTAATATAAAAAAAGTGAACATGTTTTTACATAAAACATATAGACACAAATATAAACAAACCAAATGAAGAAAACAATTTTGAGAAATAAAATTAATTACATTTCATTTAAAAATTAATACCTCTGCCATTAAATTTAGACTCTTTAAATAATGAGTCAGTCAGTCGACTTCCTAATGAAATGAAAATGAACAGCAAACGGCGAATCAGTCAAACACTTTTTATATCGGATACAGTCAATGAATATTTTGCTGCTTTTTTTGTTATTATTTTTCTTAAATTTAATTGAGTAGAATAGAATCGAGTCGAATTTAATTATTTTATTTGTACAACAATCTACGAGTACCGGTACAAAAATTGAACATTCGTACATACAAACAATGTTTATATTAAAATGTGTGATTTTGTATGTTGTGTCTATCAAAACTGCAACACGTTGAAAGATTGTGACGACATGCATATTTCTTTTACCCAATCTCGCCTCCTCCTCCTCCGCCATTAGTTAATATTTTATTTATATTTGTTATTGTTGCTATTCGTTTTAATGTTCAAAATGTATGTTACAAGTTGTTTTACAAAATAAAAATTTATTTAACTAAATGAATGAATGAATTGATTGTATTGTATTGTATTGTATTGTATTGTATTGTATTGTATTGTATTGTATTGTATTGTATTGTATTGTATTGTATTGTATTGTAGTAAGTATGTAGTAGAAATAGACAAAATATAAAACGAAACAAAAAATAATTGAAAAAAAAAATATTCATGTCAGCCATTTCAAATTTAAATTGTTTTTAAGTGATTTGTTTACATGTGGCAATAACATAAAAATATATGAGATGAGTTGAGTTGATGATGATGAGGATCATGATGATACAACAACATTTAATACAGCAACAACAAATATTTACTACTACGACTACAATAACATTAACACTGATGCCAACTTGTACAACACAAAAATTCTACTGTACTTATTGTACAGTGGGATCAATATTATAAACATTTTATAACAAATACATTTTAAACAACTTTTCGGGCCTATGTTTTTCGAAATTAACTGAATGTTTTTGGACAGAACTAATTCTTTGACTGAATCTTGGGGGGTAGGGGCCACACAGGGCATTATTACGATTATATAGGGTAAAGCACATCAAATACTCATCCATTTGAAGCAGTTAGGTTCATTAGAATTACTTTGGAGATAATAAAGATCGGACAGAAAACTAGATCAAGATAAAAAGAGAGATATATAGTTAAACACAATACTAGTCAGATATAAGAAGCAGGGATTGCAAAATTGGTACAATTGTACTTTTTTTGGAAACAATTTGATCTTAAAAAGTACAATGGTACACCAATGACTCATTTGGTACTATTTGAAAATTTATTTAACAGTTAATATATTAAAACGAATTTATGTTCTCTATCAATTATAAAATATTAACAATCAAATTTTTAAAATTATACTTATGAGTTTTTGAAATAAAGAAGAAATAGCGGCATTTGACTAGTCTTCTCACACTCGTAATTTTAAGTGTTTTTCAAACCAAAAAGTATATAAACAAATTTAAGCCATTATTATTGCCATTATTTTCTGTTATGAATATATTATGTTATGAATATCCATAGAATTTGTAATTCTTAATGACAGAATTTTTCTGCTGTCGCTAAAAAAAGTTAGATGGGTGACAAAAATTCATTAATTTAAAATACGATGCTTCATTATCAACTGAATATCTGTTGCTAGAACCAAAAGAATGAATGGATATAATGGAATCGATCCAAATTTAGTCATTAAAACTGTTGTAACTTAAAAAAAATTTCACTGGAATTTCAAAAAAAAAATATTCTTGGGACAAATTTGTCCGTGGAGGAACCCTAGTACAATTACAGTCGAAAAAGTACAATTTCTGATGCTGATTGGTACAATTTTTAATTTCCATTTGCAATCCCTGATAAGAAGTGAAAGCTCTCCTATTCACACCATCCCATAATACAGTCCATCGTCTGTCCAGCAGTATAATCCTATTGCATTACAGCCTTGGATAATGATTGGTGATATATTCAATATCCCATTTACTAATTATAGCACTTATCTTCGGACTGCTTCATTTTCAATTCCAACTCCTATAATAATGAGTGATTAGAGATCTCGTATTCCTCACTTCGATGTCCTTGGGACCTTGTCTCGCAATTGTAAACTTGTACAGACACATTAGCCCACGTACAGCTTTTTAACAACTACCACATACTTAGAGTTTTCCGCATGTAACTTCAAAGATTTTTGCGCCGCCAAACTGTCGACATAAATAGTTTTCAAGATCGTTATGGTATCAGCAATGAAATAATTGCATTCGTCGGAAAATCTAAAAAGACACCAGATAATGTTCCCATCTGCATCTTATATCAACCTTTTATTTCGAATCTAAGGTAGCCATCAAAATAATATTGGGGGTGTATTACCAAAATCGAGTACCTTTACCCAACAATTTATAATTCCCCGAAAGAAATGTTGCACAGTGCTTTGTCCCCATATAATGAATGAACAAAAGTAAGTAGAAGGAATTTTACTAGAGAATTAAAAGTGAAGTGAATTAAATTACCTACTTGCCCCACATCATGTATTATTAAAATTTAATTTTAGCTTTAATTAAGACTGGAATGTTCAAAAAATTGGTAGGTATTCCTAGAGCTGAATTTCATTTTAATCAAAGCAAGGCTAGTTATCCAGCCATATATTCTTTTACGTTAAAACGTCATAAAATCGCTAGGACTTTGTCAAAGTAATGTTAATATTTGTTTTGATTTGCATTGAAATCGTATTAGAAATAAATGTTCTTAATATCCTTAAAGAAAATGTGATTCACTATAACCCAATTGAAAAATGAAATTGTAATAAATATCGTACTTTTAAACTATGAAAATCTATGAAAAACATGAAATATTTAAAGAAAAGGTCTTACTAAACGTTTCGATGGCAGTTACATCCAAAAAATAAACATTTTAAGGATTTTGAATAAAAAATTCATCGGCTGTCGGTCGGCCAACTACGGATTTTGTCTATGGAATCTGTACGAAGTAAAAATGTTGGCATCGTCTGGTTATGATTTATTAATCGGGAGCAATGTGTAACTAAATCGGTTCTTCGATTCTTGCTTGATTTTTTCAGATTTGTTTAGATATCTTATATTAAAATTCACTATTTGGGTTTTTAGTAAAATTCTGTTTTAGTTTTAATTATGTTAAGTTGATGGGTTGGCTTTTGTAAATGCACGTTACAATATGTGGATCGTATGAAATTATAATAATCGGAGGTTTGCTTCCAATGGCCCCAAGGATACAAAATAACGCGCAGCTCTGTTCTTCCCTATGGAATTCCTGTTGGAGCAGCATTGAGCCCCATTTTAAACATAACATGATCGATCATTCTCCATAATAGTTTATTATGAAGGAAAATTGCATAGTTTTTTACTGCCCCACCTACTTTCTGCTCCATTCTTCCGATTTTTTTCCATATTATACCTCTCCTCCTGGGGAGACTTCCAATTCCTTAATTTTACTATGAGCTACCTGTATGAATTCCTTGACAATTGTAGGAAATTTCGCTTAAACAGTCCAACTTTTGATCTTAAAACTTTTTAGAATAATTTTGACCTCCAGTAACTATATAGTAGTAAACTCTTCTTCACTTAGCGCGAATTGAAAATTTTGCAAAACTATCCAATTTACTTAGGAATCCTGAATCCTATGTACTTCTAACGAAACACAAATTCGCACAATCCTAATATTGTCGAAATCTCCTTCAATATCCAAGATCGCTGCAATATATAACGTTCTATATAACCAACCAATTCATATTAGACTTACATATGTCTTCCTTTATCTTCTATATACAAATATACTTAGAAGAAGTTAAGGAGTTAAAGAAACAGGAACTGAACCAAACAAACAAATCCTGTTATAGATATTAGTGGGTGTAACTTAAATGTACGGAATTTTTTCAAATGTTAAGCTTTTATTTTGAATGAACAATATAAATTTATTTACATACATTTTTAGCTATGAACTTTTTTGGATTCCGTGCCAATGGAACTGCTCAAATTTCGAGGCCTAGAATGAATCAAACCAAAATCGGATAATCTCTTCCAAAGTCAAGCGTATCCCAGAGAGAGCGTTCTGTATCTATCGAACTAATATTATTCGAAAGGGACAAGGTCTGGACGATCAGGCGGGTGAGGCAAAACTTCCCAACCACTTCATTTAAATTGTTTTAAATGAAGCTCTGCCACATATTGTCATGATGCACTATTACGGTTTCATGTCTGTCGCATATTCTGGGTGTTTTTTCGCCAATGCTAGCTTCAAACGAATCAGATGCGTTCGCTATAGGTTCCATGTGATGGTCTGGCAAGATTTCAGCAGCTCACAATAGTATCCTTTTGTTCCTTTTTTGGATGGCCTGGGAGATTTGTCTTCCGTGTCAAAATCAACACCTCTTAATAGCACAAACCATATCTCGCACGTGGAAACCAATGGAACACATTCACCATAAGCTTCGGTGCTCCTCCGTCACACTTTTTTTCAAATTAAAATTAATCGAAATTGTTTAAAATTCTTTGCTAAAAAGTGTTTAAACAAATAAACACAAACTGCGAAGCCTTTTGGATTGTCTGCAAAAAACGGAAATCGAACTCGCAATCCTCACACAGATAGTCTAGCACCCAAGTTAAGTGATAGTGTCCTCAATACTAAAGTCACAGGACTAGTGAATTTAAAACAATTGGCAAAACTTTTGTAGTGATCAAACAAGTAGTTAAGATCAACTATAAATTGTTCAATCAGCCCCACTGTGTATTGTCTTCATAGACTAATACAAAAAAAATACGAAAACAGCAACAACTACAGAAAATTAACATTAATTTATTATAAACAACAATGAAAAGTCATTAATTTATGTTTTGTTAAAATTATTGTAATGTTAGTTGTTGTTTGAATTCGTATTTATACAATACTTATATCTTTTTATCAATATTTATTTAGTCAAACATTGATTGAGACAAACACTTGCAGCAAAAAATAGTTCTACTTATTTTACATATGTAAATACACAGCAAAAGTCGTAATTTATTGTAATTTTATAAGATTAGAGTATAGCAGGATTATATGTATTTGTTGTTCAATTTAAAAATTGTTCCTAAACATTCAATTTGCTTAAAATGGAATGATATTTCCATAATTGTAGTTGTAACATGCGTCCTTATTAAATGTATGCTTGCAATTATTATCAAATTCAAATAAAATTTAATATAATTAAGACAATAAGTAAAATAATTGGCATGTAATTATTGCATGGAATTGTTCAGCAAATATACACGTATTTATTATTTTAAACTATGAGAACTTTATCATAGTTTAAACAATATTTGTTTTTTTATTAAACTTTTTTACTGCATGAAATTACATGATCCTTTTTTCTTAATATCCTTATAATTCTCACACATTTATCATTGAATCATTTAATTTAAATATTTATCGTATTAGCTATCTTCCCTTTAGTAATACGTACATGTAAATGTAAATATACAGCTCGTGTAGCTTGTATTTTTATTAGCTAATAATTCATTTGATAACAAATTATAAACGAATTACAAATTAATTTTAAAATCCTTTTTAGCATCGAGCTCACACACGCAGACACACATAGAGATAGAGAGAAACAAACAAACATTAATCTTAATACAAGCATGAAAATTCAAATTAAATTTCAATTCCCAAAATTTTAATATTTTTCCCTTTAAACAAACAAATACAAAAAAAATATACAAATTTACAACAATAATAAATATTGCAGAACTAATTTTATTAAACTGTAACTTAGAATGAGTGAGTAGAGGAGTATAGGCAATAACAACGAAAAATGAAAAATTCAAACGATGATATAAAATCCCCAAGAAAAACAACATTTACACCCTGACATCTTGGGCATTGAGCAGAATACTTAAAAAAATGAAATAAAATAAAATTGAAAAAAAAACACCAATATTTGCATAAATTAGCTACGCCATACAACAGAAACGAAGATAAATACAACTACGAATATTTTGGAAGCATAAAAAAAAATTATTAAAAAAAAATAAATGAATGAATGTGAATCTATGGATATGAACATGATACGAGTACGTTCAAACATCACGTGCATTTCGAGAAAAATTTAGAAGATGAAATAAATGTTAATTATGAGCAGGGCAAGTTCAAATATCCACAAACAAATTTGAAATAAGTAAGCATTAAAAAACGGGAAAATATGTACACAACAAGTAAGAGAGCTATATTCGGCTGTGCCGAATTTTATATACCCTTCACCAAAATATACTTTAAAATAAAAATTTTAAATATTTTTAGGTAAACAAAATTTAATTTTTTTTCCAGTTGTTTTTTCGAAATAGTTTTTTATATTTTTTTTTAAATTTAATAATTTTTTTTTCAAATTAGTTTTTTTTTAGTTTTTAAATTTTTTTTTTAATATTTAGTGAAAAAATATTTTTTCCGATTTCGACCCATTGTAGGTCCAACTTACTATGGTCTTATATACGTCGTTGCACAATATGGATATCATTAGATATCCATATATATTAATGATTTAGTAATCCAGATATGGGTCAAAAGTAGGTCAAAAATCGAGGTTGTCCTGGTTTTTTCCTCAGCCATTTGTGGACCGATTTTGTCGATTTTAAATAGCAACTGAGCCGGAAGAATTTCGGAGATATTGATGTATCATTCGTGTATGTAAGTTATTTGGGGGCTTCAGAAAGTTGATTTCAACACACAGACGGACAGGCGGCCATGGCTATATCGACTCCGATATCTATAACGATTCAGAATATATATACTTTGTGGGGTCGCAAATGAAAAATGTAGAAATTACAAACGGAATGACAAACTTATATATACCCTTGCCACTCATGGTGAAGGGTATAAAAATATACAGACAAAATTATGGATATTTATTCACGCACCACAGTGCACAGTGGAAAATGTTGGTAATTTTCGGATCAAAAATCTGTAATAAAAACTTTAAGCTTTAATATGTATTTTTAATCATAAAAATCGAATTATTAAAAAAAAGTTATGAACGGTTAAAATACATTTTTCATTTTTTTTTTTTTGAGTTTTTGTATAAAAGTAATAGTACTATAGTACCTCTACCTCAAATATTTTTAGACCGATTTCAAAATTTTAAAGAATTATGCAGTGACATCGTATTAGTCTTTCATAAATAGAAATTTTCTTTCATAATAAAAATTTTTTTTATTTTTTTCGTAATTTTTCAAATTCTACAATAGTTATTTTAATTTTTTCTATGAAAACCTATTTTTTTGCACAGTGTTTTAAAGATAATGTTATATAGACAAAAATAAGACATTACTTGTTAAAATCGGTTTATATTTGCAAAAGTTAATTAAGTTTTTCAAAAAATTTACCTTGTAAATTAAAAATTGTACAAAAGGCAGCAAAAGGCAGCTAATTTTGATATATATTTTAGATAATAAGTTAAACTTTAATTCTATGTTAAAAATAGTTAAATTCCTAGTCAAAGTTGCGTAGGTAAGCCAAAAACATTATTGCCCAATTCACAATTGGTGTCGTAGCGTTGTATGTCGTAATTTATTTTATTAATGTTTTGTTTTTGTTTCGAAATTTTTTTGAAAAATATTTATGACATACAACACTACGACATCAATTGTGAATTGGGCATATATATTTACAACCTGCTAACAATATATACAAAACTCTTTACAAATATAGAATCTGGACAAGATACCCTTTCCAACAAGGTATAACAATTCTGAAAAAAATAGTTATAAATATTAAAAATACGCCCTGGAATATGATATAATTTTAACTCCCCAAATCTTTACAGTGGAAAGTAGTGTATTCTGTCGCCATTTTCGAATACTTCTGTTGACATAATAACTATAATTTCTGCAAATAATTTTTGACCGATATCTTAACTTTACGATACAAGTTGTTTTACGGTTAATTTCAATCATTTGCAAAAATCATTTATGATATGCATACACCTTATATAATCCACAGTGCAGTGGGGCAGAATCAAATTGTTTTGGAAATAAATCAGGCATTTCTAAACGGCGGGTCCGATCTGAATAACATTTAACGTGAGCGTAGACAAGGAGTATTCGAGTTTAAGTTGGGCCCTAGAAAATCCAGGGGCGGATCCCAAAGTAGGGTACCTTCGACATGTAACATTTTTAACCCAGATATGCCGACTGTACTACATGTAGTACATGTAGTTCTTGTTTACAGGATACGTCACGTTTATCAAAATACATTTTTTTGTTCACATACTTAGTACTCACCAATACCTCATGGGAGATTGTGTGATCGCATTATTTTTTGCTACTATTTTTGAGTTATTGAATTTTTCTGATATTTTCAAATTGCCCATATTCAGTCATTATGGACATATCTTGTTTGTACGGAAAGTAAAATTTTGTACATTTACAAGTGAATAAATACAATATTTTTTTGGAATTTATATTTATGAAGAGTAGCTTCATTATTATATGCATGAATGTTTCATTATTGCGTTTTAGTTTTGTTGTTGTAACCCAAATGTCCTTTATATAGGACGACTTAAAAAACCGCTTTTTTCAATAAATTTTTAAAAAACTATATTTGAAATGTTTTTTATTCCTCATTTGCTTCCAAAATAATATAAAAGTACTTTTAAAATGATCAAGCTCAAGCAGTCGGAATATCTCGGTTAAACACGTGCCATTTTTCGGTTTCCCATCCGATTTCAAAATATTTTTGTTTATATATTTTTGGAAAGCGCTTGACTAGGCTTGACATGCTTGCGTGAGCTATTTGTATCTTATAATTTCCGAGTTATAGGCATTTCAAAATAGAAATTATATAATTTTGACATACCTTGGTCCGCTTTTTTAAAAATATAGCCCGGTATTTTGGACCGACTAGATTCGAATTATTTTTGTTAGTTAGACAACTAAATTACCAATAATATACAAAAGATTTAGGAGCAATATCTATTATGGTTCCAAAAATAAACGATTTTCAATATAAAAATTAAAAATATAGTTGATTTTTGCTGTTTTTTGTGAGAAAAGGTGACCTTATCCTTTTTTATTAAAAAAAAACTTTCTTCAAGACCCTATAACAATTTCATGTTTTTCTGTAAGGTATCTTTACGGATAATATTTTGGTATAAAAAAACATGTCCCATTTTTTGAATACCTCTCCCCTACGCCCTTCGAAATTTGACCAATTTTTTATCAAAATTTCAACTTTGACCCACATGTTCTAAAATCCCAAAGCTGGGATCAGAAAATGGAAATTAGTCTTTTAAACCCTGATATGTTCCCTATTTATCACCAAAGTATTTTCCCAGCCCCGAAGGAAATGTGGACCCTATTCACAAAATTTTAAAAAATACAGTTTTTTGGGATTTTCGCTCCAGTTTTTAGGAATTGCGGGATACTCTTTGACCTTTTGACAAAGATTTTTACAGTTTGTTATTTAAAATTACAAATTTAAAAAACGTTAAAAATTTCATGAATTTCGTTAATAAATAAATACATATTACATATTTATTGATTTTTTAAAATTGAATTTGTATAAAAAATTTAATAGGATTGCAAATATTAGGAACAATTTGATCCACATTTATTCCGTACTATTTTTTTTGCTTAGATAAGTGAATTTTTGGTCTTACAAAAAAAATTTCAAGTCAATATCTCAATTCGATTTAAAAATATGTCACTTTAAATCTCTGTCCTTCAAAAATATTGCACTTTTTCATATTTTAATGTGACTGAGTCAGAACAATTGCAATGCGTGACTTTTTGTTGAATAAAATGTTAAGAAAATTTATTTAAATTTTTACACCTTCGTTTGTCATTCCGTTTGTAATTTTCACAATATAATTTTCCGACCCTATAAAGTATATATATTCTGGATCCATATAGATAGCGGAGTCAATTAAGCCATGTCCGTCTGTCTGTTGAAATCAATTTTCTGAAGACCCCAGATATCTTCGGGATCCCCATCATCAATAGTTCAATAAAATCAGCAAAATCGGTCCCCAAATGGCTTAGATATGAAGAAAAAACCAAAAAATAAAAATTTAAAAAATTTTAAAATAACAATTCGAAAAAAATTTTTTTACAAAAAATTAAAAAAACAACTTTGGAAAAAAAATTTTGTTTACATAAAAATATTTGTATTTTGAAGTATAATTTGGTGATATTTTGGGTATATAAGATTCGGCACAGCCGAATATAGCTCTGTTACTTGTTTACTATAAGAAATTGCAATATTTTTGAAGGACGGAGATTTAAAGTGACATATTTTTGAATCTAATAGAGATATCGACTTGAATACCAAAAAATAACATATCTAAACAATAAAATTAGTTCGGAATAAATGTGGATCAAATTGTTCCTAATATTTGCAATCCTATTAAAATTTTGATACAAATTTAGTTTTAGAAAATCAATAAATATGTAATATGTAATAAAGTCTTTATTATTAACAAAACTCAAAAATTGTTAATTAAACGCGAGTTTTTAGAAATTAAAAAATGAAATGTCAAAATGCCATAGGCTATATATGTGTCAAATATCAACAATTGCCTGATTTTTAACATTATAACCATAACAGAATAAGAATTCCAAAGAGAATAATAATTATAAAATTTCTTTACCTCTAAAAAAATAAAAAAGGATAAGACAAAAGTTTACTCTATGCATATGTATTTGCAAAATTATAAATTAGACTCACGACTAAAAATCAATAAAAATAATAAATAATTAAATTACAATGAAGGGTATTTAAAAATCGGCTTAATCAAGCTGGTTACTATAATTTATTTCACTGTCATGTCTAACATGAAACAATATTATTTTAATCTTTAGCTAAATAGTTAAAAAATAAACCCAAAAGAATGTATGTTCCCAGTGTTAGTAAAAGAACCTCCCTTATGAATATCCTTTTTTCTCAATAAAAAGAAATACTCATAGTCATCATCGCCTTAATGTCGTCCTTTAATCTTTCGTGCTGTTTTAGCGTGACCAATTAATTTGATTGTAAAAATTTTTATTAAATTCAAATTGTACAAGTGAACTGACAGCAAAAACATACAAAATAAATTTGTCAAGCAAAGGAGGGAAGAATTAATACAAACACCGGAAAGTATCCTTTCAACGACGAAAGGGAAAAACACTAAACTCCTAGAGAAACATACAAGCGAATAGGCAAAGAATGCTGACGGATAGAAACATGTAAATGAAATGTCATGTACGAATATGATAAGAATATTAATCAGCACCGTGTACATTTTCAAATTTTTTTATTGGTGTCTTTTGTGATTTGAAATTATTTGCATTACAGTAGATCCTTGTCCACGTCCTGTGTTTGTCTCCCTGCTTTATGAAGGGTAGTTGTCAGGATTTATGTAAAGTTAAACTGTTTTGTAAAAGTTTTTTTTTTAATTTTTTTTTATTATTTCCTAGTTCGCGCATGTCATAGCAAATTGTGCAGTTACGCTGTTAAATACGATTTATAAAATTAAAATTTTTTTGTAACACCCCTTAATTTGCATTGTAGGTTTGAATATGCCAGTAATAAAAATAATGGAATTCATAAAAAAATAGCAAAATTATAATAGCGTGTAATTTTGCATGGAGAAACGTCTTACAATATTCATCTTTATCTTTTATGCGTTTGCGCACTAAGAGATCGCTATTTTGCCGCTAATGATTCAATCAGGAATTTTGTTTTAGACAAATTACAATACTGGTAATTTGAAGCCTTAAATTGATAAATGAAACAATTATTTGTGACAATGTTTGATAAGAATATTTAATTTTGAAATTAAATGTTTCAAAATTAGCTGCATATTTTAGGGAACAGTGCTGCAGGAAATTTTTGTTTATTTGTTTAACACGCTTTAGTCCTGTGGCATGTGAAACGAAGAAATATTGTTTAACTGGTTTCAGTCTTTAAAAATTGACGACAGTTTAATAATAAATTTTACTAATTACACAAGTTTCACAAACAATTTTTTATTTTCATTAAATAAAACATATATTTTTGAGATAGGCTAGTTACCATAGTTTATTAAGTATTTTTTGTTTCTCAAAGGAATAATTTTCTTAATTTCATCCATTTTAATTAAATAAAACTTTGTTCGAAGGAAAGATTATAACAAGGTTATAATTTCAAAAAGAATATAGGAAAATTACAGAATTTTGAAACAAATAAATTTACAAAAAAAATTCCCCTTAATAGTACAATTGGCATTGCTACAATAACCTCAATAAATATATTTGAAATAAAATTGTTTTTTATCTATTCCGAATATCTTTGAGAGCAATTTACACGTGTAGATGATGACAGTATCAGCACAATTAAAAAAATTAACTAAATAAAATCTAATAATGTCACAAATATTTTAATGAAATAAATCTAAAGTGTCAAAAAATAAGTAAATTAATGTGTTTTGTAATAAAAAATTCATTTAACGTAAAACTGCAAAATTAATTCCCAGGCTAAACTTTTTACACAAAATAATAAATAAATAAAATCACATCAAATCAAATCCAATCAAATAAATATAATGGCAATTATTTTCTGTCTTCTTCTCTTCCTCCACGTCTTTTCTTACTTCAATTAAATAAAAATCCATGTAAGAAATAAATTATCAACTCTAAAATGAAAAAGATTAAACAAAATTTACAAAATACTACTCATATAAATGAAATACTCGACTTTTTTTTCCCAGCACGTAATATTAAATTAAAATAATTGATTATCACACCCCAGTTCAAAAAAAACAGCTAAAGCAACAACAAGAACATCATCATGTAAAAGTTAAAGAAAAAAATTGTAATGAAATTGAAATGAAAAAAAAACGTATTAAAATGAAATAATCAAAATTAAATTTGAAAAAGCAAATATGCAAATCAAGGTAATTAATGAAATTTGTGTAATAATTTCCCTAAAAACAGCAACAAACAAAATAAAAAAAACAATAAATACTTCACAATAATTGAATAAATAAATGTCCAAAAAATTAAATAAATTACATTATTGACAATTGAAAAGGTAATTAAATTTATTCAAGACAATCATAAAACATTATTTAAAACGTGATTGAAATTTTACCAAATCCTAAGAATTTGTTTGTCTTGAAGATGATTTAGAAAAGTTTAAATAATTTCTTTTGTTTAGAGGCAATTGTGACGAAAACTAATTCTGGCTAATCACATGCTTATATCAATGTATATTAGTGAATTTTTCAGAATTTTCATACCTTTTTACGAAAAATCTTAAATATTAAAAACATTATTTTTTATTGGTGATGAATGAGTTAACGTTTCCCGATTTCAGAGATATTGGAGATGTATATATATAAATGGTGTAATTTTATTACCTATTTTTTAAAAAATATACGAAATTTCAGTACATCAGATCCCGAATAATTAGTTACAGTTTCATTATGCGTAATTGATTTTGTCAAAGTGGACCCAGGGCGGTGCTATGGGAGCCCAAATTAGAGTGCCTTCGACATGTAAAATATTTAAACACGTGCCTTTTTTGGTTTCACATCCGATTTCAAAGATTTTTATATTTTTGGAAAGCGCTTGGCTAGGTCTCTTGTGCAATTATCTCTTATAATTTCCGAGTTATAGGCATTTCGAAATTGAAATTTTAAAATTTTGCCATAACTTGGTCTGCTTTTTAAAATATAGCCTATACTTTTGAACCGAATGGACTCGAATTTTTTTTGTTAGTTAGACAACTAAATTACCAATAATATACAAAAGATTTCAGAGCTATATGAATTATGGTTCCAAAAATAAAAATTAAAAAAATAGTAGATTTTTTCTAAACGGACAAGCCGTTTAGAAATGCCAGCTTTATTTCCAAAATATTTTGATTCTGCCCCAGTGAGCATCTGTGAATTGGCTACCATTTATTCAGTTTGTTTTGTCAAATCACCATCAATATATCGTTCAACAACATGTGCAAACGATAAAATGTTTCATCAAAATGGTTGTTCTGTTCGCTCATTTTACGGTCGCCATAATCGTCCTACCACTTCTTCATAAATGAGTTCGTCATCAAACAAAATTGTCGAATTCGACACGACAACAATCCACATGAGAACCAATGCATTCCGAAAAAATCACTGTTTGCTGTGGATTTTGGGCTGCCATATTTCTTTGAGAATGACATGGGCTAGGCCATCACCGTCAACTTCATTGATGGTTCAACCGCGGAGGAGGGTGTACATTAAGTTGGCTGTCAAGATCGAAATATTGACTTCAGGTTATCATGGATTAATGAGGTCCAAGTAAAAAAGTTTATTATTGTATTATTTTTGTAACAGTTCAACAGAGCACAACAATTTATATTATCAAAAATTTTTATCTCTTTAATATTTTTAATAATATTTTAATGTAGAGGTCTAACTTTGATGCCTTGGACAGTTTTCACCCAAGGCAACAAAAAGTTAAACATGTTCTAGAATTAAAAATATGAAAATCAACATATGGCTTCCAGAAATAGGTCTTTTTTGACACAAATTTCTCCACAATTTGTATATTAAAAGAAATCACATTTAAATATTTATTGAGAATAAATCCAATACATTTTATTAAGCTATTTGGATTAATGGATTTGAATTAAAGAAAAAAATAATGATTCAATAAGGAATAAATTATATAAAGAATTATTTCTGAAAATACTGAACTCAATATTTCTGAAGTACTAACGCATAATGCCTACACGCATATAATTGTTGTTTTAATTTAATTTCAACAATATTTTAGTTACTGTAAACCTTTATATATTCATGTACAACCATCAAATGTTATAAATATGAATATGGTTCACAGAATGGTTCAGACAACTAAATACTGATGAATAGGTAAACATATTATTATTATGTACAACCATTAAATGTAAAGTTTATATACGCGTAGTCATAATATGTTTAAGATGCAAACAAAATATATTTACTTTTAGTAGTCCTTTTCCCCACCATTTGTGAGTGTTGGTGTATGTCTAAGCTATAATATTTTTACAAGTAAATTTTGAGTGTCTGAAATTCTCATTCGCTCTATAGTTTTATTTGTATATTTTCTTAACTTTCCTAGAGCGAATTAAAATAAATTTCAGTGAATTTATAATTAGTAATTCAATTGGGAATTTAGTACCTTAAAACTAAAACCTTTTAATAGGTTTTAGTTTTAAGGTACTAAATTCCCAAATGTATTTTCAAAAATAAATTTTAATAATATGATTACTTTGGATCTTAATATGATTTTATTGGATTATGATTTAATAGGGTCATAAATATGATTATTGATTTGTATCATAATTTGATTATTTCAAAACATATTATGATATTTTATTATAATAATAATGATCATAATATGTTTTGGACAACAATAATAAATCTTATCATAACATTGTTTTTTCTCTGCGTGTAGAGAAAAACGTTTAGATTGATTTTGAAAATTGAATTAATTTATTTCGTTCCTTTGGCTACATTGACTCAAATCTTCGAATAAACCTTTGAACGTTATTCGACTTGAATAAAATTTGCAGCATTTAGTTTATAGATGACGGAGAACAATTTCGTATTTTGGGATCAGTCCAAATTATGGGCCATCATAATGTACAGGATGGGTGTTCTTATATTGCACAAAATGCGACTGGTAGATCTTTAATACTTCCAGTCCAAGCCAGTGTTTTACAGACTGAATTCTAGGGAATATTTTTTTATTGTAATTTTCGGAAATTTCTTCTTAAAGTTACAGTATTATTTCTGAATCGTTGTGATTTGTTGCCACAACCAAAACTATTTTCTCTGTCTGATAAAAACAGAAAAATATTATTTTAAAACATGAAAATTAAATTAGCATAGGTCTACATAATACAAATTGAAATTTCAAGTTCCTAAATGAATCATTAAAATGATTAACATTACAACTTGTAAGGATATTTATTTCTAGAGAAAATAATGACAATAATACTGTTTTAAATTAATAGTGCTGTCAGGAAACGTTATATAATATTTTACAAAATAAGTTAAATATTTCAGTAAACATTTCTTGAAGTAGTAAAAGGATATTTGCTGCATAGAAAGTGAATTGACAACTTCTTATATAAACAAAATTTTATTTTATTTAATCTAAAGACGGCTAAATTAACATGGCGTCTTAATATCATAAACAAATGATTAAATGTTTAGTAAAAAGTTTGAATATTTAAATGAATATTGTAAATGTCAAAAGTAACAACTACTTACTCTGTGACAAACAGTTTAAAATATTTATACAGATACGTATGAATTTATGCATGTGTTTATAAACGTAAACGAGTATCTATGTATCTGCTTGTTCTAACTATTTGACTAGTTAAGTAAATTAACAAAAAGATTCTCACACACTTCTTCTGGTCGTTAATTCGTACAATGTTTGATATGATTATAAAAGCCTTGCGGCTTTTTCAACAAATATTCAACATCTACATATTTACAAATACAAAGAATAAGTCATGTTTAATACGCACACAAATACCCAGCAAACATTTAGAATTTATAACAAATTGAAAAAGATTTGAAATCAGTGAAATTCTCAAACATTTGCGATTCATTTGCTAAACATTAGAAATGCAAAATAAATGCACTCCGAAATTATTAATGGTACCTAAAGATATACACTTGGACAACAATAATTATTTGTAGAAATTATAGTTATTATGTCAACAGAAGTATTCGAAAATGGCGACAGAACACACTACTTTCGATTTATAAAATTTGGGTGTTAAAATTATACTATATTCAAGGGTGTATTTTTTTAATATTAATAATTATCTTTTTAGGATTGTTATACCTTATTGGAAAGGGTATGTTATCCAGATTCTATCTTTGTAATGAGTTTTGTATATATTTTTAGCAGATTTGTAATTTATTCATTTAAAATATATAATGTTTTTAGGCTTACCTAGGCAACTTTGACTATGATTTTAACTATTGGCTGCCGATCTAGTTTTAACAGTGAATTAAAGCTTAACTTATTATCTAAAAGATATAGCAAAATTAGCTGCCTTTTGGTGCCTATAAACAAATGGCATGCAAAATTGTTGAGCAACTCAGAAATTTAAGAAAAATAAAAAATTATCAACTTTTTTGATTTTAGTTGCTTTTCATTGCTTATTTGGTTATTAAAGCTTATACAAATTTATAACCGTATACAAAGCAAATTTAGTTCTTAACAAAATAGTGTTTTAATTTTTTTAACCGGATAAAAATTGTAAAAGTTATTCAACTTTTCATTAACACCTTTTATTGTATTTTCTAACTCAGCGCATATGAATAAAAGAAACTAAAATTAAGAATAACAAAAATTTTTTTGTTTACAAGGTAATTTTTTTCGAAAAAGTTTAATAACTTTTGCTAATATAAACCGATTTTAACAAGTAATGTCTCAATTTTGACTATATAAAATTGTCTTTAGAAAACGGTGCGAAAAAATAGGTTTTCATATAAAAAAATTAAAATAACTATTGTTGAATTTGAAAAATTATGAAAAAAATAAAAAAAATGAAACTTTTTATAAAAACTAACATAATTTCATGAAGTATGCAGACATTTATGAAAGATTAATTCGATGTCTATCCATAATTGTTTAAAATTTTGATCGGTCTAAAACTATGTGAGTTAGAGTTACTGTAGTACTATTACTTTTATACAAAACCGTTTAAACCGTTCGTAACTTTTTTTTTAATAATTCGATTTTAATGATTAAAAATACACATTAAGGCTTAAAGTCCCACCTATTCAACAAAAAAATCTTTCAAAAATCTTCATCCATTCAAAAGTTACAGATTTTTGATCCGAAAATGACCAAAATTTTCCACTGTGCGCTTTTTGTACGTTCTTGAGATTGTGTTCTTGCATTTTTTCATAAGCCTAAAAAAATCATGGTCGGCTAGGTAAGAACCTAGTTTACTCAATATAATTTCTTAGTGATTTCTAATCAGAATTTCCATGATATTCCAAGTTTGACTTGGTTTCCATATAAAAGCTTTCGTCTCTGATTGACTAAATGCAGGACAATGTTCCAGTGTTTCGTATTCTTCTTCACAACCTCTGCAGATCGTGAGTATATTTCATTCGAACATTTTAAAACGATCAGGGATATAATACAGTGGTGTGTGTATATTGGGATAGTGCTGATGATTGTAACGTGAAAAAATATTGTCCCAACACCTTTAAGTATACCGACTACGCAATTTCAAAGATAATTCGACCTAATTTTGCACGAACTTTTCTATTGCCCCAATGACTGAGTCGATTTTAATTTTATTCATTATTTCTCCTAGCTCCCATAAAATTTCAATTTCTGAATATAGTTAAGTTCTCATAAATATCTTAATTATATAGATATACAAACAGAATTCAGCACAAATAAGTTTTTTATAAACTAAATATTATACCGAATCGGTCCATAATTAGTCATAGCTCCCGTATAAGACCCACTTCCGAAAATCACTTTAACGAGCATAAATCTCCTAAAAATGTTGGCATCCAAATAAAATTAGGCAGAAATAAGTTTCATGCGATCTAATTTTATGATGATTGGTCCATAATTAGTTATAGCTTCCATATAAATTTTAAAAGCTACCTTTTTACCGACTTTACTTGCTTCTAATATCTCAAACCAGAATGTAAACTGGGTAATTATAATTTAGTTAAATACACGCTCAAATACAAACGCATTATTTGAAATACAAAATGACTTATTTGTTATTTAGGGTCTTACTGCTTTTGACATATTAAACAATAATAATTGTCATGATAAAGTTTTTGTTCGACCGTCATTCAGTCAATCAGCCAGTCAGTCAGACAGTCGTTCTATTATTTAGTCAGTCTGCCAGCCGTTCAGTCAACCAGTCAGAAGAGTTGATTAACAACAGTTTCAATATTCAAATTCACATACATAAATAAATACATATTAATGCATGTGTACATCTATTTAACGCATAAAACTTCAACATATACGTAAGTACTAGTGGCAGTCGTACATCTGAACATGATGCATAATTGTGTGTGACTTATGAGCCGCCAAAAACTATGAACAACAACAAGAAATCTAAGTACTAACAAATACAAATCAGTAAGTAAAGGAATCAATTTATTAGTCGATATGAAAGATCAAATATGTATAATGAAGCTTGAACTTAGAAGTATAAAATTAGTATTTTTTAAAAACGCTCAATTTGTATTTGAATGTTTGTATAGGGATGAAACAAAAGGAAAAATAATGAATCGCTAATTTTAAAATTTTGTTCTAAAAACCTTTTTTTATGAAAATAAGTTGTAACTTCAAAAGTATCTAAAAAAAGCCATTTTCCATTTTCAGAAGATTTTATTTAAATAGGAGCCATTGCACAATTAAGAACAAATATAATATTCTGAATGGGACCATCACCATCTGAAGACGTTTTTGTGTATATTTTTATAACTAATTGCCCAAAGTTTATACACTTACCCCCATTTTCTCAACATTTGGGAATCGTTTTTCGTAACGATATAATTCCAATTAAATTTTTTTTGTATGATAACTGTCAGTATATCGTCATGATTAAAAATAACCAGAGATTGAGAAAAAGGGGGTTAGTATAGAAAGTTGTTCCTTTAAAGAAATGCTGTTCATCTATTATATTACCATTAAAAATTATATTCAATCGTTCATTATTTTTTATTCATAAATGGAAATTTACTACAGTTGTTCCTGTTTTGAAGTCTGGCAATACGAATACAATTTCGACTTATAGACCAATTTAAAAATTGTCGAATATAGCTTAAGTTTTTGAGCAATTACTTATCGATAAAATATTGTTTTATTTAAAAATATATTTTTCTATTTCAGAACATGACTTTATGCCTGGTTATCCACTACCACTAATTTAGCGGTTTGCACTCAATTATATATATTGCATTTTAAAAACGAGCTCAAGTAAATACAGTCTACACATACTTTCTAAAACCTTTGATAGTGTTCCTCACGATTTGCTATTATTAATGATGTCAACAATTGGTTTTCATTTTCAAATGTTACGCTGGTTTCATCATTATTTATCTAATTGATATTGTATAGTTTCTATTAATGGAATGGGTTCTGAATATTTTATTCCTTCTTCAGGAATTCCACAAGATAGCATTTTAGGTCAATTACTTTTTAATATTTTCATTATATTTCATTTATGCGGATAATCTAAAAACATTTAAACCTATTTAGAGTATTCTAGAGTTTAGGGATTTACATGATGATATAAATATAATTATTGTCCTGTCTGAAAGTAATGTGCTTCATTTTAATCTTATTAAATGTCGTCATATGATTTAATTTTCTTCTCAACACTAAAAAGATTTTATTTTCATCGTTTGTCCGATCTATATTGTAAAATATTTCAACTCCAAATGCAGATACACATATTATTCGCCTTGAAAATATACGAATTAAATTTTAAAAAATATTCTTTAAATTTTTCAACTTTTCTTTCTTCCTATGAAAACAGATGTATCAGGATTTCAATGAAGTGTTTGGAAGTTAGAAGAAATATTTTTCTAATGGAATGGTTTGTGCTACCATAGACTGCACTGATCTAAAGAGTGATCCAGAAAAAATTTATACTTTTATTAAGTTAATCCCAAAAATACGTAAATTAATATTCGTTAAATATTAAAATATTTTTCCACTTTTTCTGGAAATATTCCCATTAAAGACTTTAAGTTTCTTCCGTTACATTTTTGGACGATGTTGTCCACTTACGCTTAAAATCCGACCCAAGGGTTTCCTGTGTTCTTTAATTCTTTTTTTTACAAGAGCCCAATAACATTTCACAGGCCAAAGTTCTAGACAGTTGGGTGGATTTACCTCCAGTGGTACAAAATTGACATTATTGTTTGAATACCATTCAAGGCCATTTTTTCCATAGTGACATAATGCCAAATCGGGCCAGAAATATGAATGCACTCTGTTCTCTTTTAAGAAAGGTAAACAACGTTTTTGTAGATACCCCGTAATATATATTTCTGTCACAAATGAGTGGCTTCTGCTATTCTGAGAGAAGTGTTCGGTGCTCATCGAAAGAGTTGTTCCACTTCTCTTGCCTTACCAATATCTGTCAGACCTTTTTTCTTCCTGATCCTGGTTATCTTTCAATGATCAAGATAATATCTGACATATTTTTAAAAGCCAACGGATTAAAAAAAAAAATAATTTGTTGGACCAAGGATAAGTTTTGGCTGGAATAGTGTGTATAAGTTTTTTCTGACTCACTCTTTATTAAATAGTATTAAAATCTATTCCTCAGAGATCTCTAAGGAAATTTATGTTTCTAGTCTGCAAGGATTTTTTTGTATCCATAGACTAAATGATTTAAATAAAATAATAAAATATAAATCTTTAAAAGTTATGTATTCTAATACATTACTCAAAAAACTACATTATCAAAAAGTTGATAATTAGGGGAGAGGGGGGCACGTTTGAACAGGGACGCCTTTGAACAATGTTTATAAAATCTCAGTTAACAAACTTGTTTTCTTTATTGTATTTTTGTACATAAACGCTACAAGATAAAAATTGCCGTTCAAAGTTGAACATAATGACTTCATCCATTAAACAAATAAAAAAATATTTAAATCGAACTAAAAATAAGTTACTTGTAGACTTAAACTAAAGTTAATTTCCATACATATTAATTAAATTATATAAAAAGTCAATAATTCAAGAACTTAAATATTTATGTACATCTTCTCATTCGGCTCATAAATGTATTTTTGGAGATTTTTTAAAGAAAGGTGAAACCCAAGGTGGCGTGTAATTTTGATAGTTAAGCGTAAAGGGCTTTCTTTGGTGACCCCCACTGAAATTTTCCGGTGAAATTAATCCGGAATGTCGTTTTTGAAAAGACTTTTTTAATTTTCTCAAAAAATTAGTAAAATTTACAATTAAAGAGAGGAGCTAGAAGATTAAGATCTGACATATAAATAATCCTTATAAAATTCCACAATATAACATAATTCTAACAATAAGAATTCTCTCAGATATTAACTTACAACTTTTTTTTCAATTAGTATAATGCTACCTTCGATCAAAAAATTAAAACATGCATATATACTGTAAAAAAAACTCAGACACCAGGACTATAAGTTTATTCTACAAAAATTATCTACTCAACATGTCCTTTCAGAATTGTAGGGTCGCTATTCTGTTCCAAAAATGCTCTTTGAAGATGATAGACAAACCAAAGCGAATTTAAAATTTGTGAGTAATTTAAAATTTTTTATGAGAATGAAAAACCTGTATACCAAGTTTTAAATAATTTGGAACCAGTAAGGTCAAATTTTTGTTTCCCCCCTATAGAGTTTTTCTGTTAGGCGAATATTGAAATTCATGGATGCTTGTCACCCTCTGAAGTCGTCCATTTGAACGAGAAGTTCAGAACTCATACCTACGCATACCTTTAAAACTCTGCCAAACATGCCGTCAATAAAGCATAAATTTAACAAATTTGTCACCACACGTACAATTTAAACATACGAGTGCATAAGTACATACAGAGTACATATTTATATACATAGATACATTTATTATTGTTGTACTCTTAGTTAGTTTGCATGGACAATTCAAATGTCCTAAACAAAATAATTGATTGTCGCTACAAGACTTTTTATTGTACTTTATTGTTTTATCATCGAATGCACCCTACGAGTATTTTGAATTCATTTAATTTAAATAATATTATTTTAATATGAATTTATCACTTTTATTAGACATTAAAACGTTGCATTCACAGTGTTTAATTGCTAGTTGTCATTCTCATGCTTATTTTAAACTTTATGACGCCTTCTCCGCTGGGAATCAACTCATTTTAATTGTTCATATATATTGATTTTTTTTTTTGTAAACACAAGTATGCATTTTTAAATATGACTATTATTTTTGTAGAAATTACGAGGTGTTTTCTATTACAACTACAAGTACAATCAAAATAGTTAAGTGCCGCTTTGAAGTAGCTTCGTAAAACGTTGTATCAATTTTATTGTTTTTATTTTTATTAGTTGGCGCCAAGTGCTGGTTCATATTTGATTTTCTAAAAAATTTTTTTTATTGAAAACCAAATTTTAACTACTTTATTAACGCGGAAAAATGTTTGGAATTTTGTTTTAAATAGTATTTTTAGTTTAATAAATTTATACTCGTAGTTAGTAAAAGTGACCTAGAAATATTTGTTTGTAGTTACGTTTAAAAAAATATTACATTCTAAACTCTTTATTGACAGGTGTAGAATTTCTTGTTTTACAATAAATAATGATCATGTTTTAAATGAAATACTAACATAGATTGAAAATCTCTTGGTCTCATACAAATATGTATATGGGAGATTTCATGTCAAGTGAACCAATTTTTAAAATCGATATCTTCCGATCGGGATGAACTTTGCGCCAAGGTGAGACCTATTGGATAGTAATTCAGATACAACAAGATCGTCAAAAACTTTGTTGATTTTTTTTAAAAAAAAAATGTGCCCTTTTTTTCTTAAAAGAAAGCTTCGATATTTTCCTTGAAGACCTATTTGGTCGCTTATCGAATGCGAGTTCAATATCTATCAAAATAAATGTTTTGTAATTCAAAACAAGTTATTTTTGAAATTTTTTGCAACATTTTTTTTCAAAATTGGCCTTTTTTTTGCTCAAAAGAAAGCTTAGGTCTTTTCCTTGAAGACCTTTTTAGTCGCTTAGTGGGATGCGAGTGGGATATCTATCAAAATAAATATTTTGTAACTCAAAACATACAATTTTTGATTTTTTTTTTGCAAAACCAAAAACTTTTTTGACTTTTTTTTTCCAAAATAGGCCCTTTTTATACCCTTCACCTTCGTGAGAAGGGTATATATAAGTTTGTCATTCCGTTTGTAATTTCTACATTTTTCATTTCCGACCCTATAAAGTATATATATTCTGGATCCTTATAGATAGCGGAGTCGATTAAGCCATGTCCGTCCGTCTGTCTGTCTGTCTGTCTGTCTGTCTGTCTGTCTGTCTGTCTGTCTGTCTGTCTGTCTGTCTGTCTGTCTGTCTGTCTGTCTGTCTGTCTGTCTGTCTGTCTGTCTGTCTGTCTGTCTGTCTGTCTGTCTGTCTGTCTGTCTGTCTGTCTGTCTGTCTGTCTGTCTGTCTGTCTGTCTGTCTTTTTTTTTTTTTTTTTTTTTTTTTATGCGCTGGAGGTGTGGAATCTTCATAGATGCATTCAATCCGTATTGAAAAACATGCACGATTCGCAAAATGCTCCTACGTACTAAACCACACCCCCCCTAACTTTCCCGATCCCCGCGGGACTGCCAATTAGTATTACTTCGCGGGGGAGATATGCCATTTTTAGGCTATTCTCCGAATTATTGACATATTATACTTGTCTCGCCATCACGGACTTTCGTCCAATTTCTGCTTCTCTCAGTGTTGAGTTTACATGAGTAATAAATGCGTTAACTGCATCCCATTTCTCCTTGGATCTTAGCATTATGCTGATTATGTTGTCAACTGTCAATCGTTCGCCTAAATAAGATTCCAGTGACGTTCGATTTCTGGAAAATCGTGGGCATCTAAATGTAACGTGTTCTGCCGTTTCATCTTCATCGATGCATTGTGGACATCTGGGACTACTGTCATGCCCAAAGCGGTGCAGATAGCTCCTATAGCCACCATGTCCCGTAAGGAATTGGGTTAAGTTGTAATTCAACTCTCCTTGACGACGATTTAACCACGTACTTATGGAGGGGATAAGTCTGAAGGTCCATCGGCCTTTGGGAGAGTTCTCCCATCTCCTTTGCCAGCTTTGAACACTCTTTTCTCTTTCGATTTGTCGAATTTGGTTTCTGGAAGCCTCCGGATTTTCAATTACAGTTTTGTAAACGTTCGATATTTCCTTTGCTGTTATATCTATGGGGCCTATTCCCGCCACTACATTTGCTGCATCCGCTGATATTGTCCTAAAGCCGCTACTGACCCTTAAGCAGCTTCTCCTAGATAATGATATCATGTCTTTTTTGGACGTTTTGTTGATAGCTTTCGCCCAGACTGGCGCTCCATATAGGAGTATTGAATTGGTGACCCGTGAAATTAGTAATCTGCGGCTTTGTCGTGGCCCACCGATGTTCGGCATCATTCTGGCTAATGCATTTGTTACACCTGCTGCCTTCTTGCATGCATATTCCATATGTCTTTTAAAATTTAGACGGTCATCTATCATGACGCCCAAGTACTTTATTGCCTCCAATGAAGCTATTGTGGTCGCGCCTACTTGTATTGACAGGGTCTCCCTTTTTCTTTTTCCACTTATAAGAACAAGCTCTGTTTTGTGTTCGGCTAGATGCAGGTTTACTGATGTCAGCCAATTTTTAATCATACTTATTGTTTCGTTCGCGTATAGTTGGACTTCGTCAATGTGTCTTGCCTGAACCAGGATTGCGATGTCGTCCGCGAAGCCTACAATGCTTGCTTCATCAGGTACTTTTAGATCGAAGATTCCATTGTACATAATATTCCACAACAGGGGTCCTAAAACAGAACCTTGGGGGACACCTGACGTGACCTTATAGGTATTTGTGCGCCTGTCAGTCTCAGCCCACAAGGATCTATTAGAAAAATAGTCCTTGATAATTTTTATTAGATACTCTGGAGCATTAATATTTCTCAATGACGACACGATATGTTTCCATCCAGCAGAGTTAAAAGCATTTTTAATGTCGAGTGTTATGACAGCGCAGTACTTTCTTTCCTTCCCTTTGCCTCTAATTGCCTTCTTGGCTGTATCAATAACCTGGTTGATAGCGTCGATAGTTGATTTCGCCTTTCGAAATCCATATTGTCTATCAGATAGGCCGTGCACATTCTCTACGGCATCCAGAAGCCTCTTATGTATTATTCGCTCAAGACATTTACCTATAGTATCAAGCAAGCATATTGGTCTATATGACTGTGGTTCTCCGAGGACTTTGCCCGGTTTAGGTATTAATATAAGTTTCTGCTTCTTCCAATTATCTGGGAATCTGCCATCTTTTAGGCATGCCTCAAAAAGACGACCAAAGATTCCTGGTCTTAACGATAACGCAAGTTTAAGTGCTCTGTTGGGGATGTTATCTAATCCTGGGGCTTTGTTGTCGCCAATATTTGAGCACAATTTTATTATTTCATCCTCAGTGATTTCTCCTTCGTACTGGGCCGTGGCAACTGGAACATCAGTGTATGGGTCTCCTCTTGGAAATAAAACTTTCACTATGTTATCTATGAGATTTGGGCAAGTAATTTTCTGGTATTTTTTCCCTTTAAGTCTGGCCATTACCACATGGTAGGCATTGCCCCAAGGATTGCTATCAGCTTCCGTGCACAACTGCTTGAAGCACTCAGCTTTGCTGGAGTTAATGGCATTTTTCAGGTATTTTCTCGCCTGATGATATGCTTCTCTTTTTGTTGGGAGGTCTATCCTTGACCTACATCTTTGATACTGTCTCCTGGATTTCAGGCAGTTCTTTCTTAATTCCGCTATGGTGTTATTCCACCAGTAGTTTGGCTTCCTTCTATTGTTTGACCGTTTGATTGGCATGGATGCATCGCAGGCTGTTTTCAATGCTTCTGCGATTTGTTCTGCCATGTCTACTACCCCGCTTTCATCGATTTGATGACTACAAAAGGTTTCTGCGAAAGCTTCTGAGTCAAACTTTTCCTTCGCCCATCCCTGGAACTTTGTCTCCCTACGTGGTACTCTTGTTCCGCTTCGTACTGTGAGCATGATAGCCTGATGGTCGCTATGAGTGTACTGTTCACTTACTATCCATTCTATGTCTCTAGCAAGGTTGATACTTACAAAGGTTAAATCTACAATTGAGCCAGTACCCGCTCGCCTAAAAGTATTGGATCTCCCGGTGTTTGCGAGGACAACATCTAGCCTTGAAAATGCATCCAGAAGTATTCTTCCTCTTGCGTTTGTTATCCGACTACCCCAATCCTGCGCCCAGGCATTGAAGTCTCCTCCGATGATTATTGGATTATGGTGTGCAGCGTCTCTCACCAAATTATCTATAAGTCTCTCGAACTCGGAGAGTGGTATGTTAGGTGATATATAGCAACTATAAATATAGATTCCGCCGATCTTAGCTCTAGCGAAGCCATCTTCCGACTGTTTCATGCCTTCTTCTATCGCCCTATTTCCGCAGGCCCAAACTGCAGATCTGGCCGATGAATCTTGTTCCCACTCACTCTTGTCTAAGTTTCTATATTGTTCACAGATAATTGCAACATCTATTTTTTGCTCGCAGATGGTCTGCTTTAGGAGATCTTGAGCTACAGCGCAATGGTTTATATTTAGTTGAATAAGTTTCATTTTGGTCTGTTACTCAACGCCTTCTGGTAAACGGGACATCTATAGCTTCCTGCAACATGTTTTAGATCCGCTCCCACGATTGGTTTGCAAAGCATACAATTTAGTTCCCCTTTACATTGTTTTGCGATATGACCTTCAAGTCCACATTTTAAGCACTGGCGAGATCTGTCGATATCTGCTTTGCAAAACTTCGATATGTGCCCAAATTCAAGGCATCTGAAGCATTTAGTAAGCGTTAGAGCAGACGGACCATCCTATTTTGATTTTACGAAGTGTCAGTGCTCTTCTTGCTACCGTAGCTGGGAGACTTATTTTAGCAGATTGTGTGCTTCCGTATGTCTTCCACATAGATTTCACCATTGTCTCGTCTAGATCAGATATTTGCAATTCCCTACTAAAGGCTTAACAAATTTCTAGTTTCGTGGTAATGTCATCCATATCCTTACATAGTATGACCACTTCTTCTTTGTGTGTCTTTACTTCAGCTGACTTTAGCTCTAGTAAGAGGTCACCTTTCTGGGTTCTTCGTATCTTACTAACCTCATCTCCCAACTCCTTCAGTTCAGGATCAGTCCTAATCTTCCGTAGGATTTCGGCATATGAGACTTCTCCTTTTGCAGATATTATCATCTTATCAGGTTTAGGTTTACGGAAACCATTAGTTTTCTTCTTACTTACTTTCGTCCAATTATCCGCTGAGGTGGGATTTTTTGCACATGTCGGTGGATTTTCCATCGATTCCCCTGATTGTGGATTATCGAGCTGTTTGGAGTTTTTCACATTTTGTTTTGCCCTCTTTGGTGTTGGCATTTTGGCCACGGTTTCGTTCTTATCGTTTTTTCTCTTCGACTCTCTCTTCCCTGGCCACACAATAGGAGACGTTTGTGTAGCTTGTTCTGCGATTTCATAGCTTACTTTGGTATCGCTGCAGCCCAAGTCATCTCTTGCTTTGTTATATACAGCCCTTATTGTTCTGAGTTGTTCTTTAATGGCATGGTGGACGTTGTTCCTATTCTTGACATAGTCCATGAGGCTAACTATGAGGTTTCCCAGTTCTGAAAAGGACTCATACTTTTGGTCATCGTTTTTCGGTGCTTCCGGTTGTGCCGAATGCGCCCTTTGTATCGCTGAGCTTTGGGGAAAGCTATACTCCGTAGTCTCATTAGAGCTTGTAGCAAAGCTATTAACCGGTGTAACATTCAACACCTTATTAGGGTGGAATGAATGAGTTGCTTCTTCTGCAAGGGGCTTATCTTGCGGCGGGGTTCTCTTTATTACAGATTTTCTCTGGAACGGGTTTTCGTTTATTGGGGCTGCTAGAGTTTCTGTATTGACTGGTGCCCTTATAAAGCTGGAAACTGGGGTAAAGAAGCATTCACTGCCTCCGGTAGGCAAAGGATTGGTTTCTTCTCCATTATTGTTGTTGTCTGTCTGTCTGTCTGTCTGTCTGTCTGTCTGTCTGTCTGTCTGTCTGTCTGTCTGTCTGTCTGTCTGTCTGTCTGTCTGTCTGTCTGTCTGTCTGTCTGTCTGTCTGTCTGTCTGTCTGTCTGTCTGTCTGTCTGTCTGTCTGTCTGTCTGTCTGTCTGTCTGTCTGTCTGTCTGTCTGTCTGTCTGTCTGTCTGTCTGTCTGTCTGTCTGTCTGTCTGTCTGTCTGTCTGTCTGTCTGTCTGTCTGTCTGTCTGTCTGTCTGTCTGTCTGTCTGTCTGTCTGTCTGTCTGTCTGTCTGTCTGTCTGTCTGTCTGTCTGTCTGTCTGTCTGTCTGTCTGTCTGTCTGTCTGTCTGTCTGTCTGTCTGTCTGTCTGTCTGTCTGTCTGTCTGTCTGTCTGTCTGTCTGTCTGTCTGTCTGTCTGTCTGTCTGTCTGTCTGTCTGTCTGTCTGTCTGTCTGTCTGTCTGTCTGTCTGTCTGTCTGTCTGTCTGTCTGTCTGTCTGTCTGTCTGTCTGTCTGTCTGTCTGTCTGTCTGTCTGTCTGTCTGTCTGTCTGTCTGTCTGTCTGTCTGTCTGTCTGTCTGTCTGTCTGTCTGTCTGTCTGTCTGTCTGTCTGTCTGTCTGTCTGTTGAAATCAGTTTTCTGAAGACCCCAGATATCTTCGGGATCCAAATCTTCAATAATTCTGTCAGACATGCTTTCGAGAATTTTGCTATTTAAAATCAGCAAAATCGGTCCACAAATGGCTGAGATATGAGGAAAAAACCAAGACAACCTCGATTTTTGACCTATTTTTTTACCTATATCTGGACATTTTTACCATTCAAAGACATTTGCAACGACGTATATAAGACCATAGAAAGTTGGACCTACAATGGGTCAAAATCGGGAAAAAAATTTTGAACCAGATTTTTTTTAAAAAAAAAAAATTAAAAAACAAAAAAAAAAATTTTTAAATTTAAAAAAAAAAAATTTATTTTAAATTTAAAAAAATAACAATCGAAAAATTTTTTTTTCCAAAAAATTCAAAAAACAACTGGAAAAAAAATTAAATTTAGTTTACCTAAAAATATTTAAAATTTTGAAGTATAATTTGGTGAAGGGTATTTAAGATTCGGCACAGCCGAATATAGCACTCTTACTTGTTAAAATTTTGTTTGGCTCAAAAGAAAGCTTAGGTTTATTCGTTTATGAGCTTTTTGGTCTCGTAGTGGGATTCGAGTGGGATATATATAGCACTCGTTCAACAATACTGTATTAACTCAAAATTTTTAAAAATTCACTTTTTGCAAGAAATCATCTAACAACATCAATATCTATCTACTGTAAAAATTTCAACATATTCCGATTACTCTTTCATCTTGAAAACCACATTTGAGGCCATTTTCGAGATTATTAGTGACTACCTTGTATCAACAAAATGTATTATTTTGAGTTAATATAAAAATTTAAATAGAAATACATCGTACATCATAAAAAAATGTATTATTTTGAATTGAGCTTTTATTCAAGTTAAAAATAATCAAATTGTTTTATTTAAATTTGGTTGTATTTTGAGTTGATACTGTTTTTTTTTTTTTTTGATAAAATAATACAAAAAAATATCGAGAAGTTCCAGAAAAATGGTAGTAACTCAAAAAATAGATTTATTTTTCAATAATTGCAAAAGTTTTAAAGAAAAACAATGTAAATATATTTTCAAATGGAATTTGCTGACTATGATGTATTCGGATTTTCAAATTCTCTTAAAATGTAATCAAAAACAGTTTTTGCCCTCTACTGAAAATTGTGAAATTTTGAGTTAATACAGTATTGTTGAACGAGTTGCCCAAATCGGATGAAATAAATAAATACGAAACACACAAAAATCGATGCCCCAATTATAGTGGTTCGGCACAGCCGAATATAACACTCACACATATTCATTCTGAACTTTTATTCTAGACTTCACTTAGTAGACTCCGCAATCCAGAATCCAGTTCCTTATAGGAGCCAAAACTACTTCTACCGATCTTCTTGAAATTCTTACTGTATATTCATCTATATCTGGAAGGAACAACTGGATGCTTTCTATTTTGAAATTTCAAGTGGGCGTGGCACTTTCCATAAAAAGTAAATAGTTATTATGGAATATCTGTTGAATTTGGTGGACTATAATTGTGAAAGCCGCAAAACTTCGCGGAATTTTCTTTGGTACCATTGAGCGCTTCTTGGCTGAAAATGGACGAAATTCGAAAAATGGGCGGTGCACCACCCATACCAAGTAAAAAGTAATTTTCGAATATCTGTATAACTATAATTGTGACAGTCTTCAAACTTTATACGAATCAATTTCTTATCAGTTTATGAATTCTAACCAAAAATGGAATGGATCGGAACCGGGGATGTGGACCGTCCCATACAAAGTAAATAGTTATTTTCGAATATCTGGAGAACTATAATTGTAGAAGTCTTCAAACTTTTGCCGAATAGCAGCCTTAGCATTTTACATGGTTTGCCTGAAAATGTGCTGTATTTAATTAGTGGACGTGGCACCTACCATACAATGCAAATGGTTTGTTTCGATTATCTGAAGAACTATAATTGCAAAAGTATTTAAACTTTGTACGCATTAATTTCTTATCACTATACATAGTTTGCCTGAAAATAGGCGGGATTGTATTAGAGGGCGTGGCGCATATCATACAAAGTAAATAGTTATTTTCCAATATCTAGAGAACTATAATTGTGAAGGTCTTCAAACTTTATATGAATCAATTTTGTATCACTGCATGAATTATAACCAAAAAATGGGAGGGATCGGAACAGGGGATGAGCCACCTCCAATACAAAGTAAACTGTTATTTCTAAATATCTTGAGAAATATAATTACGATATTATTCTAATTTTGTCCCAATAGCACTCCTATCATTTTACATATTTTGGCTGAAAATGGTCGGGATTGGATTAGTGGGTGTGGCACCTTCCATACAAAGTAAATAGTTAATTTGGAATATCTGTAGAACTATAGTGGTAAAAGTATTTAAACTTTGTATGAACCAATTTCTTATCTTTGTATGGAGTTTAGCTAAAAGTAGTCGGAATCGGAACAGTGGGTGAGGACCCTCCTATACAAAGCACATAGTAAATTATAAATAACTGGATAACTAAATTTGCGAGAATCTTCAAACTTTGTCAATTTTGAATATCTGGATAACTAAATTTGCGAGATTCTTCAAACTTTGTCTGAAATTTGTTTTATAATTTTACGTATGTAATTTGTCTAAGAATGGGCGGGTCATTATTGGAGGACATGGAATCACAAATCTATATATTTAAAAAATAATATGGTTTTGTATGTTTATTTTTTTCACGGCTAAATGGCTGTTTTAAATGTTTACATGTTCCTTTATGTCTTTTTACATGAGCAATTCCACCGTTTGTATAAATATTTGAGGCAAAATATGGGAGTAGTAGCCACAGAGGGCGTGTCACTTTCCATATAAGAGATAGAGTCCATACATTTTGTACGATTATTCTAACATCAGTAGGACAAGAATGGGCGGACTATCAATAATGGGCGTGCACCATATATGCAAATTAAATACTATAATTCATATCTACCTGTATAATTGTAGTATGTAAAGCCTTAAAATTTTGTATGAATTACTTATTTAGGCCAAAAATGGACAAACTAGCAATAGAGGTCGTGGCACCTTCCGTAGATGTGACAAATTATATACAGTTTAAGCAATATCAGCAAACAATATTAATATTTAGGACAGAAATACGTGGACTACCAACAATAGGTGTGTTCGCGTACTTTCCAGTAAAAAATATCCAGTAACTTTATTTTAGAGAGTAAAATTAAATTACTCTCAATCTGAAAAGTAACAAAAAAAGGTACGCGAACATCAATTTGTAAAAATAAGTTGTATTTTATTATAAATTAATTTAAAAGGTTTGTTTTGGGCTATTTTACTTATTTTCTTTGCAAAACTTGTAAATTGTATTAACCTTCAACTTTTTAGTTTTGTTTGCATTTGCAACCATATGCTTTAAACGTTTTTTATTTTAAAATATCATGTTCTCTATCTACGAACTGGCACTTTTAACACTCTCTTGCTCTCTCGTTACAAGTTTTTAAAAGTAAACGAACGGAATCCCGTAACTTCCAGTGATAATTTGTACAGATTATTACAAATTATCAAGTACGCGAACACAACTAATATTAAGTAAATGTTAACGTTTTTAAACATTTGAAAATCTTCTATCTATATATAAAAGTGAATGTGTATTTGTTTGTATGATTGTTTCCGTATTTGTACTTCATATGATGCTAAACTAAGAATTACTTTAAGACACCACGACTTTGTAATGGCACTCGACTTACAGTAAAGAAATTAATGAACAATCTAATCGAGGTGATCATTATAACTGGGAAGTATAAAGGGACAGATGTTTTGCTGCCACGTATTGCCATGATAACTTCGGATTTGCTATTTGATTTTAGTCGATTGCAGTTTCCTATTTACTTAGCATTTGCAGTGACAATTGATAAAGCTCAAGGTCAGTCTTTGCAAGTTTGTGGACTTTGCAAGTTTGTGGTCAGTAGTAAACATCAAATACAAGTATTTTTTGTTCTAAACTTTTCTATTTTATTACAATTCATATTATGGTTAGAAAATAAGAAATAATATACTTTTTATTATATTAGAAACTAATTTTAGATAGACTAAATAGATTGTAAATCATTACAGTATGGGTAGCGAAGTACACCGGGTTATAGCTAGTATACATATATTTATGGCATTGCTAATAACAATTGTGAAAATTAAACCGAATAACAGACTTCAAATGATATAAAATTGATTATTTTGTTAGTTCAGGGAAATTAAATTAATAAATATTTTTTTTAGGTTCAGATTTTATTATATAAAGAGACGTTGCTTTTTTGGGGAAAAATTTTAGTTTGCCAAAATTCTTGGTTGTTCATGTAAAACGTTTCAGAACATGTTTTGCGAGTTTATATGCAAAACCTGTATATTCTTCTTAACTTCATATTTACAAAAATAAATACCAGAGTATTTCTTAAATAGTTCTATTGTAATTTAAATCTTGTAAATCTTTTTGAGACATCATCTCATTATTTATTCATTTTCAAAGCAGTTTTTTTATAGATATATTTTTTTATAAAATTTAATTATTTTTTAATAATAAAAAAGCCATTTTGAAAATGTTAATGGCACAAAAACAACAACAAAACAAAACTAGAAATGAAGAAGAATAAGACAATAGTTTTAATATCCTCTAAATAAAAAAAGCCACCATTAATGAGTTTTTATTTTGTTGTTACTTTGATTGTTGTTCTTGTTGTTGTTGCAGTTTGCTGGTGTTGTAGTTGTTGTACAATGTCTTTAGAAATATTGAAGTGTTAATAGTTTTTCATCTTCTGTCTGTAGTTTTCATGTTCGACACCATTCGACGACGACTACGTCTTTCATTCAAAAAGGTTTTTCTTCTTTCATTTATTTTTCAATGATTTACTACTCTTCAATTTCTTGTTCTTGTTGTTTCTTTTTTCCTTTTCACCTCTCATTAAAATAAAAAGAAAAATAATAAAATACCAAAAAAAATAAAACAGAAAAAACAATCTTTAGTTTTCAATTAAAAATACTTTAATTATTTTTTGATTATTATCAAATTAATTACAAAAAGACGAAGTGGCGAACAAGAGGCGAAGTGTTGAATGGATAAGCGTAGTGTTGCGGAAACTTACGAGGCATGGAAAATGAAAATTTTCAAATGAAACCTTATGAAAAAAGTACTTTTTTGATGCCAACAGTACTATTTATAAAAATTATTATAAACTAGTTGATCGCCCCGGCTTCGCCCGGTAGCATTTACTAATGTTAGTTCTTAAAGTTTATCCAAACCACGCACACCTGCCTGTTCTTATTTATTTGCAAATAAAATATCTAAATTTGTACTGCATTTAGGGAGCTTTTTTATTACAGTTGACTGGACTCATAACAAAAAAGAATTTCCGAGTTTTACCCGGAATTTTTGAATTTTTTTTTTTTTACAAACCATCTTCTGAAAATTTCGAATCGAATAAAAAAAAATCAGCCAAATCGCTCCAGCCGTTCTCACGTGATGACATTACATACATGGACCATTTCATTATACCCTACACCACCATAGTGGGGAGGGTATTATGCGTTTGTGCAGATGTTTGTAACGCCCAAAAATATTAGTCTAACACCCACCTTAAAGTATACCGATCGACTTAGAATCACTTTCTGAGTCGATTAAGCGATGTCCGTCCGTCCGTCCGTCCGTCTGGTTGGCTGGCTGGCTGGCTGGCTGTCCATGTAAACCTTGTGCGCAGAGTACAGGTCGCAATTTTGAAGATATTTCGATCAAATTTGGTACATATTATTTTTTCGGCTCAAGGACCAAGCCTATTGAAACTGGCTGAAATCGGTCCACTATTTCACCTAGCCCCCATACAAATGTCCTCCCGAAATTGGACTTTATCGGTCATAAATGTTTAATTTATATATGTATCTCCACAAATTCCGCTCCAGATAAGTTTTATATACACAAAATTGATGTCACCAAATTTTGTTACGATCGGTCCATAATTAGTCATAGCTCCCATATAGACCCGCTTCCGAAAATCACATTAACGTGCATAAATCTCTTAAAAATGTTGGTAAACACACAAAATTCAACATAGTTAACTTTAATATAGACCTAAATCACACAACCTAATTTCATGGTGATCGGTCCATAATTGGTCATAGCCCCCATATAAGGCCCACTTCCGAAAATCACTCAAAAATATAAATTATTGAAATTTTAGAAGAAAAATGTTTTTGCTCTTTTACTTAGTGTAGGGTATTATATGGTCGGGCTTGACCGACCATACTTTCTTACTTGTTTTTATATACATATATGTATATTAGAGTGACAGCCGATTTTTTTTTTTAGATTTCAAAGAGTGCCGGGTGGAATATTGTGACACTAGGCCTAAATGTTAAGTGCTGAAAATTTGAGCCAAATCGGACAACGATTTCTGGACGTGCATCGAGGTCAAAGTTCAGATATATGCAACATTTTACTGTTAATATGGAATAAATAGGTGAAACTCGTTACCTTTCTGCATTGTTTTTTAGAAATGTGTAGATTTATTTATATTAATGAATATTACATTAAAATTTTTTTTTTGGAAATTAACCCTGTATCTCCTTTGGTTCAAAATTACCCAAAAACTGTATTATCGCCAAAATTAGAGAAAAATGCAAATTTTTCAGTTTTTGAAAAAATTTTGCTACTAAATAAATACTTTTGCAATTGAATGCAAAAGAATCGAAATATGAACGTAATTATCGTTGTAATGAGATATAAATGACAAAATTTGATTAAAAAATTTTAAAGTTATTACAAATTCGCCAGACCATTAACGTGTTTCAGGCCACTTGAACAAACAATTTAGGAAAAAAATTATGATATTTCGAGAAAAATTAAAATAAAAGCTCATTTTTACTTAAAATATGTCCATATTTACTTGTATATGAGTTTTTGTCTTCGTAGGGTACCGTTAACATATTTGGAGGGATGGCCAAAAAAAATAATTTTTTTTTAACGGCTGTTTCAAAACTCCATTTTAAAATTTTTAAAAATTTTGTTAAACAAATTTCAGATTTTTTCGATCATCACATTGGGGTTTATTGAGATCAAAATAGGCAATAAAAATATTAAAAAATTATGTCAATACCTCTTACAGTTTTTCCGTACCTGCGATTTAAATTTTGCGTTTTTCAAGAAAAACTAATTTTTTGTCCATATTTAGGCGAATGAGTCCAATTTCCTTACTGTTATAAATTTTAAGTAAAACCAATTCATAGTATTATAGTCCTTGTAATTTTAAATATGTTCTGAAAGTTTTACCAAAATCGGAAAACGATAACCTTTGAATCGTGAAGGTCAAAGGTCAAATTTTTCAATATTTGGAATTTCTAATGAAAATATAGCGAAATGTTATATATTTTTGGTCCGATTTTCATGAAACTTGAGGAAAATATATAATGGTGTCTAGCATTTACAACAACAGTACAAAAATGGATTTTAACCTTTAAGAGTACTTGCGGTCAAAATTGTTGTGTTTTTCGTGATTTTAAAAGTTGAGGGTAATTTGGACCCCAAGTGCTGCTAAGGGTTAATTTCCATTTTTGTGCTGTGATTTTAAATTCTGGACTTTATGTTATATTTTCCTCAAGTTTCATGAAAATCGGCCCAAAAATATATAACATTTCGCTATATTTTCATTAGAAATTCCAAATATTGAAAAATTTGACCTTTGACCTTCACGATTCAAAGGTTATCGTTTTTCGATTTTAGTAAAACTTTTAGAAGATATTTAAAATTACAAGGACTATAACATTATGAATAGGTTTTACTTAAAATTTATAACAGTAAGGAAATTGGACTCATTCGCCTAAATATGGACAAAAAATTAGTTTTTCTTGAAAAACGCAAAATTTAAATCGCAGGTACGGAAAAACTGTAAGAGGTATTGACATAATTTTTTCATATTTTTATTCCCTATTTTGATCTCAATAAACCCCAATGTGATGATCGAAAAAATCTGAAATTTGTTTAACAAAATTTTTAAAAATTTTAAAATGGAGTTTTGAAACAGCCGTTAAAAAAAATATTTTTTTTGGCCATCCCTCCAAATATGTTAACGGTACCCTACGAAGACAAAAACTCATATACAAGTAAATATGGACATACTTTAAGTAAAAATGAGCTTTTATTTTAATTTTTCTCGAAATATCTTAATTTTTTTCCTAAATTTTTTGTTCAAGTGGCCTGAAACACGTTAATGGTCTGGCGAATTTGTAATAACTTTAAAATTTTTTAATAAAATTTTGTCATTTATATCTCATTACAACGATAATTACGTTCATATTTCGATTCTTTTGCATTCAATTGCAAAAGTATTTATTTAGTAGCAAAATTTTTTCAAAAACTGAAAAATTTGCATTTTTCTCTAATTTTGGCGATAATACAGTTTTTGGGTAATTTTGAACCAAAGGAGATACAGGGTTAATTTCCAAAAAAAAAATTTTTAATGTAATATTCATTAATATAAATAAATCTACACATTTCTAGAAAACAATGCAGAAAGGTAACGAGTTTCACCTATTTATTCCATATTAACAGTAAAATTTTGCATATATCTGAACTTTGACCTCGATGCGCGTCCAGAAATCGTTGCCCGATTTGGCTCAAATTTTCAGCACTTAATATTTAGGCCTAGTGTCACAATATTCCACCCGGCACTCTTTAAAATTTTAACAAAAATTTTTTTCCATACAACTGATTGTCACTCTAATGTATATACATAGATAGGTGGAAAATCTAGGTTAAGTTTCATGTTGCCTTATGTTTGAAGCATGGAACATTTATGAAGTAATAAATGAAGCTTTAAATAAAAAAAACATCTTCAGAATGAGGTAAGCAAATAATTCACAATAACAAAGTACTATGAGAATCTAAAGTTTAGATTCTAAACATTCCAAATTTGGTTCATAAGCTTAAAATAAATTTATAGGTTTGTTATAAATTGTTTGAGAAATTCTAAAAACTGTTCATATGACACAGTTTTGTATGTTACCAAGTAAAAAAGTACCAAAAGAAACTACAATTACACTAAACTTACCATCACTGCTCGTAATAAACCATGTTTGAATAAAAATGATGGATTTTGTATGGATTTTCGTCGGCATAATTAGAATGTGCTGAATGATTAAAATCCAACATGGAAAATGGTGATTTAAATAAAAATAAAACATTTAATAAACGTAAATTGACGTATTTTTCTGTAGATTTTGTTCTTTATTTTATTATTATGAACTGTTTTCTTCTCATGTTTAAATCGTTAATGTTTGATCGGTCGTCTCGACTCTATTGTTTTCTCGTAATTTATGTTCTTCCATAAAAAAAGTGTTGATTTGTTTGATAAAGTTTTTTTATTTTTAATTTTAGTTTGGTTCAATAAACCAGCGTTATAAATTGTATGTAGTCGTAATATTCGTGGAAAAACTAAATTAAATGGTTTATTGACTCAGATTATTTATTTGGATTGTAAACAGAAAAAGTATTAAATCATTTTGGTTTATAAAAGAATATTAAATGTCTTTAGACAGCTATTTTATGAAGAATGTGTTTTAAATGTCGAAAATTTAAATATTTAATCATTTCTTATTTTTTTTTACACTCGTAACTTGTAACCTACAGCAACAGCCACATAGTGTCTGGTGATATTAGTTATTAGGAACGGTAAAGTTTTAATTACAATTTAAAGATAATCTAGTAACTAAGAGAACTGCAGAGAGAATGCCTGCAGAGAAAGACAAAATTACGAATAAATATTTTAAGGTGTCTAAATATAAGTTCATTTTTGTATAGTTTGCCATATTTTTTTATTCCAAGTTGGCAGTTGATAACAAAATAAAAAACATAGTTTAACTCCGCAAAGTAGCTGCAAAAACAATATTTTTTAAATCCCATAAACTTGCTATTTGAAGCGGTCAATAGACCGATAACATTTCATAGGGAAAAAGAGTTGAAAGGGAATGCGAACTGTACTCTCTTTTAAAAAGTATTGATGAGGTTTGGCTTTGGGTTTTCAAACTCGGATTGGCGGAGGCCCTCTCTTCTGATACTGTGAGCCAGATACGTTAATCCGGTTGTATCCAGGAGAAAGCGAGTTGGCTGAAGTATGTAGTATTCTTCAAGATGAGATATCAATCATATAAACTCCATAAAAAATTCGTCCCTACAGGTATATACACAACATCAAAACTATTCCAGCAATGCCAGTCCTATTTCTAAAGCTGTGTGTTATTAGAACGTAACGTACAACTGAGTTACAGATGACTTGCCGGAAACAGACCCCAAAATAATCTAATAATCTACTAGAGTGCTCCAATATTGTATGGAAGAAAAACAAAATTCAAGGTACAGGTCTTCCCCCCACTAGAATTGTTACAAATATTAGGATGATATGATGTGCATTTAAAAGGGGAAAAAATTAAATTTTTAAAATTTTTGTAAAATCGAAATGTGTACGTAATTATTGTTCTAATGAGATATAAAAAACAAAAATCGGTTAAAACATGTTAAAGTTACTAAAAATTCCCCAGGCCACTAAAACAAGAAATATAGAAAAAAATTAACATATTTTGAGAAATATTAAATCAAAAGCTAATTTTTACTTAAAGTATATATATTCTGGATCCTTATAGATAGCGGAGTCGATTAAGTCCGTCTGTCTGTTGAAATCAACTTTCCGAAGCCCCCAAATAACTTACATACATGATTCATATATCAATATCTCCGGAATTCTTCCGGCTCGGTTGCTATTTAAAATCAGTCCACAAATGGCTGAGATATGGAAAAAAACAGGACAACTACGATTTTTGACCTATATCTGGATTACTGAGCTATTAATATAGACAATATGTATATCTAATGATAGATATTTCAAACCTCTTTTCAACGACGTATATAAAACCATAGTAAGTTGGACCTACAATGGGTCAAAATCGGAAAATATATATTTATTAACCCGAATTTATTTTTCGCTAAATATTAAAAAAAAATTTAAATTTAAAAATATTTAAAAAAAAAATTAAAAAAACAATTTGAAACATTTTTTTCTCGAAAAAATTAAAAAAAATCTTTGGAAAACAAAAATAAATTTTGTTTACCTAAAAATATTTAAAATTTTTATTTTAGGTATAATTTGCTAATTAATTTAAACTATTATTCACAAAAAATTAAAAAAATATGTTGACAAAAGTCCACATACGATCTGTACACTAAATAAACATTTTTCAGCGAATACAAATTTTCATTAAATTCAATATTTCGTTGGGCCACCACGTCCAGTTTTGCGGACGTTATATTTTGCCATTCTTCTGGAAGCTTCTCCTTTAACATTGGTTCACAAGTAATAAGATGTTTTCGGATCTTCCGTTGTAGAATTTCCCACACGCGCTCAATAACATTTAAGTCCGGGCTTTGAGGTGGTGTGTACAATTGTCGTGGGGCATGGTAGAGTAGCCAATCTTTGACAGTTTAAGATGTATGTTTCGGATCGTTATCTTGCTGAAATATCCAACTTTAACCAAGAGTTAAAATATCAACTGGTGCTCTCAAATTTTGTTCCAAAATGGATTTGTACTGATAACGATCCATATTACTCTCAATAATCACTAACTTTGCCACTCCAGAAGCAACAACAGTACCCCAAACCATCACACTGCCACCACCATGCTTAACTGTAGCAAGTAAGTTTTTCGGATCCATTGCTGTATTTGCTTTGCGCCATACTTTATCTCTCTCCAACACTTCCAAATATGTTATACTTCAACTCATCAGTGAACAAAACTCGCTTCCAGAATTCCATGTCCTTTTCAAAGTGCTTTTGGGCGAATTCGTTCCGATCCGTTCGCTAATTTACGAGGAGTTCTGCTTTAATTACCATTATTATTTAAGGTTCTTTGAATTGTTCGTGAATAAACAATATCTTCTGATCTTGTTGCGAGTTCTTCGGCCAATTTTGTGGTATTTACTTTTGGGTTTTTGACTTCTATTAAAATGAATATTACATCTCTACGAAGTAGAGTCTTTGGGCGCCTACATCGCGGCTTGTTTTTAACTGTACCAGTATTTTCAAAGTAACTGAATATTTCTTGATCTGTAAACTTAATAAATTGCATTGCTTATCTGTTAGTATTCAAAAGAAACAGGACATGGTCGTATGTAGACTTTTGTCAATGTTTTTTTTTATTGTTTTTTATGAATAATTTTGCAAGCTTACATTGCAACAACATTTTTTTTGGAGCATAGCAATAAAAATAGATTTCAAACAAAACTGCATTATTATTTTTTTATTTACCGGGTTTTCTCTCATAAAGTGGCAAAAATTGTGGTCGTACGTAGACTTATGTCGACCACTGTAGCTCTCTTACTTGTTTTTATTTCATATTGATGAGATAGAGGAACATTTATGCAGTAATTTTCTTAGAAATCCAGGACTATCGAAAGAGCTTTTTTATATCGGGAGTTTATATTATAAATCAGACCAAATGTTCGATATAATGTGTATAACAATTAATGTTAATAAAAAATACATCATAACATGAAATTTATTGATTTTAATGCCAAGTTTTAAAAACCAGTTAACAGACACTAAAAACCGAAACTGCGAAGAACCGATTTTTCAGTTAAACGGTTTATAAACATTAGGTGTCATACTGTCACCTTTTGTTTATTAAGTATTTTATGAACAATTGTTCAGATGAATTTTTTCTTTGAGATTGAGCAATGCTGGAAAGAGTATTATTAATGTGGACATTCCGAATGGACAACATGCATTTAACATTTGAATGAAACTATCTTTAAAAAGTAAATACCAGAGATTATTGTTCATTCGGGTCATAATAACAGGGTGCCCCGATAGACTAGACCGTAGTGTGCTGGACTATCAATCTGGGGGTTGCGGGTTCGATTCGATCTGCAGGCAAGCAAAAAAGCTTCGCAGTTTGTGTTTGTTTTTTAAAAAAAGATTGATACAAAATCGGTTGTAATTAATTTAATTATAAGTGTGTTAGCGTACTTTCCAGTAAGAATTATCCAGTAACTTTAATTTAGAGCGTAAAAATACATTTACTCTCAATCTAAAAAATATCCAAAAAGGTACGCGAACAACAATTTGTAAAAATAAGTGGTATTTGATTATAAATCAATTTAAAACGTTTGTTTTGTGTTATTTTACTTATTTTCTTTGCAAAACTTGTAAATTGTGTTAATTTTCAACTTTATCGTTTGTTTATATTTGCAACAATATGTTTTAAACATATTTTGTATGATGATATTTTTTACTGGACAAAAAATGTACAGTAAAAAATATCATGTTCTCTAGCTACGAACTGCCACTTTTAACACTCTCTTGCTCTCTCGTTTCAATTTTTTAACGGAACGGAATCCCGTAACTTCCAGTGATAATTTGTACAAATTATTACAAATTATCAAGTACGCGAACACAACTTATGTAAACAAAATTTTATTGTAATCATTAAATTCATATTTATTTAGTAGATTTGTTTATGTTTAGAACTCAAATACATATATTGTAGAATTATGGTTGTAATAACTGTAAAATGTCGTTTATTGTCTTTACTAATGTAATTTTTGTTAATTCGGAAATGACAATGTCATTTTTAATCGATAAATTCAACCTACAAGATTCTGTTGCCACGACGAATCTATTTTCTCTGTGTACTGTGTTTTATTTAAAATTAAAAAAAATCTAAATGAATCATCCTTTATGTCCTTTTTATTTTCATCAATTGTTTATAATATTGCATTACAATTTTAACTAAATATGAATCTAGCTTTAAATGATTTAAAATTTGTATTCAATTTATGTCCCTCAATTAATTTTGGAATTGATATACACAGAAATTAGACAACTCTAAAATAAAACTCAGTTATATGAAATCCTAATAATTAAAAAATTACCATTAGTACACGTTTCCAAAAACAAAGTATTTTACAAAACTATGTATAGATGTCTATATGTTTCTATGTCTCTTAACTGTTCTGGAAAGGGATAACAAAAAAATCCAGACTAATTTAATACGAAACACCAAGTTACGATAAACATGTGACATTTTCGTAAACTTGTTATCAAATGTACCCTTTCTTATCGCCCAACTATTTCTTTACAAGAATTTTAAATATTTTCACTTTCTAAATGCTAGTTGCATGCAACAATTTGTAAAAGTACTCGTATACACACACACTCGCAAACACAATCATGTGCAGTCCTTATAATCATGTGAAAAAAAATTGAAATAAGAAAGAAAGAAGTTTAAAAACTACCTGTCATTTTAACTCATTTCATTATTTGTTGAATGTCGAATGTTGGTACTTGCACTCGTATTTGGATGTACTACATACATTCTACATATGAAATATTTCAACATGCAACATTAAAATCCTTAGGCTGGTCATTTTTACAGACTGCCAAAGAGATCATGATGATGATGAGGATGACAATGATGACACAACGATGTCTAGAGGAAGGAGAGAGAAAAATATCAAATACACACACAACAAGAAAAACATTCATACATGTGGAACGTTAGCATGACGTCTATTTGATAGAAGCCAGAAAAAAATGTTGCATGAATATTTTAGAAGAATGTATGTGTGTACTTGGGACAAAAATCTGCAGAAGCGGTAAAAAAGGTTACGGTTGATATCTATGATAATACTTTCGTACACACAATATTATATAAGGATGACAACATCTTTTGCATCATGAGAATGTATTGCGTCTGTCTATCTATGCAAGTGTCTCTCCATACACTCTCCATGAATGTTTATTCCGTCCGTCCGTCTGCCTGTCTGATTGTCACCTTATCAATATTCTACGTCATGTAATTTATTTCTTTATGTCTCCTGACTTCAAAAACTTATTTCGTTAGTTTATTCTTTCTTCTTGAAATTTATTTCATTTTCGTTTTGAGACGGAATATCCTGTCTGTCTATTTTATAATAAAAACTGTGTGTACTTTTTATTTTCCTTCATTCGGGGGCTTAAATGTAACCAGGTTTGATGTATGCTTATTTTAAATTTGATGTTTGTTTGGTCATTTAATTTTATGACTTGTCACATTGTTTTTTTTACGATGATTCAACCTAAGAGACAGCAAGCTGCTGCACAGTCTAAACAGTTTTATGTCGTCTATTTCATGGATGTTTTTCAAGGTATGGGGAGGGGGAATATAAAATAATTTAATTCGTTATATTAGTAATTACCTGATCTGAAAATAATGAATCATTAATAATATTAGCGTAAATTGGTTAATTTGCGTCAAGCAAAAATATTTGTTTCTAGATTTATAATAACTTAATTTATGTATGTATATAATTCCAGAATTTTTTTGTGAAAAATAGGCTAATATCTATTATAATTATATATGTCAAATTAAAGATTAATATCTTGGCTATATAGCAGCTTTTGTTTTCTAAAATTTTCAGATTTTCATTTAAAAGTCTAGTTAAAAATGTGTTTCTTGAATTGGTTCATATATCATTGGGAAGGCCTTCGAAACATCATTCATCCGACACATATTTATATTATGACATATATTTATATTATCTATAGTATCTAGTATTGCCAAAACTTGTTATGAAACTGTGCTAGATTACTTTGAAAAAAAAAAATTTACAAAAATTCAAGTTAATTTTTTTAACTAATATTCAAAAGTTGATTTTAAAAACCCTGAAAAAAATATAACATATTTTGACCTGAATTGGATGAAATGGACACCAATGACATGTATTTTCAACAGGGCGGCGCTACGTGCCACACAGCTCTTGCCACATCGGACATTCTGCACGAGCAACTTGAGGGCATGGCCATCTTACGTGGAGGTGATGAGAATTGACCACCGATATCGTAGAATTTCAGCCCGTTCTACTTTTTCTTGTGGGGTTTTCTTAAGTGGCACTGGCCCTCAATGCTAACATGACATCCATCAAATTCAGCATGATTTATACGCCAGAGTCATAGAAAATTGGTCATTTTATTCCCATATTTTTGCAAAAAGTCTTCCATAAAATTTCTACTTCTTAAAAATTGTATATATTTTTAAAAATATGACACAATTTCCCATCCATTGATATACACATATTAATCTTATCTACTTGTCAAATTTTTGGATTCAAATCAACAGCAAACAGAAAATTTACAGCAACTTGTATTTGTAATATTTTATGAGCAGTGTATTACCGACAACTGCATTACCAGTCATCGGAAAACATTACAAGATGAAGCTAATTACTGTGAGTTATGTATTTTTAAGCCATTAATGAGACTAGTGGAAAATATAAGATAAACATAAAATATACCAATGCATATGAAATTGTGTCTTTTTTAAAAAAATTTATAAAATGTTTAAGATTTATAGAAAACTTTTTGCAAAAATATGGGAATAAAAAATGGTAGCTGATTTTTTTGAAAAATTCTGAAATTTAAAATGCAATAATGTTTTGTTTATTAATCGTTTTTAATGAAATTTTACACTTATATAGAAATTCTTTATTGAAATACAAAAGTGAAAAAGAAATTAGTGAATTGTTTTTGAAAATTCCACAATTCGCAAAAAACTTTAAAAAAATTGCGATTTTTTTTTATTTTTAGATCTATTGAAGGCAACAAGCTCGGGGCTATGACCCATCAAAATAAAATTTGAATTTATAGCTTAAATTTTGTAGATACCTATATAACTTAAACTTATATGACCGGTAAAGTCCAATTTCGGGAGGATATCTAGTTGAAATAATGAAAAGATTTCAGCCAGTTTCTATAGGCTTGGTCCTTGGGCCGAGCAAATTATAAGTACCAAATATTATCGAAATAACTTCAAAATTGCAACCTGTACTTTGCGCACATGGTTTACATGGACAGCCAGCCAGCCACACGCAGAGAAAAAATATAATTGGGCATGGTTACTGTAACCATTTATATAGTGTTACAAGTTTTTTAACTATATTATAGTCACAGTAACCATTTACATGATTGTGGTAACCATAATATTGTTATCTTACGATTCACATGATTGTCTCAACCATATATATGGTTACAGTAAACATATATATGTTTGTGGCAACCATATTTATGATGAATAATTATATCATAATATGTTGTTCTCAGATTATGATAAGCCTTAAGCCGAGAGCACCATAATATGATAAGTCCTTCATCATATAAATGGTTGTCACAAACATATATATGTTTACTGTAACCATATATATGGTTGAGACAATCATGTGAATCGTAAGATAACCATATTATGGTTACCACAATCATGTAAATGGTTACTGTGACTATAATATAGTTAAAAAACGTGTAACAATATTGAAATGGTTACAGTAACCATGCCCAACTATATTTTTTCTCTGCGTGCAGACGAATGAACGGGCATCGTTTAATCGACTCAGAAAGTCGATTGGTATACTTTAAGGTGGGCGTTACAAACATCTGCACAAATCCAATATACCCTCCCCACTATGGTGGTGTAAGGTATAGGTCTACTTCGGAAGGCTCTGGACCACACAATAATACGAATTTTGATATTATTTAGTTTTTATAATATTCCCGAAATGTTATCTTTCAGAAAAATATAAATACATTATCTATTTTTTCTTATTTTCTGTATAATCTTATATACACGTTTTTTTGTGGTACACTTTTAAGTATGTTATTGTCCACCAATATTGTGAAACATACATGGTTTAAAAGGTTATTTTATCTAGATTTTCAGAACATAATTTTTTTTAAATTATTTCCATAAAAGTGGTAAAAAGCGTTTAAAACTGGTCGAATTTCGGCAACCGGCCGATCCTAGTTTAAAATTAATCAGCCTAACTATGAAAGAAATTTTAAAATTAAGTTTTGTTAAAGTCGACTTTATTTTAAAATAGAACTTTTGTTTGTATTTGAAAAAAGCTTCAAAACTTTTTCCAACATATACATTCAAATAATTGAAAATATTTTTCAATGAATGTAAATAAAAAAAAATAAATTTCAAAAACTAAAAAAAACAAAATGTACATAAATGTTCAAAACAAAAAGCTTTTTTTGAAATAATAAAAGAACATTTTAAATTATATTTTAAATTTGTTTTATGGTACGAAATTTAAAATAATAGTCAACTTTATGGACTTAAAATCGACTTTAAGGCTTTTGTAGTTAGGCTGAATGTAAATACTCTTTCCGAAAAAAAAAATTTGAATGCACATAACTTTTGCCTCAGTAGAGGTTTTTAAACAACTCTTTCTTACGATTATTAGTTAATTTACTGTTAATTAAAAAAAAGATATTTGAAGAAAATCTGGAAAGAATTGAATCCATTGTTAGCAAAAACGCAGACCAAGGTAGGTAAAAAAATTTAATTTTACTTTTCAAATTCGAATAACTCGTTAATATATGGCATCATTTTCACCATTGGTGTTATAAGTCCAAATTCAAAACTTAAACTTATCAACACCTCCGATTTTATTAAAATCGGGCTATTCGTTTAAAAGTTACAGATTTATTTCCACTGTTTTTCATTTCCCCTACTGTTGGCTGAAAATGTGCTGGATTGTATTAGTTATTTTCGAATATTTGGAGAACAATAATTGTGAAAGCCTTTAAGATTAGTACCACTGTACGAAGTTTAGCTAAAAATGGGCGAGATCGAAACAGAGGATGTAGAGCCTGCATTACAAAGAGTGTTAAAAAGTTATAATTGAATATCTGTAGAATTATAATAGTTAAAGTAATGCTTCAAATAAGTTACAATTGTAGATAAATATATAAAAGTGGGTGGGATCGAAACAGTGTATTCGCTATTAATTTTTTATAAAATCCTTTAAAATTTTTTGTTTTACTACGACAGGTGTAGCGAAGTACACCGGGTTAAGCTAGTGTAATAATAAATACGAAATAATAGTAGAAATGCTAAATCCTAAAAAAGGATTTATAAGTTGCCAACTGTATTAACCGATTTCAAATATATTTAAAACAAAAGATTTCAGAACGTTTTTGGTACCTCTTGTAAAATTTGTGAAAAGTGACTTATCACGTTTAACGATATGTGTGTTCTTACCACTCATGGCGAAGGTTGTAAAAAGTCTCGAAAATAATAACACACGGTTGTGAGTAAAGAATGTTTTTTGTCAAACTTTCTTCAAGTATACATTTTGGAAACAGTGTATACATTTTGTCATAACACATAAAGCTTTCAATAAATCCATAAAAATTTGTCATCTTTATCTTATTAATAGCTGGTGGTTGGTCGTTTAACAAACCTTTATATATTCTATCAGCTCTTCCCAATTCTATTCTTATATTTTTATAAAGTAATATAAAAAAATTTGAAAAGGATTCTGTAATTTACCTACACCTTACATCTGGTCAAATATTTGCTCACAAACTCAAATACAAGTTGCAAATAGAAGAGATTTAAACAGAGACACACAATAAACCACTTCATCTCCCATAATAATACAATTTATTATATTTATTTATTGAAAATCCACTTGTCCCACCCAGTGCTTGTTAAGCTTTTGTGTCATCTTATTTTTTCCATTATTTTCAAGTACTTGGGCAAATTTGTTTTAATTTTTTCTATCTATTTACCAGTTTTATACAGTTGGTGTCCTGTTTTTTTTTTTTTTGTCATTCTCTCTTTTTTCAAATCATAATGCAGACTTAATAACTTTGAAGTGTTAAAAAAAAAACTTGTTGACAGAATTCAGTTTAAATTCTAGTACTTGATTCATTTTATCATAATAAGGGGTGTTTTTAGGAATATGATGGGTTGATTGTTTGTTTTGGGTGTATTTAGGAAGCTCTTTCAATGACTGTCTCTCGATGACAAGATAATAAATAAATATCAAAATATGTCAAAACGAAAAGTGTTTTTAAATCAAGCGAAAAACTTTTATACATTTTAATATGACAGTTGGTTTGAAATGTAATTTTTTTCTATCGAATATTTCTGTTTTTCTTAAGGGATGAATGAGGAAGAATTTGGAAATTATTAGGTTGTTTCAAAGGATATTTTTTTTCGATATTTGGCAAATCATTGTATTTAATATTAAGACATGGCAGGTTGATCCAAAATCTTGGACCAGCATCAGATAAAAGTCACCTTTCAGTTTACTGGATAGATAGATATTTCCAATTCTTTAAACTTTACCACAAATTGGATTTTTCCATACCACATTATAGAGAGGTTCAAGTATAAACACGATCAACAACTTAATAATTGTAACAGTTTTTTAACAAACAAAACATAAACATTTTGTGAAATTTTCAAGTGTTTGCATTCAAAAATTTCCACTGTCATTCCAACTTGGAAACAGTGTCATGAAATTTCTTTTAGCACTCATTCGCAATAAAACTATTCAACCATTTCACTGAACAAAAGTTCAATATTTGAACTTTATTCTATCAGTTTTCGTAAATCTTCATATACGAAATATTGTATCTCAAAATTGTTTGCCATTTGGAAAATATGAATGTGTGGAGGATGGCTATTAATATGACTTTTATGCTTTTTTTCCTTTCGTTTTTTTTGTTAACAAATTGAAAAATTGGCTTATTGTATGCGGGAGATACAAATATGTAGCCATAACCGTATGTGTGGCATGGTTTATGGTTGAAATTTATGTGGTTTTCAATAATTTTATTGCGGGGGAAAACCCAAACACAACGAGTATGTTAGAATTTTTAAGATGGAAACAAAAAAGAATACGATCTACTGCTTAAATGGATTTATGTTGTGATTTGTAACCTTTTCATATTATTTCATATGTATGGATTTGTAGTTACATTTGTGAAAGAACAAATGAATGAATAAATGAATGGTTGAATGAGTGAGTGAATGTATGAATAAAGAAATGTATGTTTGCATGGTTCCATATGAATATGGCCATAAAATGTTGAATTGAATATTAAGGTTTCCTTACCCGAGATTATCATAAATCATGTATGAGTGTCTTCCCTTTTCAAGTTCCTGTATTTATTAATGTTTCATATGAGAAGCACTTGTTTTCCCTTCATACCTCAACATACGTTTCATATTTTCGCTTTTCACCCTTAACGAAAAATCAATTGCTGGTTTGTGGGTGAGTGTGAATAGGCGGAAGGGGTGGAGGTAAAATCATATTCGTATCCTTAAGATGTAAAAAATCTTTTAAAGCATTTTCTTTTGCTCATTTGTGTTCCTTATTTTCATTTACTTAAATAAGGAATTTTTGCGTTTGTGTTCCTTTTAGCCCCGCTTAATGAGCATCCAACTCAATTAGCTTAAGTAGCTGGGATTGTATGAAGCAGAAAGTATGGAATAAAAGAAGCAAATGCCTAATGGCAATTAGTTAAATTGGTTTATATTTTTATAATATACAGCCTATTGTAGTTTGTTGTTGGCATTTTTTGTTTCAGTTTTATTATATTCTTTGCTTTATTAATCTTATATTTCACCTTTACGCCTTTTAATGCTTACTTTCTTCATCCTGGAGTCGGTGTCTGTGTAAAAGGCTCATTATCCTAGTCATATTCTTAGATTCTATATGATATTTGAGACTACATTTATATATGTAGTCATTTATGATAGAAATCTTAATGTTTCATTGCTAATATTGGAAGGGGGCATGGTAATTTAAGGTGAGTTATTAATTGAATTTCTTAGCTGGCTGTTAATTTATTACGATAATTTATGTTATTAAAATAGCAACACTATAATGGAATGCTATAATCATAAATACTATATGTTGATAATTGTGTTTGCTATTAGCAAAATTCTTAAAAGTTTTTATGTTTTACTTTTAATGCTAATTGCAATAAAGTTATTATATTGGGTGTATGACTTAAAAATGAGGGATTCACAAACAGATGGCGAATCTTTTGAACGCGGTTTTGTTTTTTATAATTTATATGTAATTTTGAAGGTTATATATATGTCATTTATACTAAATAAGTTATTGAACATTATAGTTATTAAGATACTCATATTATATACTAACGTAAAGTAAATTGTGTCTTCTTTTCAAAAATGTATAAAATGTTTAAGACTTATAAAATTTATGGACGACTTTTTGCAAAAATATGGGAATAAATAATGTTAACGGATTTTTTTGGAATATTTAAATTTTTAAAATCGATTTTAAAAAAATTTTTCAGTTATATAGAAATGTTTTATCACAATGGAAAAGTTAAAAAGAATTTTGTGAGTTGTTATTGAGAATCCCACAATTCCCAAAAAACTTTTCAAAAGTCCCAAAAATGGTATTTTTAGATTTTTGACTCTGTTGACGATAACGACGCCCGGGTTATAAATTCCCTTTGAAACATACAAAACAGCTATGCGATTACAGAAATTTTGGCATAATGTTGAAATTTGCATACAAAATAGGTCTTAATTATAAAAATATAAATTTAAAAAAAATCGGGGGAGATAAAATATATTTGTAGATTGTAAATATATTCAAAATAGGATCGAGAACAAACTTTTGTCATCGTTTTTAATTTTTCATATACCTGAGATTACCCACTTTGGGGCCTTATGCCTCCGCCAAATTCAAAACTCAAACTCTCAGCTGCACCTCCTCTATAGTCGTGGGAAATTTTATTAAAATCGGACTATCGGTTTAGTTCCAGAATTATTTCCATTTTTTTCATTTCCCCCACTTTGCAACGCGTCATATGCGAAAAGACGATTTTAAGTATCCGAAATGATGCTAGAACGCTATAAAAGAGAAAAATTTTTGCTCCGAATCAATACTTGCGATGAAAAATTTATCCATTACGATAACCAGAAGCGTTAGAGATCGTATGAGAAGCCCGGCCAACCCCGAATCGACACAAAAGCCAAATATCCATGGCGCTATGATAATGTTCTGTATTTGGTGGGACCATAACTTTTGTGAGCTGCTGATATCTGGCCAACGCATTACAGGCAAATGATGCGTTTGAAGCAATGACAACGTTCGGCAACATGTTGCAATACCTGTTAAAAACTATTTAGAAAGAAGTGGTTGGGAAGTTTTGCCTCACTAGCCTTATAGTCCAGACCTTGCCCCGTCCAACTCTGTCTGGGATATGCTTCACTTCAGAACATAGTATCCGAAATTGGCTTGATTCGTTCATGGCCTCCAAAAGATGAGTAGTTCTTTTGGCGTGAAATCCATATGTTACCAGAAAGATGGGAAAAAGTCATAACTAGGGGGCGGATTTATATGCAAATGCATGTTTTTTTTCGGACATCGAAATACGAATCGCACATTTTGCTGTAAAATGGCAGCAAATAGCGATACCACTTGTCTATATTTTTTTTGTATATTGTATGAATACATTTTCTACATTTGGTTCAATTTAAAACACACTTTAATTATACCCTTCACCTTCGTGAGAAGGGTACATTTCCTACATTTTTCATTTCCGACCCTATAAAGTATATATATTCTGTATCCTTATAGATAGCGGAGTCGATTAAGCCATGTCCGTCTGTCTGTCTGTTGAAATCAATTTTCTGAAGACCCCAGATATCTTCAGGATCCAAATCTTCAATAATTCTGTCGGACATGCTTTCGAGAAGTTTGCTATTTAAAATCAGCAAAATCGGTCCATAAATAACGGAGATATGAGCAAAAAACCGGGACAACCGGACAATTTTTGACCTATTTTTGGTCTATATCTGGATTACTAAGTCATTAATATAGACAATATGGATATCTAATGATAGATATTTCAAAGTCCATTGCGACGATGTAGATAAGGCTATAGTAAGTTGGACCTACAATTGGTCAAAATCGGGAAAAATATTTTTTAACCCGAATTTTTTTTTCATCAAACAATTTTTTTTTTTAAACATTTTTTTTCCAAAAAAAAAATTTTTTTTTCCAAAAAAAAAAATTTTTTTAAAAAAATTTGGAAAAAACTTATTTTAAAAAACAATTTAAAAAAAAAAATTTTGAAAAACAATTAAAAAAAAATGTTAATTTTGTTTACCTAAAAATATTTAAAAAAAATTTATTTTAAAGTAATATTTGGTGAAGGGTATATATGATTCGGCACAGCCGAATATAGCTCTCTTACTTGTTTTTAATTAAATTGTTTTAAATGCACATAAGTACATTATGGCCACCTAAAAGTTTCTTCGGATTTTCTTAAGCATTTGACAGTCTTTTCGATCGGTTTTGACATTAACATAAGCTAACTTATGCACATTATAGTTGGGCCTTAAGTCAAATGAAGGAGGCTCTATGATGTTAGACTTGCATTAATTACATTTAATACATCCGAAAGAACAAATACAATTTTAAATGTGTTATAGATTTTATAATTTATCCACAGTTAATTATTTTATGTTTCTACACAAAATATAAATCGACGTAAATCCGCCCAGTCATAACTAATAATGGGCAATACTGTGAACAAAATTTATATTGTACAAATGTTTCAAAATTGAAGTTAAGAATTTGAAAAGATCCCGCATTTTTAAGTCATACACCCAATAATAAATTGCTGAAAAACGGAATTCTAGAGAAAAAAAACTTTAAAATCTACGATTCATTAGCTTTAATATTAGATCAAATACGATAAAACGTGACTAACTAACAGTTCTAACGTTTTTAATAGTTATAGTTTAGGTATTTTGTGCATAACTATATACATAGGAATTTTAAAATTTTGGAGAACTTTAAATTTTGTATGGCCACTCACTCATAGGGGACATTTAATTAGAGTCATGTCTACCAACAATTTAATTTAGTGACCTTTGACCCTTAATAACTTGAGTAGCGAGAAGCTGATTTTAAATTAATTTTAAATCCATTAACAAGCCAAATATTTATAATAACTTTAAATTTAATATTTTAATTCGGAAGTTTATTATATTGTTTAAACTTTATTTCAAACACCATACAATAAATATTGTCTCCACTTCAAGGCAGGTGTACAAAATCCCTCAATAGCTGTTAAAAATACCTGTCACTGGTACGGGTGTCAAAAGAAATCTCAACATTTCACCCATCACTACAGATGACAAGTACTAAGTGACAGGCACATCAAATAAGCTTCTCATATGCAGCTTATAACAAACTCAAGGGGTTAAAACTACCCAAAAAAATATACATACAAAAATATTTGCAAAAAAAAAATGTGAAAAGAACGAGCAAATATGATAAAGGAAGATGTCACTGGTGGCATAAAAACAACCCCATAAATGTATGAAATTGATAAACGGTGAAATCAAACAACCTACTAAATGGAAAATAAACCAAACACATACAAACGTATCACCTTCAAATTGGAAATGCTTGTCATATCTTTTCATTTATCTCGATACGTTTTGTTGCAGTTGCTGCTGTCATACATGGTATTCTCATTTACAATGAAAAAATATTTTTTGGTGACAAACAAACAGAAACCAAAAAAAATAATGAAAACGAAACGAAACGAAATAAATGAATAGATGGCAAAGAGTTTCAAATAAAAATCCATAAGGATAACATGTATCCTTATGTATGTGTATCTATGTGTGTGAATCTACAAAAACACATACTTATAGACATTCATAAATTATTTGTCACAATTAATTGAATTGTAGCATACTCGTACATCCACAGATTGTTCAATGTTGTTGCACTTATTCATCGACGATGGTGTCTCGAAAGGACAACGAGAAAAACGAGTTTTTTTTCCACTTATTGCTAACCCCACTGCTGCAGTAAATAGTAATTTTCTGAAAGCTTAAAGGACTTAAACATTCGCATACATACAAGCATATGTATGTACGTCTGAAAAAAGATATGAATGTTGGTAATTTTGGAAATATGTAGTATGAGTTTGAACAAACTTATTGTGTGGCAAGTAACAAAAATGACAAATAGACAGAATACAAATAAAAAGGATGATACAATTGTGTTGTTGTTAATATTGTTCAGAATGACAAATAATATGATGAGATACGACATATGTGCAAACATTTCATAGAGTCACACATCCCATCGAAAATATGAACGAGAGTCGTTTACACATATTATTAAAGAAAATGCTGAATATATAAGTAAGTATATGAATATTTCTTGAATATATCCACATTTTCGGTCTTAAATTATATTTTATAAAAGTTTTTTATATAAAACACACATTGTAATGCTATAATTCCTATAATCTCCTACATATTTTTCTTGTGATAATTTAGATCACTACACATTTCTACTTCATTTTATATTTCCGAACATTTAATTTTTATATATGAAATGTTTATTAGTAACTCAAAGCCTTTATTCCATCAACCATTGTCCGAACCTGAACCCTGTTTAAAGGTTTTTACTTAATGTTATTAATAAGAAGTCTCCTAGAATTTATCTTGGAATAGTATACGCTCAGCGGCGTTAGTCCATATATTCCTTTTCAACATGGGATTTGACATAAATAATATAATCACTTCCTCCCTTTTTAGGATCATACTACAAATTTTTAAATTGATTTTAATGGAACTCATTCAGTTTAGCATTAAATTAACTTTATTTCCCTTCCAATTATCTTAAATGAACTTCCACACTGTTGGACTTTCAACCTTATTATATAATAGGCTAAGGTGTTTAGAAATTGGGGCTATAAAATGAAATATGTTCCTATTCCGGGATCTTCTAACATTGTTTAATTGCGATTGTTTTACCCTTGAACCAGGTTTCAAGCCAATGATCCACAGTGGGGGAACTGACAAAAAAAGTGGAATTATATATGTAACTTCTAAACGGATAGCCCCCATGGCTATAGAGGATGTGTTGATAAGTTTAAGTTTTGAATTTGAGCTTAAAACACCAAGGGGATACCGAGCCACAATGCCCCAAAATGCAAAAATCAATTAAAATTGATTTTTGTTCTCGATTCAATTGAAAGATTTTTATATATGTATATTAGAGTTCGTTTGTGACCAGGTCACTTCATTTTTCGGGTATCATCATTTTTCTGAAGGTTTTTGGGTAAATAAAAAAAATGGCGTCCTTCTTTTTGGAAAATTTTCACTCCTTTTGGTGGTTAACGCACCTAAAGTCGCGGATTTTGAGCACATTTTTCTGTAGAGCAAAAACGGTTGAATATATTGCAAATCTGATTTCACCAATGGATTCTGCATCAAAAATTAATACAATTGATGTTTTTTGAATCCTTAAAAATAATTCCATTAACCCACAACAGGGGGCGCAAATCTCATAAAAAAATAAAAAAAAATTTTGATTTTTTAAACATGCATGATGAAAAGACGTTTTAAGCTTATCAAAACGGTACCAGTATTTCCTTTCTATGACAACCCATTAAAAAGTTATGAGCGACTTAAATCTTTTTTGCTCACAACCGAATATATAATTCAACCAAATCTCCAACAAACTGAAACTTTAAAATTTTAATCGATGAATAAATTTTAGGATTTTCATTATCTTAAAAAAAATCAAATAATTTTTGGTGTATACTCACTTTTGAGGCTCACTGTATATATAAACTGCTTTTATTTAAAATAAAAAAAAAATATTTTTATTTAAGTTTTTATTTTTTCATAAAAATTAATATTGATGATACGTTTTTTTGTTTCAGAAAACAACAATTCAAAAAAACGTAAGCCACATAGCATAGATGGGGGTAGTGCACTAATTTTGCAGTTTGCACTAATACTTAGTGATAGTGCAAAATTAGTGCAATCATTTTGTTCATATTTAGTGATGACATAAACATACTAAACATATATTTATTTTGCACTCAAAATTAAATTGGTTGATTTAAAAAAATGCAATCATCAGTTTATTGCAACTTTTTTGTATACACTAATTTGAGTGCAACTTCAAATTGTGCACTAAATTTTTAAGTTCAAAATAGTTTATATTTATTTCTGAACACTAGTTTAAAACTTAAAACTAATATTAAATTAAAAATAACAAAAATTATTTAAATTAATATTAGTGGTTATTATTTAAAATTTTTATTTTTCGAATTTGGATTCAACAATTTCATGACTACTCATTTTTGAAAATTTAGTGATAGTATGTTTAATGCAGCCTTTTTTGATTGCAGGTTAAAATTTTGAACTAATTAATTGTAGTGCAGATTTTTTCACTAAATCTTCGTTTAGTGATAGTTAAAAAATTATCACTATTTTTTTTAGTGCTAGTTAAGAATTATGCATTATCACTAAAGCTGATAAAAAATAGTGCAAACTAAATTTTTTGCAATTTTAGTGAGTGATAGTGCAATGCTGATTTCAATCAACATTTAGTGCACTATCCCCAACTATGCCACATAGCATAAAATGTACTTTGAAAAAATTGTTTTTTTGCATACATTATAATTCTAGTTTCAATGTAATTCAGATTTGAAAATTTTGTTCCAATATCTCAAGTAGTTTTCATTTTATACCGTTTTTTGTTCAACATTTTTCTTGTTTTTGAATATTTTTAACATTTTGGTATTGGTGTGGGTGAATTCCTATGTCACATCCTCTGGATCTACGCCTGCTTAGGCATGGATCCAGGTCAACTATTTGGAGAGAAAATAAAGTAAATTTTTTTCTCTTTTTTTATATGAAAATATTTCGGTTTTGGGGGGTGAAATTTCCTATTTCCCTCCCCTGGATCCGTGCCAGCCCTTACCACTCATGGAGAAGGGTATAATAATAGAATATGAAACAAGTGTCAGAGTAAAAATATCAAACTATTTCGTTATAAGTGTTAGTGATTACTGGGAACTCACAAACTACTAAAGTTACTTTCAATTGCAATTACTATAATCTATTCACATTGTAATCAACGAATTCAAAATAAAAGTTTATTATTTCCTCAAAATTACCATACTTTTCTAACACTCCTCGTATGACTGGGAAAAAAAATTATAATTGAAAAATCATAAAAAGGAAATCTTAATGTTAAAAGGATCAGCCATTCAAATATTTGTTAAATGTTATATCACACAGACGCACACTCACATACACAAACAAGTCTAAAAGTGCGTAAGTGTAAGTGAAAAGAAAAGTGTTGTTGTCGTGGTTGTTGTCATATTGTGTAATATTTTGCGGGGCAATTTAAGGTTTTGTATCCTGCTGTGTATTTATGCGGTGATTTCAACGTTTCTTTATTGCTTGCAACAAGCAAGGGGGAAAGAATAATGACAAATTTTTAAATCTCTTTATGATTTATGAAGTTGAAACTCCCATTTATTGTGCGCTTGCTGGCAGCTTTACCAGTAAATAACCGACTTTATCAGCCTAATGCTGAGACTACTACTACCACCCAGCAGCCACCAGCAAACATTTCTACGACAAGTGTAAATTAATCAAATTTTGTTAATTTTTTTTATATTTTCTAAGAATCTATTAACAGTTTATAAAAATGTAATTTCTTGCAAGTTTTATGACTGACGATTTTCTTTTTTATCATGTGTGTTTTTAATTTGTTTTCAACGTAAACTGACAAACAAACAAAGCGGAGTGAAATTAAAAACCGAAATTATAATGGAAGTTTATAGGGAAACAAGTGGTACGGTGAGTTTGTTGCTGGTGGTGTTGGCGTTGGCGTCTAAAGAGTCATAAAAAAATTAGACACAATGTTAAAAGTAATGTGTCGTTTTGTTTCATTGTGTCTTCTTGTTGCCTCTAAACATTGACAGGGAAGATGCTGCTTGATGCACCAGAGACCAGAGATAGATTATGGGCAATTTTTATTTATTTACGAGTCGACTTTTTTTAATGCTCACTATGGGTATCCTTTTTATGACAGTTGTTTAAAAATGAGTAAAACCTTGACATAATTTCTTTAATTTTATTATTTTAAGTACGAGTTTTTTGTTTACATTTTTTTTGTTTGTTTTAGGTTTGTGATAAAGAAATTTAATTGGAAACACAAACATTTTAAATGGTATTAGAGATAATATCACCTGGCTAAAGATTTCGTTTAGACATACAGAAATAGTATGTGGGTTTCATTGGCTAAATATTTCTTCATAGCAAGTAAAAATTATGAAAGAACTTTGACTTAATGTTACACATTATTTAACCAAATAGCTTCATAACTAAGATATCTCACAAATGTTTGCTATTCTTAGTGCAAAACATCAGCAAATTGAAATATACTATGTATCTTAAACCCCAATTCCAAAAATCTGTGAATGATTAGAAACATTTTAATCTAATAAAAGGATTCTTATAACAGCATTTTGTTTTCCTTCATAAGGGATTAAATTAATACCTTGTATTTTAACACTCAAATTATATAATTTAACTTTTTAAATCTAAAGTACTCTTAACACACACAAAATAGCATTATGTGCATAGAAATAACTTCTTTGTGGACACCATCTAGCCCCGGCTCCAAGTACATTTAGGAACGAGTTATGAAGGTCAAAACTTTTCTGATATAAAATATAAAATTTTGCACTAACACAGAGTTACAACGTATAGAAATACATACATACATAAGTATATGAACAGAACTAAACAACAAAAAAGAAACTGCTATTTTACTATTAAACTAAAAACTAACTGAAGGTAGAGAATATTGTCTTTATATGAACCCAGTAGGGAAAAGGAAGAACTGAGAACCATACAGAACCAATATACACTCAGGTCTCGTTTTATGCGATAGATGCGTTCCAAAAAAAATTGCATAAATTGAATTCGCATAAAACGATACTCTAGTTTCATATAAAACTAATGATTCCTTCCTAAATTCTGAAAAACCGCATAAATTCAAATTTTAATTAAAAAACCAAAGCATACTATATTTATTTCATTTACTTAAACACTAAAAACAAAAACCCTTTAAAAAAAATAAACAAAAATACAATATTAATTCATTAATCACAGAAAAAACAGAAAATGATCCAAAAATTAAGCTAAAACATTTTTTAAGGAAATTCAGTAAATATGTATGATCAATCTGAATGACTAATTAATTGTCGGCATCGTTTAGGAATTGGTTCAACGTCACTTTCATCACTAGATGATATCATATTGTAAAATACCATTCTCACCACTACAATTTAAAAAAAAAATATCTAAAATTTTTAAATCTGTTAAAATTCCAAAAAAAAATTTAAATTTAAAAACCGCATAAATTTTAATCCGCATAAAACGAGACCTAAGTGTATACTAGGGTAATCAATTAATCGGGTTTCTGGTTTAATCGGTTAATCGAGCAAATAATTAATCGAGATTTAGATTTATTCGGTTAATAATCGGTTAATTTAAAATTATTCGATTAACCGAATAATTTCTATTTTCATTTTAAATTGAAAAAATAACAACGAATTTTGTGTACAAAAACATAAAAAACAGCAAATAAGGTATTTTAGATCATTTTTGTAAACATATCGCATATTTGCTGCAACAACGTCATAACTCAAAATCCGTGTTTTATGAACTGAGTAATACAAAATATGTGCTGTTCTATAATCTTTCATATAGTTTCATCAGTTTTCAAAAAAGTAAATTATTTTTTGTGTGAGAGTGTTTATTTTGTTGTAAACATCAAAATTAAAATTCATATTTTCTTGTATATTTGATAAGTGAAAATTTGGGTTAAATAGAGATTAGAAAGATATTAACATCTACTATTTATATTTCTGAAATCGAATGATTTGTTGAAAATTTATTTAAGAAATAGTAAAATGTCATAAAATATTCAAAGACGTTTTTCTCGAAACGACTTTTTTTGAATTATGACGTTGTTGCAGCAAATGAGCGATGTGTGAGTTTTTTAGGGTTTTAGTGAGATCTTCTAAAATAATCTTTTATAAAAAGAATATAATTTAAACGATTTTTTTTTAGATTTAATAAAACTTTTCTTGGAAAAAAACTCTCTCGCTGATTGTATATGTTGGAGAAATTAAAAGCATGATAAAGAATATTCCTTTTTGGATTGTTCTAGATTTTGATTAATTTAATAGTTTCGTTTAGTTACGATAAAAGACTCATTTCCAAAAAAAAAGTTTCGTCTATACATGTAATGCCATTTTTCCACGGCAGTCTGAATTACTTAATTCGCGTTTTGAATTACGATTGCGAATCAACCTGTTTACACGACAACATTCGTAATTCAGTTTGACATTTATTTCTTCTTCTTGTTTTTTTTTCTTCTGTTTACATGTTTTGTTTTTTTGTTTATTTTGTTTATTTGGTGCGAATTTTAAATTTGTAATTTGGATAAAAAAGGTAAGTAAAAACATAAAATTGTAGCATTATTAATTAAACAAATATAATTTAATTATTATTTTCATTATTAGAAAAAAGAAAAAGTGCAAGCAAGTGGGACCAGGGCAGCGAGCGGGCTTTATTAGAGGTGTGGGCTTAAAGAATGGCAGAGCTGCTATTTCTACAAATGAATTTAACTTTAATCAGACTTTTTATTTCTTTTAATTTATTTATTTAATACAAATATCTTTTTCTTTATTTTGTTTTGACATTTTTGTTTTGTTCAAAAATATCTAATTTTTCTTTGAAATTTGTATTTGAATTGAAACGGAATAATAAATAAAAAAAATTGTTTAAAGTGCAAAAAAAGGAATTTCGGTTAATCGATTAATCGAGACAAATTAATCGGTTTATTTGTTATTTGAAAATCGGCAATTTCAAATTATTCGAACAGTTAACCGTCCAAAATTAATCGGTTAACCGATTAACGGTTAATCGATTGAATACCCTAGTGTATACATATTTATAAAAATCTTTCAAATCGGATCGAGAACAAATATGTTGGATAATTTTTGATATACCCCAAGATACTCCAATTTGGGGCTCTGCAACACCGCACAACCTTTTTGTTTAAAGTGCAAATTTAAAACTTAGTCTAAGCTACCCCTACTCTATAGCCATGGCAAATTTTATTAAAATCGGACTATCCGTTTAAATGTTACAGATTTATTACCATTTTTTATACCCTACACCACCGTAGTGGGGAAGGTATATATATTGGGTTTGTGCAGATGTTTGTAACGTGCAAAAATATTGTCCCAACACCTTTAAAGTATAACAATCGACTCAGAATCACTTTCTGTGTCATTAAAGGATGGCAAAGTACAGGTCGCAATTTTGAAGATATTGCGATAAAATTTGGTACATATCATTTTTTCGGCCTAAGGACGAAGCCTATTGACCAATTATTTGAAATCGACCAATTATTTCAGCTATCCCCCACACAAATGTGCTGCAGAAATTGGACTTTATAGGTAATTAATGTTTAATTTAAATTTTGTTCCAAATAAGTTTTATATATACGGATTTATGTCACCAAGTTTTATTATGATCGGTCCATAATTACTCATAGCTCCATATAAGGCCAGCTTCCGATACTCACTTTAACGAGCCTAAATCTCTTAAAAATGTTGGTATACACATACACAAAAATAACTTTAATATAGACATAAATCCCACCATCTAATTTCATGGCGATCGGGCCGTAATTAGTCATCATAACGGACTGAATGGTCTGAAATCTAAAATATGACCTCGAATAATCTTTATGTTCAACAGGATTGTGGACCATGTCACACATTTCAGCAAACAATCGATCTTTTGCGCACTAGCTGTCTTGGCAATGTCAATTGGCTGCCTCAGAGCTACTATTTGACATGTGTAGACTTTTCCTTGTAGGGTACCCTTAAAGGCTATGCTATACAAATAATCCAGAAACGAGATAGAAATAGAAACCGTCACCAAAGTCTTGGAAAATAAATAAAATTGAGTTCCATAAATAATGACAATATTTATTTTATTTCAGCCATATTATGCCAAAAGAAATTATGTTTAGTTAGTTTTATTTAATTTTTAAAAATATAATTGTAATTAGATCACCCTCTGTAAAGAGTGAGCCAAAAAAAAACTTATACTTATTAAGTTGAATAAAACTTAAACCGTTCAACATAAAAGTTCTCAAAAAATTCAATATTTTGCAAATTCATTAAAAAAAATATTGACATTATTGTTTGAATACCACTCCAGAGCCTTTTCTTCATAGTGACATGATGCCAAATCGGGCCAGAAATATGAAGGCACTCTGTCCAGTTTTAAGAAAGGTAAAAGCCGTTGTTGACCCGGAAGTTGTGTATTTTTTTTAAATTTTACCTCAGTCTTTTAGCTCGTTCTTTCGCTTCTAAGTTATTTACCTCATTGCGATCTGGAACATTCTGCACCTTATAAGACTTCAAACGAGAATTAACTTTGGCTCTGCTCAAGAATCAGAGCATTTAACTTTACGAACTGCTTTTCTGATAGAAGTGTTTGGTGCTCTGCGAAAGAGTTGTTCGACTTCTTTTGCCTTACCAATATATGTTAGACCTTATCTCGAATATAAGCTAAATTTGTTTAAATAAAACTTATACGTGTTGAATTCTCGATATTTTTTTCAGGACTACTTATTTATGGACCAATAATAAATTGTTTAACAAATTTGCGGATAGGTAAACCGATTTCAATATACATTATCCTTGGGTTAAAACAGAAATTTCAACGTTTCATGTTTTCATTAATTTTGATAATGTTGTGGTCTTCAGATCTAAATTATTGGTTTTGTTTAGTTGAAAGTTTTTCTTCAATATTTCTATTTATATAAAAATTTCATTCATTCGAATAAAAATAATTTTTTTCCTCGATTATTCGAATAATTTGTTTTGCATTACAAAGTTATTGTTAAAATTTACATTCAATATTCGACTTCTCAATAATATTTGTATTTCTCTAGAAATTTCCATACCTATATTTTGCATATTAAGATTCTATAAAAAACAGTGTTTAGGCAGATTCTGTATTGATATAGTGATTAATCACTATTTTTGTTTTTCAGAAAAAATTTTTTTCTATGTATGAAAATATAGATCGTGCTGTTATTACACAAACTTTTTCTACAGGGAATATTGAATCCAGTTTATAATAAAATAAAATAAATTTTTACATTACTTTTGAAAAAAAGCACACACTCTCACACTTATATCACTAACCCAAACAAACACATATGGGTATTTCAACGTTATCGTACTTGACATTTGCTTGCCTATAGAGTGTAATAGATTTTGCAAAAATAAGAGTAACTGAAAAATAATTTCTTCTTTATGTTCCATTCAGAGACTACTATATTCAAAAAACAAGTAAAGAAGTTTTTTCGGTCAAGGCAAACCATATAATACCCTACACTGAGTAAATGAGCAAAAACATTTTCCTTATAAAAATTTCAATAAATATTTTCGTGAGTGATTTTCGCAAGGGGGCTTTATATGGGAGCTATGGCTAATTATGGACTGATCATCATAAAATTAGGTGACATGTTTTATATATATAAAACATATCTGTGAAGATACCTGTATAAATAAAACATTTATGACAGATAAAATCCTATTTCCAGAGGACATTTGTTTTGGGGCTAGGTAAAATAATTAACCCATTTCCGCCAGTTTCAAAAGGCTTCGTCCATATGCCAAATATCTTCAAAATTGCGACCTGTACTTTGTGCACACGGTTTACATGGACAGCCAGCCAGACAGACGTATTTTGGAAACTATTGGCGATATTTTTACGAAATTTCACATGTTTTAAGCTGAGAGGTTTTTGAGTTGAGTTACGTTTGTTCAGCTTCCTAGCGCTAATGGGGGCCAGTGCATAGCCCCTCAAAGTTGATCACTTCGGGTCTCAAATTTTAAAAAGAAAACGGCCAAAAATATATTTATGATCCGATAAATAGTCCTTGAGAAGATCTAAAAAAGTATGCTTACAAGTGTAGGTTATCTCAATTAGTTGAAGAGATATTCAGGTTTATTGATTTATTTTTTTTAATTTTGGTCGATCTTTTTATGGTTTTTTAGATTATATGAAAAAAACGTACAAATTTGTCAAAGGGGCAAGGCAAACTTCTGAAGAGTAAATAAAGGCCTTTTATACAAGTCTTTGATATTGTTGAAAACATTATGACTTGAAGATGGCTATTTTAATAAAATTAAATAATTTTATAAACTTTTGGGACTTCATTTACCTTAAAAACTAATCAAAATAATATGGTGATTTTTCACGAATAAAAATATAAAATTTTAATTAATGTAAAATTTTAGCGGTTAAAGATATCATAACAAAATTTGGAACCAATATAGACTCAAACGTCCTTAAATCAATGGCGTTAAAATTTTTGACATTTTTTATTTTCAAATACCGAAATTCCTAAAACATGGAAAATGTGTTCCAAAAACTTTATTTACCGTGTGATATTAAAAGCACTTAGTAGGTATTTAAGAAACATATGGGGTTATACAGGTTTTTGGTGGATCGGCGCTTTGCCTTTTTAGAATTTTTTACTCAAACTGAAATTTTTTTTTTAGAATTGTCCTCTTAAGTGAACCAAATTTTTCTACACGCTTTTGCATTAAGTTATCTTTCTGGATCATATAAAAATTCTATATAGTCCCGAAGAAAATTTTTGTCTACAAAAGAAAAAATATATGGGCTTTTTTGGGAAAAATGTAAAAAATATAGCCCTTTTTACAAGTTCCAACTTTGGATGCATAAAACTTTTTATAGGAAAGAGATAACTGTTAGCAAATTTTTTTATAATATTCGAAATTTTATCGCAAATATAGATGATATTTTAAAAATAAATTTAGACCCTCCGTAGGCTCGCCATATCTAAAATAAAACATAAAAAGATCGAGCAAAATTAAAAAAATAAATCAATAAACCTGAATATATCTCTAACTAAAGATATCACCTACACTTGTAAGCATATTTTTTGTAGATCTTCTCAAGGACTATTTTTATTTAAAATTTCAGCTCATTGGATTTTTGGCAATTTTTTTTAAAAAATTGAGGCCCCCATTAGCTCTAGGAAACTGAACAAATGTAGGTCAACTCGAGAACACCTCAGCTCAAACCATGTGAAATTTCGTAACAATATCTCCAATAGTTCCCAAGATACCGAATTATTTCCAAAAAAAAAAGGTTTTAAACCACTGTGCAACAGCACAAACACATAATACCATCCCCACTATGGCGGTAGTCAGTTTCAGTGTTTTTTTCCTATTCAACTCACCTTAAAAATGTTTCAAGGGTTTTTATTTTTTCAGTCCTGATTGATATATTCATGGAATTGCCCATATGCATGTATGGTAACTCATTTATATTATTGGTACTCGTACACTGAAATGAAGAGTTTCCATGTGCATCATGCTTCACAGCTTCTTGCACTTTAGTTGCTAAAACCATTATAACAAAAACAACACAAAATAAAAACTAGGAAAAACTATATGGAAAAACCAAAAAAAAATATAAAGTACTTATGATTCTTAAAGTTTTCAACTGAAAGTACACAGCTCTCATAAGTAGAATTCATGTATGGAAGTGTGAATGGAAATATATGAGTACGAGAGAGTGTAATGTGTGTTTCAGACATAATTTTTTCTATATAGAAGAAATAATAGTTTTCATATTTTCTCCATGTTGCCTGAAATGCGTTTATACTTTAATACATAATACTAACGCAAGGATACAAGTAGATTTCTAAGTGCAAGTATATGTGTGTTTATTATAAAACTACCTTAATGTTCAGCTTTATATTAAAAAGTTTTAACCTTTTTTTCTTTGGTTTATATAAATACATATATTTTGCTATTGTAGTTGTTCTTAAGGCCAGACACACCACCTAACTCCAACTTTCTCCTTCACAGCCTGGTCTGGTGGTTTATGTATGAAACATGTACTCGTAGCTCGTTGCTTTCGTAAGTATGAAATTGTTAGTTAAAACCCCATGTTGAACTGAAACTGAAACAAAGCTAAATAAAATATTTCTGTTTTTTTGTTTTTTTTTTTGCTCTCTTAACTTAAACACTCATACATATAGACGAGAAATAGCAAAAATGGCAAACATAAATTTATGTAAAAAGATCTGTGATTTATTTTGTATGTGTAGTGAGTGGTGCACTGTGCACAATGCTGTGAACGAATTTGTGTAAGAGTGTGAATGTTGCCAAAAAACTTTTATTTCGTTACGTTTCGCACGGTATTTTAATTTATGGAATTTAAGTTTTAAAATATTTTCTTCCATTTCTTTCTTTCATTACAAATAAAAGCATTAAACAAATATGTGTGTATGTAGTGCTATTACCATTCAAAGTTTTGCAGTTCAAACTCATACATTTTTTTTCGGTTGTTTTTTTTTTTTGTTATTTTACGTTTGTGATTTGTTTTTACTTTGTTCTTTTCATTTCGAAAGGAATATGAATTCAGCCATGAATATAAACTTTAGAATCAAAAGGAGAACAGAGCAGATAAGGGAAATCCTTTTTATATGGAGAGTTACTATTTGTAATTATTAAAAAAATAGTTATGGATAAAACTTTTTTCTATAAATTCGTTGCACATCAAAATAAGAAATACCATTAAAAATCGTCTTTGAACAAAAAAGCCATATTCCAAAGATTTTACCCCATTATGAGAAATTGCATGAATAAAAATATACACGGTTTTTCAAAGCCGAAACCTACAATTATTCTTCAGTTTTTACTTCATATGAAGTAGCAGGCTACCTTTTGCAGGCTAGGCAATGAATCCCGTTAATAAAGAATGACACAGACTCATTTAAAATTATTGATTATAAGAGTATTTCCCGTCAATTAAGCTGTTTATTTATTTAGTTTTTAAAAAAAGAAAATATTCAAAAAGTATTATTAGTTGGAAAAAAGTACCTGTGAGTACTTTTTTAGAATCTAACTCGGTTAAAATCATATGTGTTTAATTTTCTGCCATTCGAAGATCGAAAAAATACTAATAGTTTATTAAGCCATATATTCTTGATTCTTTTTTACTCAGGAGCAGATCAGCCAACTTTCCAGTTTGAAATTTCAAAGTAATTTTCTGAATCTAGGTTCAATCTTAAAGAAAATTCAAAAAGTAGCATTTTGAAGAACGAAAAAGTACTACTTAGTTTGGTTTAGTTCTGCTTTTTTGGTATCATAATACCATTAAACCCCCTATACTTGATTATTTCTTTACTGAAAAGCATATTAGCGAACTTTAATGTATATAAGCTTACTAATTTATTATATTACAAAAGTACCATTAAAAGAAAAAGTACGAATTTTTCTTCATCCTCTTGAATACCCATCAAATTTGATTTTTAAATTCGCATTTTCTATATTATCAACTGATTTTGTTTCTATAATACTTCATATTTAATAAACTATCACAAAACCGAAAAAAATGAAACCGATCGGTTTTTAATTATTTAAAACCGAAACCGCGGTTTTGAAATTCTTCGTTTTTTTTTAAACTCTAATATACATATATAATTCAGAATAGGACCATTGAGGTTCTCGAGATAATTGAAATTAGAACTAATAATCAACATGGTTATGACTACTCAACCAGTATTTAGGGGGGCATTTATATCAACGCTAGGTGAAATCATAGACCGATATATCCCATTTCCAATACCAAACAAACCTTATCAACAAAGAGTATTTGATCGTTTAGCTAGATTACTTTAGAATCTTATAAAGGTACAAAATATATATACTAATGTGGGTCTGCGACAAATATTTAGATGTGTTACAAACTGAATGACAAAACCAGTATACCCCTCTTTTTTGATGAAGAGTACACATATTGATTATGAATTGGGGATAAGTTTATAAAAATATGACAACTAATTAAATGGAGAATTTCATGTCAAGTGAACAAACTTTTAAAATCGATTTCTTCCGATTTGCACCAAGGTCAAGAACTCTCTGAGTTATAGGGATCAAAATTTTACATTTTGGTCAGACAGTTGTTTTTTCTCATCCATGTAATTTATTACCTATTGTTCTTAGCAAAATTTGTCCCAAATAATTTAGATAGCTAATTCTTCAATCTTTCAAAAAAAATGTTTACTTTTTTTGCAAAATCAAAAACTTTTTTGACTTCTTTTCAAAATGGGTAATTTTCCTCAAAAGAAAGCTTAGGTCAGTACTTACTTTCAGATTGTGCTTTAAAATTTGTAAGTAGTCTCGGCTGTTCATTGTAATTGCAATGAATACAAGATTGCCAGGTCCTGCAGCTGACATACAGCCCACACCATCAAAGACCCACCGTCAGTTTTACAGTACAACTAAGGTTTTGTGTAAGCAGCTCACTATATCTTTTTATACAGATATTACCTCTCGATTTTGACCAAAAAATCGCAAATATACATTCATCAATAAATATTACAATACTTTATTCCAGAAATACTTTGGAGAATATAAGTAGGTTTAGCAAAGTCCTTACATTTACAAAATTTTAGTACTACCGTAAAATATGTCGGTGGGTCTTTGATGGTGTGGGCTGTATGTCAGCTGAAGGACCTGGCAATCTTGAATTCATTGCAATTACAATGAACAGCCGAGACTACTCACAATTTTTAAAGGACAACAAAGTCATTAATATAGAAAATATGGATATCTAATGATAGATATTTCAAAGTCCATTGCAACGATGTATATAAGGTTATAGTAATTTGGACCTAGAGTGGGTCAAAATCGGGAAACATTTTTTTAACCCAAATTTTTTTTACAAACAAATTTTTTTGTCATACATTTTTTTTCAAGAATAAATTAAATTTTTTTAAAAAAATATAATTTGATGAAGGGTATATAAGATTCGGTACAGACGAATATAGCCGATATTATACAATTGTTAGTTACGATTGGGGTGGCAAATCTACAGAAAATGATAGATATCTTTTTTGAGATATTTTTTGCTCAAGGTTTAATATTAGAGTGTCCAAAAAACAACCAAATTTTAAAAACTGGTTTCCGGTTTAACCGAAAAAATATGTTTTTGAAAAAACCGCTTTTGATTTTTGTCTAATTAGAAATGTGTAAAGAATTCTGTACTAAATCTTCAGAAAATTTACATTTTTGAATTCTTAAGCTCTATTTTTATGCAATTATTTTTCATCTTTTAAGAAATGTTGTCAATTGCTATAATTTTCTATAAAATAAATCAATATTTTTAAAAGTGGTACCAAAGCTTTTCAAAAATATGTTTAAATGTGCTTCAGTAAATATATTTCATTAAAACCGGTTACAAAAAAAAGTTAAAAGTCTGAGAAAACCGAAGCCGGTCGAGTTTCCAAAAATAAAATAACCTGTTGACCGGTTTTCGGTTTTGGATTATTTAATATCCAGTGTTCAAAAATATGAAGTTTTAGGGAAACATATTGAAATTAGAATACATAATCATTGTCGAAAATGTTTGTTTCCTAACGAATTTTTTCCCTATAGAGAAAAACTTGTTAACGATAACTAGATTTTTCTCTCTAGAGAAAAACTCATTATCGCTAACTAAAAGATTTCACTTCCCGCTTAGGATCCTTTCAGTATTTTGCCCAGCTCTGTGTAAAAAGTTCGACATTATATATATGAACACCTCAGTATGTAGTTTTTGATGATAATAAATCAAATGCTGCATTCATTTTCTTCTTTAACCTACTCGAACTCAACCTCACACTTACTTTACAATTCATTTGCTGAAAATTGTAAAATTTTCTTTCATTTCTTTATTTTTGGTTTTCCTGGTTATATTTATTTTCAGTTATTTATTTTTGTTTCTCCAATTTTCCTCATTTTCCTAAAATGATGCGCTCTCAGGTACAAACATGTACTTTTTCAGTTACAATTTTTATATGAAATTCTTATTGTTGGTTGGTTTTTATTCTAAAAAAAATATAAAAAACAAAAAATTGAGAAAAAATATTTATATTGTTGGAGCTGCTGTTGATGTTGTTGTTTTTGAAAATTTGAAGGTTTTTGTGGGTGTTAACTTTTCAAACTTTTATACCACCATTTTCATTTTCAAATTTATTTTATGTTGTATTTTGGGGCTTCTCCTCAAAAAAAAACATACTAAAAACAACAACTGCAAAGAAGTTGTAAAATAGTGGTGAGTAAAAGGTAAAAGGGAAGTAGAGGATCCAAAGGAACCGAAATATAAAACTTTTTATTTTTTTTTGCAGTTTTTTGCCTTCACATTTTTGCCTAGATTTATGGTCTCTCAGATAATGATTAGAAGTGCAAAACTTTTGAGCAAACATTTTTACAGGTTAAAATAAATGAGAATCTATGTAGTATGTGTGTATGTGTGTCTGTGCATGTGTGTATGTGTAATAACAATAAATAAATGATTTTATATTTTGTTGTTTTTCCTTTTAGAAACGGACTTGCCTTCATGGTCTACAATTTACATTTTTTTCCACTTCCTTCATGAAAATTAAATTTTGATAAATATGTATGTTTTAAAAAAAATTGCAAATTTTATTGCAGTTTGAGTAGCGCAGCTATATTTCATTATCTTGTTTTCCATAGCAAAAGGGAGTTTTTTTTTGTTAAATTTCTTTATTTTCTGTTGCAACTTTATGAACTTTTTATCCTGTTATTTTTTTTTGGAGTTTTTTTCACATTCAGTCAAGTTTCGTTTACAATTTATGACATCCATTTATATATTTCCGCGTAAAAATGTTTTCAGATGCATCAAACTGCACACATGCAGCATGCGGTATGCAATATTCAATTCCACCGTCATTGACAAATTTTCTGCAGTTAAGAAAATTATTCACAGACATCACATACGCGGTGCAAATGCCAACCAAAAAAAAACCAATTCGTTTATATTTTTAACCAAAAATTTCGTAAAAAATTGCTTCAATAACTGGCTCTGAAATGGGGATAAAATTGAAGGAAACATATGAGTCATAATAAGTCAAAGGGGATTTTGTGTTGTGCTCCTAGTAACCGTTATACAAAATAAAATAGATTGCATATACTCCTCAAACTCCCTAAAAGTTAGTGACAAAAAACTGATTTCATATTTTCAAAAATATGAAAAGCTATATCTTTTCATATTTTTTAAAGAATTTAAAATCGATTAAGAAATTACTGCCTAAGGATTCGTCACGAAAAAAAAATCAATTTTTTACAACAATTATTCATTTGAAAGGTATGTAAGTGTTTGAGAAATATGGTGATGATTTTTCGCTGTTGCAAAGTGTTATTATATTGATGTATTTTATTTAAATCACATAAATTTATTTCCAAGCTGAAAATTTATGAGATTGAATTCTTTTTCAACAGTCTACAATATAATAATTGACTTCCCATAAACTTTGACAAATTTCAGAAGTATTTCATTTCTGATTTAAGACTTATCAGTTCCTTTCAATCAGTTTTTAATTTAATCATATTCTTTGTAAAGACTGTTTATTCCACTTCCTGTCATTCAGAGCCTCAAAGCAATGAATGCCTTGGCCAATTAAAGTAGCCACATAACTCCATTCATCGAATTGGGAAGTATACGAAAGAAGGACTATAGTCCAGACTAGACTATAGTCCACATTAACTATAGTCCAAACTAGACTATAGTCCAGACAAGACTATAGTCCAGACTAAACTATACTATAATCCAGACTAGACCATAGTCCATACTAATTCAGACTAGACAATATTCCAAACCAGACTATAGGCTGAACCTATGATACCATTAATGTTGCCAAATGTCCCGCTTTTAGTCACTGTCCAACAAATTGAGACTTTTTGATTGGAACAGAATAGCGACCCTATAATTCTGAAGGGCATGTTGAGTAGATCATTTTTGTGGAATAAACCTATAGTCCAGCTGGTCTGATTTTTTTTTTACAATGGGTCAATTTTAATTTTTTGATCGAAGGGAGCATTATACTAAAATGTTGTAAGTTAATGTCTAAGAGAATTCTTATTGTCAGAGTTATATTGTGGAATTTTATGGGGATCATTTTTCTGGAAGATCTTAACCCTCTAGCTCATTTCTTTTGGGGTCAATTTGACCCTTATTTCGAAAAAATTAAAAATTCATGATTTTGAACATCGTTGAACATCTTTGTCTAACATGGTAATAAACTTTTTGCGTATTTGTAAATGCATCAATCATGCACTGCCTAACTTCAAATTAGCCGCGTTCACTGACAATGATATCAAACTTTTGGACTTTATGAAGCAAAGATTCGGCAACGTTGATAGAGCATGATGTATAATACAATTTGTTATAAATAACACGGTGCTACGATGGAAAAAAAACTTGGAAAACGGCCTATCGTGGGTTATAGGTTTTGCTGAGTACACTACAAATTATCTCCAAAAATTTCAGAAACACCCTCAAATTCAGAAGTTATTCTGAAAAAAACCGTTTTCAATGATGTTCGTCGACTTAGCGACCTGTAGCTTAGTCAGTTTTTGTCCGACTTGAATGAAAGTTTGCTTATTTTGATATGAAAGTTTATAAAAAGTTATACCAACATATAGAGAAAATTTAGTTCTTAACAAAACACGGTTTTAATTATTCAAATCGGATAAAAATTCTAAAAGTTATTCAACTTTTAATTAACACCATTTTTAGTATTTTCTCCCCCATCGCATATACATTAGGGTGGCCCTTAATAAACGAAAGTTGGATTTTGGCCATTCTCACCCTCCAGTTTGGTGAACATTAGCAAAAAAATCATCCTGAAAAAATTTTAGGTAAATCGGTTGGGGTTAAGACGTGCCGCAAGCCCTCTGAAGTTTTGAGATGCATTTACAAGGGGAAAAAATGCATTTTTTTTCAGTTTTTGTAAAAATTTTGCCATTAAAAAATTACTTTTGTAATTTAATTTAAAAGAATCGAAATGTGTACGTAATTGTCGTTCTAATGAGACATAAAAAACAGAAATCGGTCAAAAAATGTTAAAGTTATTAAAAATTCGCCGGGCCATTAACGTGTCTCAGGCCACTAGAACATGAAATGTAGGAACAAAATTAACATATTTTGAGAAATATTAAAATAAAAGCTCATTTTTACTTAAAATATGTCCATATTTACTTGTATATGAGTTTTTGTCTTCGTAGGATACCGTTAACCTATTCTTAGGTATGAACAAAAAAATTTAATTTTTTTAACGGCAGTTTCAAAACTCCATTTTCAAATTTTTAAAAATTTTGTTAAACAAATTTCAGAATTTTTTGATCATCTCATTGGGATTTATTAAGAGTATAATAGGGAATAAAAATGTGAAAAAATTATGAAAATATCTCTTATAGTTTTTCCGTACCTGCGATTTAAATTTTGAAATTTTCGAGAAAAACCAATTATTTGGCAATTTTTAGGCCAATGAGCTCTATTTCCTTACTCTTATGAATTTTAAGTAAAACCTATTCAGAATATTATAGTCCAGATAATTCAAAATATACTCTGAAACTTCTACTAAAATCGGAAGACGTTAACCCTTAAATCGTGAAGGTCAAAGGTAAAATTTTTCAATATTTGGAATTTCTCTTGGAAAGATTTCGAAATGTTGTATATTTTTGGGCCGATTTTGATGAAATTTAACAAAAATATAACATAAACTCTAGGGTTTATAATAACAGCACAAGAATGGAAATTAACGCTTAATGGCACTTGGGGTTAAAATGACACCAAACTTTTAAAATCATAATTTTTTATGGTTTTAGAAGTTTGGGGTCATTTTAACACCAAGTGCTATATAGGGTTAATTTTAATTTTTCTGCTGCTTTTGTAAATACTAGGCTTTGTGTTATATTTTTGTTAAATTTCATCAAAATCGGCCCAAAAATATACAACATTTCGAACATTTCAAAATCTTTCCAAGAGAAATTCCAAATATTGAAAAATTTGACCTTTGACCTTCACGATTTAAGGGTTAACGTTTTTTGATTTTAGTAGAAGTTTCAGAGTATATTTTGAATTATCTGGACTATAATATTCTGAATAGGTTTTACTTAAAATTCATAAGAGTAATTTAGAGTATATTTAGAATTATCTGGACTATAATATTCTAATTAAGTTTTGCTTAAAATTCATAAGAGTAAGAAAATAGAGCTCATTGGCCTAAAAATTGCCAAATAATTGGTTTTTCTCGAAAATTTCAAAATTTAAATCGCAGGTACGGAAAAACTATAAGAGATATTTTCATAATTTTTTCACGATTTAATTCCCTATTATACTCTTAATAAATCCCAATGAGATGATCAAAAAATTCTGAAATTTGTTTAACAAAATTTTTAAAAATTTGAAAATGGAGTTTTGAAACTGCCGTTAAAAAAATTAATTTTTTTTGTTCATACCTAAGAATAGGTTAACGGTATCCTACGAAGACAAAAACTCATATACAAGTAAATATGGACATATTTTAAGTAAAAATGAGCTTTTATTTTAATATATCTCAAAATATGTTAATTTTGTTCCAACATTTCTTGTTCTAGTGGCCTGAGACACGTTAATGGCCTGGCGAATTTTTAATAACTTTAAAATTTTTTAACCGATTTCTGTTTTTTATGTCTCATTAGAACGACAATTACGTACACATTTCGATTCTTTTAAATTGAATTACAAAAGTAATTTTTTAATGGCAAAATTTTTACAAAAACTGAAAAAATTGAATTTTTTCCCCTTGTAAATGCATCTCAAAACTTCAGAGGGCTTGCGGCACGTCTTAACCCCAACCGATTTACCTAAAATTTTTTCAGGATGATTTTTTTACTAATGTTCACCAAACTGGGGGGTGAGAATGGCCAAAATCCAACTTTCGTTTATTAAGGGCCACCCTAATATACATACATCTATATATATAAAAGTGAATGTGTGTCTGTATGTATGTATGTTTATTATTATTAGTTTGGGATCTATAGACGGCTAAACGGCTGAACCGATGTGCTTGAAATTTTTACAGTATATTTATGTATGTCTGGAAGGAGCTATAGGCTACTTTTTGTTTTGAAATTTTAAGTGGGCGTGGTACCTCCCATACAAAGTTAATTTTAAAAATCAAATATTTAGGAAACTATAATAGCTATAGTCCTCAAATTTTGCATGAGCAATTCCACTGTTTGTTTAAATATTTGCGGCAAAATGGGAGTAGTAGCCACAGAGGGCGTGGCACCTCCCATATGATGATTATTTAAAAAATCTTATATATGGGATACAATAAGAGATAGAATCCATACATTTTGTACGGATATTCTACCATCAATTTTAATATTTAGGACAAGAATGGGCGGACTGAAATAGTGGGCGTGGCACTTCCCAAACAATCTAAATACTAAAATTCATATCTATCTGTATAATTGTAGTATGTAAAGCGTTCAAATTTTGTATGAACTACTTATTTAGGCAAAAAATGGGCAAAATAGCAATAGTGGGCGTGGCACCTCCCATAGATGTGATGAAAAATTATATATAGGGACAGCTATAGCAGCTATCAATATTAATATTTAGTACAGAAATGCGCGGACTACCAAAAATATTAAGTAAATGTTAAAATTTGTATGTATACATTTGAAACCCTTATATATATATAAAAGTCAATGTGTGTTTGTTTGTTTGTATGATTGTTTGCGTATTTGTAATGACACTCGACTTACAGTAAGGCAATTAATGAACAATCTAATCGGAGCGACCTTTATAACTGGGAATTATAACTTCGGAAATGCCATTTGATTTTACTCGATTGCAGTTTCCTATTTGCTTAGTATTTGCAATGATAATTGATAAAGCTCAACGTCAGTGTTTGCAAGTTTGCGGACTAAATCTAGAAAATCCATGTTTTTCACATGAACAGAAACTAATTTTAGATAGACTAAATATATTGTAAATCTTTACGGTACGTGTAGCGAAGTACACCGGGTTTTAGCTAGTACATAAATAAAAGTAAACAAAAAACTGTAAAAAAAAATATTTGTAAAATTTTGAATTTACAAGGTAAATTTGTTCGAACTTTTTTCAAAAAAGTTTAATATAAACCGATTTTAACAAGTAATATCTCATTTTTTCCCATATAAAGTTTTCTTCAAAATACTGTGCAAAAAAGAAAAGGTTATCATAGAAAAAAATTGAATTAACTATTGTTGAATATGAAAAATTACGAAAAAAATAAAAAATAAAGCGAAACTTTTTATAAAAACTTAAGCAAATTCTGAAATCGGTCTAAAAATGCCTGAGTTAGAGGTACTAAAGTACTACGACCTACCCTAAAATAGTTTTTTCAAAATATCTCAAAATCATTGAAAACGGTTTTAGTATGTCCTCACCTAGGCCTGCAAACCCCATTAGGTCGCTTTTCAAGTTCTGACAAAAAGAGTCATTTTGTAGCAGAGTGTAATTTAAAAATAGTGAATAATTAATTTACTAAAGAATTAGTTACTCAATTTAAAATCAAACTCAAATTAATGAACAACGTAAAAAAGTTCTTAGTACGTTTATATTGTATTTGAATTCAGGATCATGCCCAACTACATCAAATTTTTTAAAGCATAGCTCCAAAACGGAAACTAAAGGGTTTGCTAGTCAATTGTTTTGTAAATTGTTCGTGAGTTAATCTGATCAGAATATTTCTGTTGAAAATTTAATGATGGACTTTGTTTTGGAATATGTTTTAACATTATCAATACTTGAATTGTTAACGTTATTTTTTGTTTTTCTTTAACAATAAAATATTAAAAAACCGACATCGAAACTTCATTCTTTACTTTTTTAAACAAATTTAAATTATACGAATAATTCGATTAATTTTAAACGTGTGATCCACCACCACTGATTTCAGTGGTGTTTTTGTCTAAATAATGATTTTTTTGTTAATGAATTTCAATTTTAGTTTATATTACTATTAAAAATTAGTAATAAACCTTTGGAAAAACCAAAATTTGTTTGTTTGTTAATATGTATTATTTACTATATTGTAGCATAAGAAAGAACTTTTTGCAAAATGTGCCATTTATATGTTCATAGCTGTATATGGAAGCTATGGTCATTCATAAAGCGATAAACATAAATGTTAGTAGTGTGATTTCTGTCTATATAGAACTTATTTATGCAAAACTTTATATGAATAACAACATATTTAAATGTAAACTCGACTCATACTTACATAAAGGTATGGTATGTGATCATTATCTTTGGGCCATACAAACCTTCGCACACACGAATAATACCCCATCCCATGTTATAAAAATTCAACAATAGAAATTCAAAAATTTTAATGCTTTTTTAAGTGAGAATATTTCTTTTAATCGAAATTTGTACAATAAACATGGTATTATATTATTATTGGTTATTGCTCTGTATGCAAATTAAAAATCAATATAAACAAAAAAAACAGAAAACAAAAGAATAAATGAACTCATTTTAATACGTGAATCCGTTCACATATCAAAAATGATCTATTTCACTTTAAGCGAAAACCCATAAATATTAAACAACTTCAAAATCAAAGAAAAAACTGAAATAAATGAATAAAAAACAAGTAAGAGTGCTATATTCGGCTGTGCCGAATCTTATATACCCTTCACCAAATTATACTTCAAAATTTTAAATATTTTTAGGTAAACAAAATTTAATTTTTTTTTAGTTGTTTTTTTCATTTTTTGGAAAAAAAATTTTCGATTGTTATTTAAAATTTTTTTTTTTTTTTAATTTAATTTTTTTTTTTTAAATTTAATTTTTTTTTTTTTTAAATTTTAAATTTTTTTTTTTAAATTTTAAAAATTTTTTTTTTGTTTTTTTAATTTTTTTTTTTTTGAAAAAAAAAATTCGGATTAAAATTTTTTTTCCCGATTTTGACCCATTGTAGGTTTAACTTACTAACTCTTATATACGTCGTTGCAAATGTCTTTGAAATATCTATCATTAGATATCCATATTGTCTATATTAATGTCTTAGTAATCCAGATATAGGTAAAAAATAGGTAAAAAATCGAGGTTGTCTTGGTTTTTTCCTCATATCTCAGCCATTTGTGGACCGATTTTGCTGATTTTAAATAGCAAAATTCTCGAAAGCATGTCTGACAGAATTATTGAAGATTTGGATCCCGAAGATATCTGGGGTCTTCAGAAAACTGATTTCAACAGACAGACAGACAGACAGACAGACAGACGGACAGACAGACAGACAGACAGACAGACAGACAGACAGACAGACAGACAGACAGACAGACAGACAGACAGACAGACAGACAGACAGACAGACAGACAGACAGACAGACAGACAGACAGACAGACAGACAGACAGACAGACAGACAGACAGACAGACAGACAGACAGACAGACAGACAGACAGACAGACAGACAGACAGACAGACAGACAGACAGACAGACAGACAGACAGACAGACAGACAGACAGACAGACAGACAGACAGACAGACAGACAGACAGACAGACAGACAGACAGACAGACAGACAGACAGACAGACGGACATGGCTTAATCGACTCCGCTATCTATAAGGATCCAGAATATATATACTTTATAGGGTCGGAAATGAAAAATGTAGAAATTACAAACGGAATGACAAACTTATATATACCCTTCTCACGAAAGTGAAGGGTATAATAAAAGTAACAACTATAATAATAACAGCAATAGCAGCAATGAAAATATCAAATCAACGCATATTTATTAACATTTTAACATTAATTTTTTATTTCTTTTAGGTTTTTGTTTTTGAGAGTTTTGGTGTGATTTTTTTTATTTTATAATTTTTTTGGTTAGTGCGTTGTTTTGTTTATAAATTGATACATTTATAAATATTTTGGATTTATGGCGCACATTTGCCAGACACCATCACTCCAATGGTCACTTACCATTATCATCATAGTGGCTAGCACCACTTCCATTACCATTACTACAACTGCTACTTCAGATTTACTTCCCCATATGGTACTGGTTTCTATATCATTGGCTTTGTGATGAGTGCGTGATAGAACACTAGGGTTTTGACTTTTTTTTTCCAAATAGGCCATAAAAACATATTAAGAAATACCATCTTACTTTTTCACTGTTGTTAAAAAAATTCCCGCACCAAAGTAGTTGAAATTTGGTGTATACATTTTTAGTTTAATTAAAATATTTATCCTATGTTTTAAGCAAAGAATACAACAATACTTTAAAATAATTCTTGGAATCTTAAATGGAGAGATGATATTCAGTTCCAATATGAGCTTGGAAAAGCTGTCAGATACTACGAAAAACTTGAAAAATATCCCATCATAAATTTTAAAACTATGTTCCCAACAAGCAACGCACAGTGGGGGTTCTAAAACTTAAAATTTTGATACAAATTTTTAAGTTTTAGAAACTCAATATAATAAAATCACTATTTATTAACAAAACGCAATGAAACTTTCAACGTGTTTTAAATCTGTCATTTTAAATAAAAAAATCTAAAAAAACTTGTCAAAAATCTAAAAAAACTTCCCAAAAATTGGAGCAAAAATCCTAAAAATGGTATTTTTAAAAATTTTGCTCATAGAGTCCACATTTCCTGGGCTGTGAAAATACTTTGGCGGTAAATAGGGAATCAGGGTTACCAAAGCTGCTTTCCGTTTTCAGATCCCAGCATTGGGATTTTAAAACATCTGGCCTAGAGTATCCATAACCGAAACCGAAAACCGGTCAACCGGTTTTTCATCTTTTTAAATTCCACCGGTTTCGGTTTTTTAAATTTTAGGTTTTTTGACAAACCGGTTTTTGTAAGACGGTTAACCGGTTTTAATGAAATATATTTTCTAAAGCTCATTCAAACATATTTATGAAAAACTTTGATACCATTTTTAAAAATATTGATTTATTTTATAGAAAACTATAGCATATAGCATAAAAAAATAGAGCATTAAGAATTCAAAAATGATAAATTTCCAAAGATTAGTAGACAATTCTTAACACATTAGCGTCCAGAAAAATAAATAAATTTATGGAGACCTTTTTCATATTAAACAAAAATTTAAAATAAACCGGTTAACCGGTTTTTTTGAAGACAAAAACTGAAACCGTTTAATCGTTTTTTTTTTAAAGACAATTTTCTCAAAAACACACTTTTTCGGTTAAACCGGAAACCGGTTTTTTAAAATTGACAGTTTTTTTGATTCTGCCCCACTGTGCAGTCTAAGATACGACGAAGATAACATTACATGGTGTTGTGAGGACTATTAAGAGATCACTAGAATTCATGGGGTCTTCAACAATGTAACAAATGTCAGAATTCAATGGATTCTAGAAGATGTTGAATTATGCACTGGTAACTGGATTGTGATCATTCAAGTTATTACTGCATGTCTTGGAAACAGTGAAAAGTCAAAAAAAGTCGGAATTGGAACACCTCAAGTTGGGATTATTTCTTCTCTACTGTGACTGACTGTTGTTAATTCAATTCGTGCTGTTGCTAATGATTTACAATATCAAGTCTAATGCCTTGTAATTGCTCAGCAACTGGGCCACAGAACATGTGCTGGACAAATTTCCCGGGATTTTTGCCAATTTTTCACCACCCGATTACCGGGATTTTGAGTCGGGATTCCCGGGATTAAAAACTGACGAAACTACAAAGAAAACAAGTTAGAACTCTATTTTTTAATAAAAAGAAAGTGAAAAGTTTTTTTACAGTTTTTCGTTTATAGCTCGGCAATAATAGACCGCTTATTATACTTATTTATTTGGGGTTTTTCAAATGAACATTTAAAAAGGCATATGGAAAACTGCACGATCTAGAAATAAAGGTGAATACCTTCAATGCCAAGATTGACCAAGATTCCAGAAAACACTAGTAGAACAAAGGCCCCTACTTTTTATGCCGACACACCATTTGGAATTTTCAAGTATAGAATTATTTTTGGCCATTTTGTTAACAATGACAGCTTTACTATAAAAATTTACCTTTGAATGCAATAATTTGGAAATTTTCGAGATCAACATAAATTTTATCTCTTAACTATCCAGTTAAATATATTGAATTCATTCCTTTCACTAAAAGGCTTAAGAATTTTTTTCAATTCATTTTTAAAATGATTAATTAATTCAAAGTTTGAATAAATTCTGTTATTAATTAACTTCAAAATTAATTCAATTTAAATGTAGCTTTTGAAGGAAGCTAAAGTATTAGATATTGGGAATGGATTTATGAAATGAAAGGCTGAATTTTTTTAATTACGGATTTAGATTTTAGTGAATTATGCTCAAATTGAATTAATTAATACGAAGCACTAAGGTTTTATCTTTATTTTTTTCGGGAATGTAGAGACAAATTTTACCGATTCCCGGGAATCAAAAAAGGTCGGGAAATTAAAAATCCTAGCTAGGAATTAAACCAAGAAAATTCTGTTATCCACAAAGACCAAGATACCAAGCTTAAGATGACCACGGGTTCGGTGCTGTTTACTATCTAGAGCATTGTTAACCAAACTCTCAAAATAATAGATTTGCTTCATATTCTAGTGTTACGATGTGTGTACACTGAACCAAATTTCTTATGAAAATATCCTTCATTGGCAAAACTTGTAAAATAACACAAGTTCGTTTTTTAATTTCGGTTTCACATGTATAAGAAACACACACATAGACAGTGTCCGCGGGCGTACTGCTGGAGATCAATGGTCTAGAATATCCAAAACCGGTTATTTTATTTTTGACAAACCGGTTTTTAAAAACATTTAACCCAATTTTAGCGACTTATATTTTATAAAGCTTATTTGAACATAGTAATTCTTTGATAACATTTTTAAAAATATTAATTTATTTTATAAAAAATTTTAGTATTTAACAATATTTCGATATTGTTTTTATCGGTATCACAGGTGCACTAGTTCTTCAAAGGATCAGAAGACTAATCTGCAGCTAACTGCAAGTAATCTTCCTTTAAAAGCTATTTCCACCAGCAGTGCGGTTCCAAGATGTTTTGCGGCGTGGTTTTCTGTGATGAACACGACTTAAAGTTAAGTCTTCCAGAAGAATACAGCGTATTTCAAGCTGAGATACTGGCAATAGGAGAAGCATTTTAATCACAGTGTTTAGCTCTGATACCATGTACTTCGAATTTAAACAGCGTGGATATTAAGATATTTATATACATACGTATTGAATTTATGAACAGTTATGTAAATACTAGGGTATCCAAATTATTAGATTTTTCTTTGGTTCTAATAAAACGAATAATTCGAATAAAAATTTCAACTTGTTCGAGTAATTCGATTTCATGTTTAAAATTAATCAACTAATATTAATTTTATTTATTTTTATTTAAGCTTGAGGTCACTTTTTTATAAATAATTATATTGATTTATTTTTCAATATTTCGCTACTCTTTGTGTAGCATCATCAGGAAAATAGTTTAATAAATTAATTATAATAGCAATTTGTTTTTTCAATATTTCAATAAAAATTGTCAAAATGAATAAATTTTAAATATGTATTACACAAACAAAAAATACTCAAAAAATATTTAGAACAAAAAATATTTAACTTCTGTTTCTGTTTTTATAAACTAAGTGTCTGTAGTTTTGAGCAACATTATCTGTATCTGCCTTAAAATTCTTAGATTTGTTGGTACATTTATAATTTGTAACATTTCTAACATATAACGACGTTTATAATTATTTTCTGTATTCAAAAGTAATATATTTTCAAAGTCAGGATAGTGATTCAAATTAGCACAATGTGATGATAATGCTGTTTTTTGTGATGAAATGTCTCTGTATTTTTGATCTGATTTGTGTCCTGCTATTCTAGTTTTAAGTTTATTTTTTATTTTGTTGTACCTATATAAACTTTATTACATGTTTCATTATTGTTTCCATTGCATGGAATTTTATAAACTAACTTATGTATTCTATCTTTTGTTTTGCTAAATAATATTCCTACTGTATTATGCATTTTATAAGCCATTTTATAATTCTTTTTATCAAATATATTTGATCTTTCTGATAAACCAGGTACATAAGTAAATGATTTATAGATCTTTGGTTCAGGGACTGTGCCTGTATTTTGTTCTTGATAGAATTCTAACAATCTACATTCCACAAGAAATCCAACAAATCTAAGAATTAATTTTAAGGCAGATACAGATAATGTTGCTCAAAACTACAGACACTTAGTTTATAAAAACAGAAACAGAAGTTAATTATTTTTTGTTCTAAATATTTTTTGTTTGTGTAATACATATTTAAAATTTTTTCATTTTGACAATTTTTATTGAAATATTGAAAAAACAAATTGTTATTATAATTAATTTATTAAACTATTTTCCTGATGATGCTACACAAAGAGTAGCGAAATATTGAAAAATAAATCAATATAATTATTTATAAAAAAGTGACCTCAAGCTTAGATAAAAATAAATAAAATTAATAATAAAAAAGGTCGAAAAATTAGACATTATCATATTAATCAACTAATTTAAAATTTTGTTAATAAAGTACGTAAACAATTATCATCTAAAGCCACCTTTTAACTTTTTATAAAGTTCTTTCATATTTATTTATTTTACTATGACGGGTAGCGAAGCGCATAGGGTTAAGCTAGTTCTTATATAAAATTTGAGATTTTTGAACAACTTCAAATTTTCTATGACCATAACGAACCTGTATACCAAATTTAAACATATTTGGAACGGCTAAGGTCTGAAGCCTTATCAAAAACTTTAGTTTACTTCCAAATACAACTTATACTTTCAATCTTGGAGCACTCTTATATCCCACACTGAGGCGCTTCAATAGAGTACTTCATTTAATACAAAAGTTTATTTATTGCTCTTAAAGACATTTATATCTAAACTATTTGCTATAATTTTAGCTTTCGAATCCTTTTTGAAAAATCTACACTCTCACATGTCCACATTGAAATTTATATAGTTATGAAACAAATTAAGTCGTTCTAATTTACATGTTTGTTATATATTGTTCACAATTGCAAATTGTTCCTTTCACAGTCAACACTCTCACTGGCATAACTGGCAGTTGTTGAGGTTTAAATGGCTCCCTTAAAAAAGAATAATTATTTTAAAATTCACTCACGCACTCATCTCTGACATGTGTATTTTTGACGACAAATTTAGTGTGAGTTTTATTTTTTATAATTTTTGTTTTTATTTATTTTTCGATGTTGTTGTTGTTGTTGTTGGTTTAAATAAATCTATATATTTATGTAAATATGTACAACGAATATTTAACTCTTTGAGTCTTGTTGTTTTTTTTTTTTGCTGCGTGTGTTATTTTTATTTATTTTTTAGTCTCATATAAATTAAGTTGACATTATTAAATACATCACTCCCATTCAAACTGTTTAAAACTATTTATTGAAACTAATTTAAATAACGCCATGATACTATGATGTGAATTGAACTGAACTAAAGTGAAGTGAGTAGCAGTAAGTAGTACAAGTCGTATTTATTTAGTTTGTATAATTTGTGTAGTTGTTGTATTATGTGGTTAGCAAAACTAAAAACCATAACTTTTAGTTATAACTCTTTTTTGTTGCAGTTGATTTCATTTAATTTTATATAAATTTTGTTTTAGATAATAAATAGTTGGTAAATGAAGTGTATGGAAGCATGAGTAAACGACCAAAAGGATCGTTGTTGATTTTTGATGGGAACAGTTTTTGTACGTAAGCGGATTTAATAAATTTCATAAACAAGTAACCAACTGCTCTGGGAAAATTATTTTATTTAAACTCTAGGAATTTGCTTATTCATATTTTGTTATGAAATTACTAATATGAAATAAGGTTAAAATATGGACCTATTCTCATTACCTTTATTTTTTTTGCATATTTTAACGGGTACATACTAGGGTATTCGAATTATTCGATTTTTCTCTTGTTTGAATAAAACGAATAATTCGAATAAGAGATTTTAACTTGTTCGAATACTACGATCACACGTTTAAAATTAATCGAATTATTCGAATAATTTAAATTTTTTTTTAAAAAGTAAAGAATGAAGTTTTAATGCCGGTTTTTTAATATTTTATTGTAAAAGAAAAACAAAAAATAACGTAAAAGTTAACAATTCAAGTATTGATAATATTAAAAACATTCAAAAACAAAGGCCTTCATTAAATTTTCAACAGAAATATTCTGATCAGATTAACTCCCGAACAATCTACAACACAATTGACTAGCAAACCCTTTATTTTCGGTTTTGGAGCTATGCTTTGAAAAAATTGAGCTAGTTGGACATGAATTCAAATAACTACAATATAAACGTATTAAGAACTTTTTCATGTCGTTCATTAATTCGGGTTTTAAATTGAGTAACTACCCAGTATGCAAAATGATTCGAAGTTATGTCGAAAATGAATCATTTTTTCGTAAAATTTTATCGATATCGACTTCGATATAATGTCGAGAATGTGCGTGTTTTCCTAAGTAGAGTGCAGAGCGATAAAGAGTCGACAATTATTTATTATTCTGATTCTAATTTTTATCGATATACTATACCTTTTTCGGTATTAAAAATATTCTAAATTGATTCGATTTCGATTAAATATATGAACAATTTCGTATACTTTATACCATCGAGCAATTTCTTCTTGGAATAATGCATATTCAATACCTTTATTATTATCCAATAATGTTGCGTTAGATGTGTTTTCATTTTCAAATGCAATAAACTCTGCACATATTTCTGATGTTTGCTGATTATGAGATTCGAATTGTCAAAAACAACATCAATAATTGGCTGCGCTTTTCTTTTAAGACGTCTTTGATCCATTTTTCGTGTTAAACTATATTTTTATGAATATGTTATTGATAGGATAAGAAATAAAATTTTATTTTCTCACAAATTGACAAAAGAATAATATGTATGTATATGAATTTGTCAATTTGTGCAAAAATAAAATTTGACATTAAAAAAAACTCGAACATTATTCGCCATTTCTATAAAATATTAAAATACGATATTCTAAAAAATATAGATTGGATAGAGCATCATAATTGATTCATATTTTCGATTTTAATTCGAAATAAGTTCGATAAAAAGAACTGACTCGAAATGTTGCATACTGGGTAATTATTTATTAAATGAATTATTCACTATTTCTAAATTATTTATAACAAATTGTATTATACCCTCAAGATCTATCAGGGTTCCGAATCTTTGCTTAATCAAGTTGTCTTAGGGAATTACACAAATCTGACCAAAGTTTGATATCATTGTCAGTGAACGTGGCTAATTTGAAGTCAGGCAGTGGATGATTAACGCATTTACAAATACGCAAAAAGTTTGTTATCATGTTAGACAAAGATGTTCAACGATGTTCAAAATCATGTATAAGACTAACTCCATGCTTTTCTTGCAACAAAACGTTTGTTTGCAATATTTGTGTTTATCATTAGATTTAACATCACTTATATATTATCTATTTCAATGCTATCATTATAAATGTCATCCTCAATATCACTTTCGACAACCGTTTCAAAAACACATTCTCCATCGCATTCAACTCCAATTTAATCTAAGTTAAAATTTTGATTATTAATTGCGATTCTTCTAATATTTCGACAGCTAAATAACAAATATTTTATTCCGTACCTTTTATTTTCATTGGTTCAAGTCCTAAGTTAAAAATTTTGAAAGATTTGTTTTTAGAATTGCAACTTCTTGCAGTAATATTTATATATTTATAGTGATCGAAAGTCCCTTTGTCTTTAGTTATTTGTCGAATTTCAGAAACAATATAATTTTTGTGAGTCATTATTACTTATTTATATTTGAAATTATGAAAAATTTTAAGCAATTTAATAAATTTAAATATTATTCGTTTTCATCGATTATTCTACATAAAATTGTTCAAATTATTCGTTGTTCGAAAATGGCCATTTTTAAATTGTTCGAATAATTATTCGTAAGAAATTATTCGATTAATCAATCGATCATTAGTCGAATGTATACCCTAGTACATACACAAAATTGGTGTATTCACTTACACCTGCCTCATCTGCTCTGAAATTTGGCAATGAATTTTCAAGGGAAAAATTAATTTTCGTTTTGTCATTAAAGGTATTTATAGACGGCAATACTGAGTATTAATATTTGTCAAAAACTCAAGTATCATAATACAATTTCATCGTCTAAACAAAATTTGTATTAGATTTTAAAAAAATGCAAATGATTTTTTTGAAATTTGTTTAAAACAATTCAAAAACTTTTTATTTTCATATGTATCGGGTATGTATTTATAAAAACAAATAAGGCAAATAAAAATGTCAAGAAAATATAAAATAAAAATAAAATTTTCAGAAAAATATCAATCAACAAAGAAATAAAATATTTGTAATACTATCATATAAACAATAAATGCTTTTTCGAAACGATTTTTTGAAATACCGACTGATTTCAATAACATTTTAAATTATGAAAAGTGTTAATACTCAGTATTGTCGTCTATAATTACCTTAAGTAAATATTTTTATTTTTAATTCTGAAAATTTTAGAAAGTATTAGGTCAATCAATATCTCTTAGTATATGTAATTTCACCGTAACTGCGGTGTGTATTTTTAAGATTTCGAAAACCATTGAGATCAAAATTAAAATTTTTAATTACACTATCCAACAGCATTTTTGGAACAGAATAGCGACCCTATAATTCTGAAAGGGCATGTTGAGTAGATCATCTTTGTAGAATAAACCTATACTCCAGCTGGTCTGAATTTTTTTTACAGTGGGTCAAAGTTTTCATTTTTGGTCAAAGAGAGCATTATACTAACTGAAATTTTTTTTGTAATTACAACTTAACTTAAGTTAATGTCTGAGAGAATTCTTATTGTCAGAGCTATATTGTGGAGTTTTATGGGAATCATTTTTGTGGAAGATCTTAACACTCTATCTCTTCTCTTTTGGGGTCAATTTTAACCTTTTTTTTGAGAAAATGAAAAAAATGCCTTTCAAATAAGACATTAAAGGATTGAAATATTCTACGAACATTTGTGCCGGAAAATTTGATGGGGGTCACCAAAGACACCAAAGTTGTAAATAAAGCGCTTTACGCTTAATTAGCAAAATTACACGGCATCTCAAGTCTCACATTTTTTAAAAAATCCCCAAAAATCCAATTATGATTCGAATGAGCTGAAATTTAAAATATGAATAGTCCTTAAGGAGATCTACAAAAAACTACTTATGTAAGTTATCTCTTTTAGTTCAAGAGATATTTAGGTTTATTTATTTTTTTTTTTATTCTGCTCGATCCTTTTTTGGTTTTTTATATATGGCGTCCCTATGGAGGGTCGATATTATTTTTAAAAATATCCTCTATTTTTGCTACAAAATTTTTAATAAAATCAGGACAACTTTTTAACAGTTATCTCGTACCTATAAAAAGTTATATGCATCGTAGAATATTTTAATCCTTAAATGTCCTTTTTGATTTTCTCGGAAAAAGGGTCAAATTGACCCCTAAAGAGAAGAAATAGAGTGTTAAGATCTTCCACAAAAATGATCGCCATAAAATTCCACAATATAACTCTGACAATAAAAATTCTCGCAGACATTAAGTCACAACATTTTTTTCAGTTAATATAATGCTACCTTCAATCAAAAAATTAAAACTTTGACCGACTGTAAGCAAAAATTCAGACCAGCTGGGCTATAAGTTTATTATACAAAATTTATCTACTCAACATGCCCTTTCAGAATTATAGGGTCGCTATTCTGTTCCAAAAATGCTGTTGGACAGTGTTATTATAACAAAATTATGAATGTTCAAGTCATTTCCGGAGGGGGACCTTGTATGGGGACTGGGGACAGATGTTGCCCGATTTTAGCAATACTTTACAGTATAATTCCACAGTACTTAGAAGTGATTTTTTCAAAATTTTATCAAGATTGCCGAATAATCCACATATTTATGACTGATTAAACAGTATTCCGGGGATACATTTGCATGGGGGCTAGGTGAAATCATAAACCGATATTGCCCATTTTCAATGCCACACAAACCGTATCAACAGGGAGTATTTATGCAAAATTTCAACCAGCTAGCTTTTGGGCACTATAGTGTTTTCAACATACAGACGGACGGACATAGCTAGATCGTCTTACAATCTTATGAAGACCAAGAATATATATACTAATGTGGGTCTGCAACAAATATTTTGAATTACAAACTCAATATACCCCACATCTTATTTGATGGTGGTTATAATAATTCAGAATATTTATCTATAGAAAGATTTTATAAAAATGTTTACTGATATCGGGAAACGTTAACCGTTTCACCACTAGGGTCAAAATTAAAATGTTTTCAATTATATTTATATCTTCAGATATATCTGATAAATTAAATTAAATGAAATAAAATATAAATATATACCCAAATACACTAGAATTCCTAAAATAACTTTACCCTACTGCAAATGACATAACAAATTCAAATATAACCACCACGTAAATATAATTATACAAAATCACTAGTATTTTGTTTAAAAATAAATGACTTAATTAACATTGACAACTTCTTATCAAAATGTGTTATTTCTTAGACTCATAAAATTAAAGTACGACATTTGTTTTATCATCTGCGGGTTTTGTTTTTTTTTTCATGCTAAAAACTCTTCGTAACAAAATTGTTTAATTGCCAAAACAAAATTAAATATTTGATATCTATTCGTATGAATGAATTAATGAAAAAAAAATGTTGTAATTCATTTGTTATTCACACTTGAAGTGTTGTGTAGGTAAAACAAAATAATCACAAGTTTTTTAATTTTTTTCATTTCTTCAATACTCCAACATGAATTATTTGAAGTTGAGTGTAGAGCTGCACCTGTTTTCCGTTCGAGTAAAGCCCACTTTGCCACAGAATTTTTGTAGTTTGTTTTGTGGTTTTAAAGAGAGAGAAAAAAACATAAATTTGATTTGCTGTTTACTTTGTTTTTTATAAGCACCCTACAATCTGGGTGGATTTGTAGAAAAATATTTGTTTAGTGGAATTTTGAATATATATTACCCATAACCAGTTCTAGTTTAAACATATGATATGAAAGGAACCAGTCATTTTATGTAGACACTTATTAAATTTACAGTCTATCGTACTTACATATTTGAAAAAAGTACGATAGTATCAAGTTTTTCATCCAGGATGTATTCAAACAACATTATATAGTCAAAGCTCTATTAATGAACAGCTGGATAGCTCTCTTATACCAACGAATTTTTCGGAACCATTCTTTTGGAGAGTATAGAGAGAGTAAACATTAGGTTTCCGTTTTGGAGCTACATTTAGTTTCCGTTTTGGAGCTATGCTTTAAAAAAATTTGAGCTAGTTGGACATGATCTGAATTCAAATACAATATAAACGTATTAAGAACTTTGTTATGTCGTTCATTAATTCGGGTAAATTGAGTAACTAATTCTTTAGTAAATTAATTATTCACTATTTCTAAATTATTTATAACAAATTGTATTATACATCAAGGTCTATCAACGTTGCCGAATCTTTGGTTAATAAAGTGGTCTTGGGGAATTACACAATAAAGGGAATCTGTATAAAGTTTTATATCATTATCAGTGAACGTGGCTAATTTAAAGTCAGGCAGTGCATGATTGACGTATTTACAAATACGCAAAAAGTTTATTATCATGTTAGACAAAGATGTTCAACGATGTTCAAAATCATGTATAAGACGAACTCCATGCTTTTCTTGCAACAAAACGTTAGTTTGCAATATTTGTGTTTATCATTCGATTTATTAAATATTTTGCAACACTTACGTACGCGGTTAATAGCATCACTTATATACATATATTTTAAGATCATGGCCTTCATCTATTTCAATGTAATCATTATAAATGTCATCCTCAATATCACTTTCGAGGACCATTACAAAATCACATTCTCCATCACATCCAACTCCACTTTAATCTAAGTCAAAATTTTAATTATTAATTTCGATTCTTCTAATATTTCGCCAGCTAAATAACAAATATTTTATTCCGTACCTTTTATTTTCATTGGTTCATTTGTTTTTAAAATTGTAACTTCTTGCAGTAATATTTATATATTTATAGGAGGAGCTATCGGAACACTCATTTTCAGTGATCGAAAGTCCCTTTGTCTTTAGTTATTTGTTGAATTTAAGAAACAATACAATTTTTGAGAGTAATTTTTACTTATTTAAATTTGAAATTATGAAAAATTTTAAGCAATTTAATAAATTTAAATATATATGAACATTTATTCGATTATTCTACATAAAATTGTTCGAATTATTCGTTATTCGAAAATGGCCATTTTTAAATTGTTCGAATAATTATTCGTAAGAAATTATTCGATTAATCAATCGATCATTAGTCGAATGTATACCCTAGAAACCCATATTTAAGTGCAGTTAAATGTATGGAATTATGAAGCGCTGTAACTTTTTTCATATCATTGACAACGAAGATGTCCATGTAACTGGAGTCAGATGCATGTAATTCTTAAAAAATGTTTAAATGTAATAATGGCTCTTCGAGAGTTGCCTTTTCACAAAGGACTACTAAGTTGACAAGTCGTTTGGTTTGCAGTGGCTATAAGTTAGAATATTAAGTATTCAGGACTGATAATAAAGGCCATGAGCAAAGAAATAGCTAAATTAAAGGAATCATTCCATGTTTTATGCAAGAGATGGAAAAAATAAATTTAAATAAAATTTTAAATAAAAAAAATTAATTTAAATCAAGTTTTATATGTAGAAACAAGCAACAACATGTATACAACTATTGTAAAATCAGACGACATACAAATAATACAATAAATAGTCGGTATGATTCGATAATACCATGCCACCTCCCGCAATTGAGGATCTGTATGACTCTGTGAGCATTCTATATAGGACTTTAAGGCTATCAACTCCATTGCTATTATTCAAACAAAACGTGTCGATATAATATGTATTACAGCCTGCAGGAGATGAGGGCATCCGGGAAAATTAAATGCGGTATCGAATTCGATAGACGAATGGGCGCAGGAAGAGACGGAACTCAGGTGGTCTACTATTACCAATTATACAATGTGCAAAATATTCTGGCTCTTAGAAAGAATTCGATTATGTTTCCTATAGGTAAAATTGTTATTAACTGCATGATTGGACATACTTCGGAAAGTAAAGGTTTTTCACGCAACAAGAGCAGCAATCCGATATACAGGAAAACAAACTAAGAGCTAACAAACTATATTTGTACAGGTCAGAACAGAGATGAGTCACTGATGAATTAATAAGGGTATAACAATGAGCCTTCTAGTGTACTCGATAATTAAGAGCTGCCCATGTAACCTAATCTACAGTGGTATTTTTTTCCTAAAGAACTATAGACCAATTAGTGAGCCATCGTTTGTATTGAAAACACTGGAAAGACTGGCTGATGTCAAAATTAGGAATGTCCTCACTCGGTGTAACTTATCCAATAGCCTGTTATTTGTTTCCTACATTTTCGACACAATTTTTTTTATTTCTTTTTTGGATTTGAAAGCGTCTAAAGTATCGTAATAATTTTTGAAATTTATAGAAAATAAATTCTGTAATTTTTTTGCAATTGAATAAAATGCTACTGAATAATATACATTTATTCAAAGTATTGGCGATTATTAGCTACGACCTTATCCCATCTTTCTGGCCAAAGGAAGCTCATCTTTTGAGACCATGAACGAATCAATCCAATTTCGGATAGTCTGTTCTGAAGTAAAGCGTATCCCAGAGAGAACATTCTGCATCGATCGAAATAGTAGTCAGACAGGGCACGGTTTGGCCTATAAAGCGGGTGAGGCAATTCTTCATTCTAAATACTTGTTAACAGGTATGCAACATGTGGCATATCTGTTGTATGTCTGGCCGCATATGGTGATGGTCTGGTCAGATTCAGCAGCTGATAATCAGCCAAATTATGAAATAAAAAAACGAAAAGGGAAAAAACTCCCGGGGTATTTTTTCATAATTGGGCTGAATAGATAGGACGTTTGGATATTTGGCTTTGGTGTCGATTCGGCTGGTTGGAGGGGCTTCACGTACGATCTCTTACGCTTCGGGTTATCGTAATGGACCAATTTTTATCACAAGTAATGATTCGGTGTAAAAATTATTTTCTTTTATATAGTTCAAGCATCATTTCGTTTTTCAAGGTCTCTCGGCTTCAATTCGTATGGTTCCCAATTTCCCTGCTTTTGGATGGATCTTGCTGCTCGCAAACGTTTTGATATTGCTGCGTCAGTAGCTCCCAATGATTTTGCATGCTCTTGTTGAGTTTTACAACAATCTTCATGAGTAATGTTATTTTTAGTATTTTCTTTGTTAATCACAAAAGTTTGAGGTCCTGGATTTTTTCAATATTTTTCCAGAACTTATACGGATTAAATTAACGAATCCATATGTATTGCACATCATGAACAAAAGCCTTGTAAGCTTAAATAATTAAAGCTAAAAGGGGACTTTCAATCACTGTACACTAGAGCTATAACTATTTTAATTTTTTTGTAAATATCCAAATAGCCCTAGCATAGTCGAATAGACTATTGAGACTTATTTAAAAAAAATGTATTACTTTTTCGCGGTTGTCAAAAAAGTTCACACACAAAACGCGGTAAGTTTGGAGATAATTTTTTTTTATGAAAAAAACACAAATGGAATTTTTTTTATAAATATATCAACTTTATTCGAATATATATGTATTTAATATTTGCGGTAACGGGAAAAATTCACTGTTTTACTATAAAACAAGTAAGAGATTTATATTATATATACCCTTCACCAAATTTGACTTAAAAATATTTTTTTTAAATATTTTTATTTAAACAAAATAAAAATATTTTTTTTTCCAAATTGTTTTTTAAAAAAAAATTTCCAATTTTTTTTTTAAATGTTTTTAAATTTTTTTTTAATTTTTAATTTTTTGATGAAAAAATAATTCAGGTTCTAATATCTCAACCATTTATGAGCCGATTTAGTCGATTTTAAATAGCCACCGAGCCGGAAGAATTCTCGATAAATTGATATAGCCCTACTGTAGACGAATGATTCGTTAGTACTATCTACAAATCTTAATTTCTCACTTTATTTAAAAATTTCAATTATATCCAATAATTCGATTCATTTGAAATGTATGATTGAATTATTAGAACGAATTCGAATTATTAATTTTATTCGAACATAAAATATTTAATAATTTGGATACCATAATAACAACTCAGTGAACATTTGTAAAGTTATTTAAGTCCTAGATCATTACGAAGAATATTCTAGAATCCGAGAATTTTTTCTTGTATTTTTCTTTTTAAGAAGCAATATTTAGCTACTTATAATAATTGAGTATTGTGTAGGGCATCACCAAATTCGTTTTCAACTCGACTAATGTTTTTCTACTTGTTTCGTTTTTGTAGTAATTTTTGTGAATATACATATTTTTGCTTGAACAATTTAAAAAAGTATTTATTTCTAACATTTGTACAAGTATTTTGTGATTTTGTTATTAAATTGTTTATATTTAAACGTGTCTTACACACCTCCTTCAATTTAAATGTGTATTTAAACAATTAAGTTGTGACTTCATTGATTTTGTTAATGATGTCAATCATACAAACATGAATTTTCTAAAAAACACATATACATTCTCACTTTGATAATTAAAATTAATCTCTAGATTTAGAGTTTTAACAGAAATCGAATAATACAATATAAATTTTTAATAAATATTATAAATACCTACATATATTTTGATCTTAAAATCTCGTTAAAGCGATATTGTTGCATTGCTTATATTCTACATATGTATGAATTTCCTGGATATGATCATTTTTATAAAATTTGCACACTGCAGAACATTTGTGAGATCACAGCAATCAACTAGAAACCTGGAATTCTAATAATATGTAGCATTCCATGTACCCGTAACTTGCATACAAATGTATGTTCAAATTTAAATTTAAGGTTGTTGGGTTGGTTGTTTTATTTAAAAGGGATTTTTTTTTTGTTGGTTTTTCTATTTTGTTTTTCCTCACTGTCGCATAAAAACAAACAGAAACTCTACTAAAAAATCGTGACTAATTACAGAAATTAAAACGCTGTAATTTAATTATGTATCAAAGATTTGTTATCGCATGTGGTGGCGTCAGCAGTTTATACTCGTATACTCTGCTATATCGAACTTTGTAGTTTGCAAATGCAAAAATCCAATACAACAACTGCAGAAGCAAAACAAAATACTGAAAATTACAAACAAAATCCCAAAAAACATTGAAATGAAATAAATCAAAAAACGTAGGAATGAACGTTGTTGAATAAAAAAGCTCAAAAGAAAACATAGACAAAAACCTCGAAACAACAAATGAACCCTAAAGAAAATAACAACAAGAAGCAAAACGTATAAAAGAAACAAAATTTTGCATACAGATCAATACTCGAACCAAAAACCAAACAGAAAACGAAGAAATGCTAAAATCTAATGGAAGCCACAGACAACAAACAAAAAAAAAAACAACAAAACTTAACTCCTCCAAACGCTGCAAAAGAAGTAAAATTTAAGGTGAAAAAAGTCTGCAGCGAAAACGAGAAAACAAAAATTGAAAATCTTTTAAAAGCAAAAATTGTCATGATGATTTTGAACTTTTTGGATGAAAAACTGCTAAAAAGTAGAAACACAAAATTAACATACGCTGAGAGAGAGCAGGCACATTGAGTAAACAAACCAAAAAACCAACTAAATGAAAATAATGAATAAATCGCGTTCCTGAAAAAAACAGCTAAAAACTAAATCTGGTAAAAAACTTAAAGTGCTAAACGTAATTTACAAAGCTGCTGCAGAATAAATATAAGCATTTGTATCTACTACTTCTCAAATACCACCCTCTTCCTGCGAAATACGATGCAATTTGAATTGTTATATATAAAAGTACATGTGATGAAGTAGTTATAACGAATACAACAAGAGCATTAGTTAGTTAAAATTCATTATTTACAATTTGGCATTAGACCACATTCATTACCAATTCATATTAGTATGATGATGTTGTTACACACACATATTTATTGTTGCAGCGATGGGAAAGCTTTAATATTTAATTAACAATGTTTGCTGCACTTTACAAAATTTCCTTCAACTGCAGAAAACAAGAATTTGTTTTAGAAACAATTTCAGTATCCATTCACAATTTTGAAAACTAAATTTAAGTCTGGCAGACTTTTGGTAGCAGTTTTATATGGAGGATATCAAAGGATTCATTTAGATTTTTTTCGCAGATCACACATGGCTCTCATCTTATTTCTATTAAGTACAAAAAACATGCGGGATTTAAAATAGATGTCGTATTTGAAAATCTATCATTTATTCTCACTTAGTCTGCTTTTACACAGGGCAAGTTTTCTTGCGCAAGTCTAGAGTTTATAGGAGAGAGAGGCAAGAAGAAAGAAGAGGGGTACACACTTGCTTGTACTGGCAAGTCTCTTCAATTCTCTTTTGTTTTCTCATTTTCACTATGGCGTCTATTAGGTTTTGACATACAAAATTGAACACAGACTTGCTGTGTGTAAACAGTCGAGCAAGTTTAAAAGGGAATCGAAGAGACTTGCTTCAAGTGAACTTGCTGTGTGTAAAAGCAGACTTAGTTATTGAACATTATAGTGTAAACAACAAAGTTTTTTTGCTTCGAAAATGTCGAATTTTGTGCAATGATTGCCTAGGCCTATCAAAAAGGTTGAAGACCAAGAATTGGAGGTATTACTTCATGAAGATTTTTGGAAAACTCAACAAGCTAAATATTCATGGGGCTAAGGTAATGCTCTGTATTTGGTGGGACAAAAAGGGTCCTATCTATTATGAGCTGCTGAAATCTGGACAGATCATCACAGGGAACCTCTACCGAACGCAACTGATTCGTTTGAAGCGGGCATTGCCGAGAAACTCCCAAAATATGCGGCCATCATGACCACATATTGCAATAGCTATTAAAAACTATTTAGAAAGCAATGGTTGGGACCCGAAAAATGGCAAAAGGTCATAGTTAACAATGGCCAATAATTTGAACAAATGTATATTGAACAAATGGTTCAAAATAAAAGCTAAAAATTTTAAAAATCCCACATTTTTATAAAATGTTTTAACAATTTGTATATTTTACTACGATTGGAAGTTCCCGTGTCCCGTGTTCTCCGTTCACATTGTCCCGTGTGCCTTGTTCTGATTATTGGAGTGTTTATTTCATCTATGCACAATTAACAAAATTATTCATGACAGAATTTTAATCTAAAAACTCTAAACCTCTTCCGAAAATTCTTAAAAAAAAATCTCAAAAATACTTTACCCTATAAGCTTTCAAATTATTCTTGAGCCCCAACAATAGATTTTTTTGAGACACACTACTGTCCACCTTGTTACAATCCCACCCATTTTTACCAAAATTCGTGCAGTGATAGGAAATTGATTTATACATAGTTTAAAGAATTCTCCATATATTCGAAAATAACTACATATGGATGTGTCAGAAGCTAAAAGGCCTAACTCCACTTTTCGAAAATTTCTCAATTTTGTTATACATATTTACTATCTAATTAGTTCTGAACTCTTTGAAAATTATTTTGTTCTTCTATTATTTAATTTATGAGGAGTATCTACAACCATTTTTTACCGTTTTAGCATTTTTAATAAATTTTCAAACCAAAATTTGTAGGTTGTTAGGCCTTTTAGCTTATGACACATCCATATTTATTTTGTATGAGAGGTGCACACCCACTAACTAATGATAACTTGGGTGTCACTGGCTTTCCGCAAAATGGGTGACGCGTCTGTTCACAATCGGGTGCACAAAAAGTTGCAAATGCAGTTTACAATACAAAAGTCCATGATTTAGGCTACGAATTGCTCCCTCATCCGTCCTGTTCTTCGAATGTAGCCCCGAGTGACTTCTTCTGGTTTCCAAACCAAAAGAAATGACTCCAACAAATACCGATTTTGATGACCTGGACAAATCTTATTTTTTAGAAGGGATAACAAAAAAATTGGAGAAATTTTGGACAAAGTGTATAGAGCCCAAAAAAGACTATGTTGAAAAATAAAATGATTTTTTATCTTGAATTCATGAATCATGAATTCCATAAGACCTCACAAACAAATTGAACTTGGGTCATCCGATCTGGAGATTTCCATATTAATTTTAATAAATGTGGTATTGTATATCTTTAAATATTCGTATCTTACTCGTATGAAGTTCGGATTGTATTGATTATGGATTAATTTGAAAGATAACACAGGTCAACAGCAAAAAAAAGCTTGACTAACCATTATATCGATTTGATGCATCATGGCTACCATCATGGTAAGTACAAAAATAGTAAAAATTTTCAATTATAATTTAACAATATCGGACTAACCATTTTTGAGTAATCATTAGTTATGTGGAGAAAAGTCTAAAAAAATTACATTCTTTTTTTTTAAATTATGTTTTAAAATTTGGGCCATACTTGTACTACTGAAACCACAATACATCAAAATTGTGTAGCCTCTGAAATTTTTTCGATTTTGTTGCCCTGTGTAATTATGTTGTATTTAGAATACATAATAAAAAAATATTTGTTTTCAAAAAAATTAAACTTTCATATACGATTTTGAGACGATCAGTTCATAACTGTCCATAGCATCCACAAAATATCCAGAATAACTATTACAACCATAAACCTCTTGTAAATATCGTTATTTAGACTAAATAAAAAAAATGTTAGGATATCAGAGATTAAAAAACATAGAATACCGATAGTATTCCATAGTTGTTGCTATCTCATTTAATTAAAAATATGTTGAATCGTAAAATGTTTTGAATCAAAATATTTGACAACTTTGTTCGGACTTAGCACTATACATATTTTGATTCAGATAACATTTAGCTCTGATATTTCCTAAGATATTTTCCGGAAGATTCAGATAAATGTTTTTATACTAAATGCATAGCAATCGGTGCCCGTATTATATGAGATTCGGCACAGCCGAATACAACACACTTACTTGTTCGACCTAACCTTTAAGCGATCTCTTGGCGAAACTATTTAATATTAACTTACATCGGAACTGCCTTAAAAGTTGGACATGACTGGTTGCTATGGTCCAGCACACATCATTACTACATACACAACAGTAATATTTCTAGTAGTTGTTGTCTGCCATACGATTTTCTTATAATTTAAAGTATAATAATTAACAACAACAATAGCAACATTTAAAAATTCAAACAAACATTTTCAAAATCTAAAAAAAAATAGTCTACTTTATTCCTCACACTTACTAACTACCAGAAATACAGACGACTTACTACATAAATAGTTAGTTGATGGTAGTTACTCTGCATACCAAATCTATTCCATTCTTCAGCCATTGACTCATACAGCCAAGCAGTATGACTTGACTTGATTTGAATTGAAATTTCCATATTTAGTTTAATTTCACATATCAAAATTGTAAATTGCGGACAGTCAGTTCACTCACTACTCTGTTGTATGCGATTGTATTGTACATATCCATCTAAAACGTATCTAATAAGTATGAGTGTGTGTTAATATGTCGACCACATTTTTCAATGTACACATACAATTTTTTGCTTTTTTTTATTTTTAATTTTCTGTATTAAAAGTTTTTCATTTGAAACCAACAAGTGTCATAATTTTCAAAACATTTTAAAAGGAAATTTATGTTAACAACATTTTTCTACAGCTTGTTTTAAAGAGTTTTGCTAAGAGTTTCAAATTCTTAATTAAATTTATAGTTTTTAATAAATGTGGTAATATTTATGTATTTAAGTATTTTTTTTAGAGTATTTGGTCCGTGATAAAATTCTTCGCTACAAAAAAAGATAAATAATTTATTTGCAACTTTGTGGAATTCATATTTTGACTGTATTTTGCAGACAAGTTTTTTGTTTTCAAATCCAATTTTTTTGTTGTCTATTTTTGGTATTTTGTGTATGCATGACAATTTTGATGGTGTTATAGTGGTAATGATACCCTATAATAGGAAAATCTAACTATTTTCCACTACAAATATTAGTCGTATTGTAATGGTGTTGATATTAAAAACATTTGATTCTACAAAACCAGTATTGGTAATACTCAGCCCATGCCTACATAGAAACTACCAAAACACAAGTTTGCTGGAACAAAATAATAGCTGAAAATAATTTGTAGTATCACCTTTAGTCGACTTAGTTTCACCATAATGGCTGTCTTGCAGTTACTGTTTAGCCACACAATAAATTAAGATTTATTGCAAATGGTGCGAAATAAATATTGATTTTGTTTTTGCTGTTTGTTGCTGCTGCTGTAATTTTACTCATTATTAACGTGTTTCTATGTACGAACATGTATAATATTTACTTCAACGTTTAAATACATTTCCACATACGCAATCTCTAAAAGCCTGTATTTGTGTGTGTGTATTTTTGCCCAAGTATTTGTGTACATTTTTTACATTTATTGTTATATTGGAAATAATTTCCAATTACATTCATGTCAATAATGTGTATGCAATTATAGTTTTATTATACGTTTTAATTAGCCAATATTTCAACACGTTTATTTTTCCATTTTTTTTCCTCTGTTTTTTTGCTTTGTGTTTTTCCATTTTTCTGTTTTTGCAAATAATTTTGAATTTATTAGAAATTTCAATTTAATTTATGACTTTGTACAGCAAAAAAATTGCACATAATTTATTGGAAAAATAATTTTATTGATCGTTTATGTTTTAGTGGCAACATGTTTGATAACTGGCCAAGTGTAAGTAAGGACAGTGGCGGGCAAAACTTTTTTTTTGGATAAAGTTTTACTTGAGTTTGATACGATTAAGTTTATCATATAACGGGTTAAGCACTTAGCAAAATTATATTTAAATTGTCTACATACACATGCAAGAAAGACAGCATTCACAAATTTATTTAAAGACATTAACCGTTTTGTACAACACAGACAATAACTGCAATTTGAAAACAAAAATTATCAAAAATTCAAATAAAATTACAGGAAATAAAAAATATAAAAACTCTCAAACACAAACACACACATCCAACCAAATAAACTCTGACAAATTATGGTTGAGGGATTTAAATGCACGAAAATAAAACTGAAAAGAGCAGAGAATTTTAAATTTGGCAGCTCAAAAAAAAGTTTGCACAAGAAATGGAAACTGATAGAAGTTGTGGGTTAAAGAGAACTTTAAAGTACAGTACAATCCTAAATTAATGCATTATGAAAATAAATAAACGATATCACATTCCTACTTCCTTGGCTCTGTAGTTCTGAATATAGTTATAATGACTATAATAACTGTAGTCTCTGTAGGGTTCTCAATTGACCAAATGTGGACCTGTCCTCCCATGAGATTTTGCAAGAACAGCGCTATTACAAAATGATAACGGCAGTCTTTCCCGGTAGAGGTTTTGCATAAGCTTCATTACCGAAAGAATATAATTTTCTCGTTATACCTCGTTACAATCAAGGAGTGTCTTCAAGACAAGGGATAACATAGAGATCGACCTTTAAAATACTCGTTGGCTCGTACAAACAGTGATTACTTGAATCATTTTCCAGACATAGGATATAGTAAATTCCAAATCAAAATCTAGGTGGAAACAATTATTTGGCGCACTTTTTATATAGAATTGGTATCTAAGATTCCAAAATAAATGTGTAAAAGATCAATATAAACTTTTTTTCAAGTTACAGTAGAGTCTAGATATACATATAAAAATCATTAATAAAAAATTAAAAAAATACGTTTTCATGTGTTTCTGAAACTAAATTTTTAAAAAGATCTGTATTTACTATATTTCAAGTTACAGTAGGGTCTAGATATATAAAAATCAATAATAAATAAAGAAATATTTCTAAAAATTCCATTCCGTAAAAATTAAAAAAAGCATTTCGGCGGGTGCTGGCGGCTACAATTTTTTTACAAAGACATTACCCAGAAGTTTCTTTAAATGATGTATATAGTCATTGGACGGTCTTCGACGTTCTTTTTTTTTTGGCAAGCTATACAACATTTAAAGGATTATAACAGGAAAATGGAGAGGCCCATAAATATAAGATATACACTTAATAAAAGCTTGTATCAATTTATGTTTTGTAGTATGAATCTCTATATGGTAAAAGAATTGAGATATATCTAATTTAGTAAAGCAGTAAAATATTAAAAAAAAATTACGAAAATATGATTCAAAATTTTTAGATTTTGATTTGGAACCACACTGCGGAAAGTTGTAGCTTCTTCGTCATAAACTCAACAAATGCCATCAAGGAACTTCAGCGCCAGCATAGAAAATCCATCTGGACCAATAGCATTAGAACGCTTAACATTTGCAACTAGGCATAAAAAACTGTGGCTTGTATGTGTTTGAAAAGTTGTGAAGTTTTCGAACAACACTTCTTTTGATCCTTCTTTGTGGGGTTTCGACATAGATCTGATATTATCCTACTTTTGTGTTCAAGTTTCAGTTCTTCAAAAGATCAAACCATCATTTCCTCTTTTCCTCATTGACAAACATACTGAAGTCGGTACTACGGATGTTGTCAAGCTTATCTGTCAATTCCGCTGTCTCGGCTGAAAAGTGTGGGCACACAATTGCAATACGTCCAGCCGGCATCCTTTCAGCATTGTAGGCATCTTTAGGTTCTGGAAGATCGGTTGTTGAAGTGTCTGTAGCCAGTCTATCAGTTCTTTTGGGTTATATATGTATATGCGGTAAAAAAATCTTAAAATCGTTAGTTCGATGCAGAGAGATGATTCTGGAAGAGTCATCTGATCCTAGTAAAACTACGACTCTCAAGAGTGTACAGTTGATCTGACCTGTGCAATGTAGTTCAAATGGACATAATTATTCAGTAGCATTTTTATATGGATTTTAGCTCTCTAAATTCAAAACTACTGTTTGAAAATCTCTGTATTATGTATTTTTCGAGTTACAGTAGGGTCTAGATAAAAATCATGGAACACAAGATTAAAATTAAAGGTTTAACCAAAACTACTTTAAACAAGTAGGAGAGCTATATTCGGCTGTGCCGAATTTTATATGCACTTCACCAAGTTATACTTCAAAATAAAAATTTAAAATATGTTTAGGTAAACAAAATTTATTTTTTTCTAAAGTTGTTTTTTTAATTTTTTGGAAAATTTTTTTTTTTTGAATTTAAAATTTTTTTTTGTAGAAAAAAAATTCGGGTTAAAATATATTTTTTCCGTTTTTGACCCATTGTAGATCCAACTATGATCTTATATACGTATATATTATTGTCTATATTAATGTCTTAGTAATCCATATAGAGGTCAAAAATCGAGGTTGTCCTGGTTTTTCTTCATATCTCAGCCATTTGTGGACTGATTTTAAATAGGAAACTTCTTGAAAACATATCTGACAGAATTATTGAAGATTTGGATCCCGAAGATATCTGGGGTCTTCAGAAAATTGATTTCAACAAACAGACGGACATGGCTTAATCGACTCCGCTATCTATAAGGATCCAGAATATATATACTTTATAGGGTCAGAAAATTATATTGTGGAAATTACACGCGAAATGACAAACTAATATATACCCTTCTCACGAAGGTGAAGGGTATAAAAATATTGTTATCTATAGCGAAATTCATTTAATTAGAAATTTTGTTTTAATTTTGAACAAAATCTTTTCCGTTCAAACTTAAAATGAAAGGATGGACGAGATGGGCTTTTTAGAGACACATCCCTATTAGTTGCCATAAAATTCGTGAATCTGACCCGCCATACTATTAACTCTCTATTCTTCCACAATATTGAGCTCACGAGAAGCTTTAAAATATCCAAATAAAAGGCGTGCGTTGTTGACAATGAAGTCCCTTATATCGAGATGGTATCCGGAATATGAGTATTAAGTGGTTTCTTCTGATATGAAGGTAATACACTGGAACTCAAGATATTGGTCATCTTATTTAGTTGAAAGATCGTAATTGATGATGAACGCGATGACACCATTATTACCTCTGGCACAGTCTTTTCTGAGAATATTGAAGCCACTGTAGCTGTGCGAACTAGAATTCCGTGTAAGTTTCACCTTCTAGACCGCGGATACCACAATGTTGTTGTGTTTCGTAAATGTATTGATATCAGGTATCTGGTTCTGGCGGCCGTTGCAGTTAAACTGCAAGATGGTTTGTCCAACGAAATCTGAGGTGTCAGCCGCAATGTACGTTGCAAAAAAAGAGGGAAGTAAATCTGTAAGATCTTAACGGATAGTCGTTTTTGAATGAAATTTCACATGCGCAAAGAGGAAGTGTGGATTAAGTTTTGAATTTGGACCTCATAGGTAACCAGGGTCCTGGCCAGGGGTCCAAAATGTGTTATTTTGGTGGAAAACTCCTTAACTAAAAGAGTTCCACTTAAAATTTATTTTTCAAAAATAGGAGGGGGTTCAGTGGGTTTAAAAAATTAAAAAATCTTTGTTTTTGAGATATAGGCCTTTGAATTTTATATCTTAAGAATTGAACATTTGAATGAAATGTGTTTTATTCATAAAATTTTAAGGATGTACTTCTAATTTCTTTCAAATTATTAAGATATGTCCATATTTTTGAAAAGGGTCTCAAGTCAAAAAGTCTATGATAAACAATTTTAATACATAATAACTGTGGTAAATTTCGTTAAAATCGAAGATGAGAAATCCGAAAAGTGCTCTTTTCTGTCAACTATAGGATGACTTCCAAAACTTTTATAGTCTAGACATATGATTTAAATCATATACCTGGAGATTCCTCAATTCCGATCCCAGAGTATTAGAAACAGTATTTCCGGAAGATGAAGCTCCAATATATAGTAAAGTGAAATTGTGGTTGTTGAGTTAACATCACATGGCCTTGTGAACACGGGTCATTGTGATGCATGGGTGTTGGAAACCATGATTTTAGCAAGAGTCGATAATGAAAGAAAGGATATATTGCTCTACAGAGTCTTAGGGCAATATTTCGTTGTGTTACAAACTGCATAACAACATCAATACACCCTATAACTAATTGGTGGTGGATACAAAAATCATGACAGACCCACCAACTAAAACATGACCGACCAAATGAATGAATGAGTGAACAAACGAAATCGTTTCAAACAGAGAGATGATTGTAATTCTTAGTTTTTTTTAGAATAAATCCACGACTATGTGTGTTTGGCAACAATAAACAACAAAAACAACAGGAAAAACTCCCCACCAAAAATGAAGTCTGCATTTGAACCCAATTCGGTTGCTGTTGCTCTGTTTGTTACAAAACGGCAATTATATTGAGCTTGAACTAAAACAGAAAGAAACCAAATAAACGTTTTGTTAAATGTAGCTATTGTTGTATGAGTACGAATAGTATTCCAAATGATTTGAAAATAGGAACAGCATTTTTTCCTTTTATTTTTATTTTTTGAGAGCCAAATTCAGTGTGTTTTTTTTGGTTGTTTGCAAATTTTTTGTTCACTGCTGCTTAAAGTTTGATTTACCATAAAGCTCAGAAACAGATACAAAACGTTTGATTTACTACAATTTATACAGATGTTCTAGAAATGATGATGATAATGATGGATACAGTGGTGCTGCTGTTGATGATGATCATCATCATCGTCATCAACAACGGACTTTGATAATGTGAAATGACTAAAGAGGTTTTCATGTTTTGTATGAATACTTTGGTACAAGTAGATGATGCAGTAACCAATAATATAAAACAACAAAAAAAAACATAAAATAAAATAATCATACATTTTTATATGGGATGAGTTGTTTGCAGCAGTTGGCCCAGAGAGTGAGAAATAAATTTCGAATTTGTATGGGAAATAAAAATATAAACTGAAATATAAAAAAGACCAGTTTCATCATGAGAAATTGGTTCAAGTTAACAACTGCACAACAGTACAACCAACATTAAAATATAATTTAAGGGAAACCCAATAGGAATGGGAATAAAGTATTTTCAAAATTTTCATATTCGTATTGAAATTAAAGAAAAGTGTAACAATGGTGTTACACTGCCTGAATACCAGGCAGCTGTCTAAAACCTTCGTCTCGTACAGCACACTTGGGTCCAATAATCGTTCCCTCTGTGATATCTGAAGAAGAAAAATGAAAACAGAAAAAGGAAATAGAAGTTAAAGAAAAGGGAAAGTTATAGTGAAATTTTCAAGAGTAGTGAGTAGATAAAAAGAGAAAAGAAGGAGGATAGGGGTTGAGAATTCAAAGAATTCGAGGTAAGGTATCCCAAGTTTTGCAGCATGGATACCGAAAGTGCAATGCCTGGTGATCATTGCCACCATATTGCTCAGTCGTATTCATTCTAATCGAAGTAGATACGACGTGCGTTTACAGTCCAATGCAGCTACCAGGAATTTAATTGCGGATTTACTGTCAGTATATATACGGATATCTCTATCATATACACTGTAATATCTGAGCCAGTTTGCCGCTCTTCTTATGATCGATATTTCGGCCTGAAGGATGCAGCATCCATTTGGGAGTCTAAAGGATATTCTTATTCCGAATTCAGGAATGTATATGTATAGATTGATAGCCTCATTTCATCGACGAAGAGACCATCACTGGATGGGAGTGGAAAACCGAAATTCCTCAGGAAGAAGGGTTTGGCGATGCAGCAATCAATATGATCAGGAAGATTTTGTAAGCTTCTTATTATGCAGGCATGTTTATAGGATCCAAAATTCCATGCGTTGTACTTTGCATTATCCGAGAGCGACAATTCGGTTCCGCTCAGTCGGTGTATCTTAAAGTTGGGGTTCTTAGTCCGTAATGAGAACAGTCCAAGTTCAATTTTGCTGGGATTTACACTCAAACCACTATCTATACTGCACTGGAGTGCAGTCTCCAGTCATTGTGATATCGCGCCCAGATGAATCCCTGAAACTGCCAATGCTACATCATCCGCATAGGCAATAGTCTTGTAGTTTTGGGAATCCAATTTTCTGACCAAACAATTTAAGGTCAAGTTCCACAAAGTGGAAATAGGACGCCCCCTTGGGGAGTACCTCTTTTGGCAGATCTAGAGATCATATTCTATAATTCAGAAGGTAACTAATGAATTGTTCAAGTCCTAGTGAATCTAGGGCTGATATTATGGTTGCAGATTTCACATTGCTGAAGTTTCCTTCTGTTTCCAGAAAGGCACAAGTGTGTAATTGCGGAATTCGATAGATTTTTCGATATACACTACTAGTGAGTGAAGTGCTGTCTCAACTGATTTTCCCTTTGTATAGGCATGTTGAGAGGTAGATAATAATCCCTGGTCAACTGACGTTCTAATATGAGTGTCAATAATTCTTTCCAGGGCTTAAGCTAAAAGGATGATAGTCTTATCGGCCTGAAGTCCATTGCCTTGGTATGTGAAGCCTTTACACCCTTCGGGATGAAAGCCAGATTGCATTCGGTCAAACGATTGGTTATGTATTACCATGACAGACAGGTTTGAAATATTGTAATCAGCCATGGTGTAACTAATTCTGCATTGCTTCGCAGGTCAGTCGGTATGATACCATCAGGGCCTGGAGATTTATATGGATCAAAGCTCCCAATGGACCAAAATACCTCATCCTCGTTAATCTTAATTGAGGAAATTTTAGAATTTTTTGATCATCACATGGGGATTTATTGACAACATAAAAGGAAATATATAGTTTTTCCGTACCTGCGATATAAATTTTGCGAATTTCGAGAAAAACCAATTTTTAGGCCATATTTTGGCGAATGAGCCCAATTTCCATACTGTTATTAATTTTAAGTAAAATCTGTTCAGAATATAATAGTCCAGGTAATTTTAAATATAGTCTAAAAGTTTTCCTAAAATCGGAAAATGTTAAACCTTAAAGGTGAAGGTCAAATATCAAATTTTTCAATATTTGGATATCTCTTGAAAAGATAGTGAAATGTTATATATTTTTGGGCCGATTTTGATGAAACTTAAGAAAAATATAACACGAAGTCTAGTATTTATAATACAGCACAAAAATTAAAATTAACCCTTAAGAGCACTTGGGGTTAAAATAGGTTAACGGTATCCTATGAGGACAAAAACTCATATACAAGTAAATATGGATATATTTTAAGTAAAAATAAGCTTTTATTTTAATATTTCTCAAAATATGTTAATTTTGTTCATAAATGTCTTGTTCTAGAGGCCTGAGACACGTTAAGGGCCTGGCGATTTTTTAATAACTTTAACATTTTTAACCAATTTTTGTCGTTTATATCTTATTATAACGACAATTACGTACACATTTCGATTCCTCGGTCAATGACTAATATTTCGGTGTGAACACTTCATAAAGCAAAATTATAAAATTTCCTTAAAAATTTCCTATTGGCAACAGTAGTAAAAGCAACCAACAATAACAATGCATTCATCAAAAAACATTAACAACGTTATTGTCATTATCATCATCAACAGCACCATTTGTGTTGCCAACAAATCACTAATGTTGCACTGGGTTTTTGAACAATTTGACTCGTTGTTGCAGTTTCTATATATTTTTTTTCGTTTTAGACGATTTTTTTTGTGTAGTTGCTACATATTTTGAATAAAGCTCAATTTAAAATTGCATTCTAGGGAGTTAATTTCTGTTTGCATGTGCAATACATATGTATATACAATATAAGTTTGTGTATGTTAGTTGTTAACTAAGTGCAGTAATTTTCTGTGCAAAAATAGTAGAAAACCCATACAAAAATAGCGTTTTTTTTTGGTTTTTTGTAACATTCACAATTCTGAACTCTATGATTTTAAATTGCGCTGACTTGACATTCAAAACATTTATAAACAAATCAAATATTCACACAAACAAACTAGAAATATCTACGTAACTTCTCACACCGTCCCACAAAATAAGTACTGGTTCGTACATGCTGCATAATAAACTACTTTAGTTTCTTTGACTCCACTTTACAAATGTTCCTTTTGGGGTTTATTATTTATGTCTGCTCTTTTTTTCTTTAGCAACAACTTTTAAATAACTTGGCCATCATCATCACCACCAGCAAGCACCATTATCTTTGTAGCATTTTTGCTTGTTGTTGTGTATACATTATGATCACCATCGTCGTCGTCATCATCATGATGTGGAGCAGTGCATTGTCACTTGTCTAACAGAAATAATCTAATGCCAAAGAGTTGAAAACTCCTACAATTACTTTTTCATGTGTTTTCCTATTTTAGTTTTTGTGGAGCAAGGAACTGCCCTCTTTCAATTTTGCGTTTGTTGTTATTGTTGTTGCTGCACATTTAATAAATGTGTTCATGTGTGGCATGATCATTTAACTTGTCTATAAAACCGTTTGGTAATTTTTATATCATTTTAACAATTTCCTAGATTTCTATACATATATTTAACCACAGGGCACTGGATTTGCATTTGTGTTAAAGTGTAAGTAGTACGAGGGTTAAGAGGAAAGTTTCAAGGAAAAATTCATATACAAATTAAGAAGCAGTGTAACCTGTTTCATTGCATGTATTATTTTTAACCTAGGTCCCGATGTAAAGGGTGGTTCAAATACAAATATCTTTTTTAAAATTAATTAAAATTAACTTAATTTCTTTTTATATATTATGACTTTATTAGAAATAACAAATATCCCAAAACTTTCTTGGATTATCCAAGTTTATATCTTTCATTTCAGCAAATAAAATGTCCGTAACAATTCCTCGGTAGCGCTCGCTCTTGACCAGAATGGTGCTCGATATTCTTATACCAATATTTCCTAACATATTTTGGAAAACATCCCAGCAGTTCTAGAAGACTGTCCCGAACCAGCGATTTTACCTATCATTTTGGGTGACAACTAGTTACATAACTAGCTACGTGACTAGTTATTTTAACGACTTTCTAAAATGCAGTAAAAAATTAAATTTAAAGTGACTACACTCTGAGTTACTTAGAGACACTAAAATGACATTGACTTTCCACTAGGTTACATGGGATGTAATAACCGGTTATAACCGGTTTTTTTGGTAAGGTCGGTTTCGGATTTTTTGAAAAGCTCACATTTCGAACATCGAAGAAACCGGGTTTTTCTCCTCGAATAGCCGGTTTTTTCTAAAAATGTGTTTTTATGAGTTTCTGTGTATTAAAAAATATTCAAAATCCAAAAAAAAATTAAAAAATGTCACGAGTGATCGATCTGGTAAGCCTGAAAACTTACTCAATGGGTTGTTTTATATATGTCCTACAAATACACCGAGTAAAAGATGATTTTCAATGTCTAGTTTTACAAAAACAAAAAAAATCAATATATATTCCTAAGAGATTATTTTACATGCATAAGGTCTTTAAATTTACTGACTTTTTAAAAAAAAAATAAATCTAACGTAGTTTTTGACATTTGAAATTAAATTAAAGTCATAAAATATAAAAAATATCAACCACTCATTTTTAGAAAAAATGCAATTTTAATTTCAAAATTTTACCCGAAGACTTATGAAGGATAACAAAAACAGTAGTTCAAGTATAATGTTCAGCAATAACGATGAAAAGAGACAGATATATATTAGAGCTACCAAAGATATATTGTAGTGCTACCAAAGCTCTGAAAAAATTTAACTTAATTGAGCTAACAAAAGACCTTAAGTCCAAACAAGTTTATAGTTATTTTTATTTTAAATTTGTTTTTCTAAAAACCTAACGTAGTTGTTGACATTTGAAATTAAATAAAATTCATAAAATATCAAAAATATCAACCACTCACTTTTGGGAAAATTAAATATTAATTTCAAAATGGGTCAAATTTGAACCGAAGACCTTGTGAAGGATAAAAGAAGTAATAAAAATAGTTTTAATCACTATTATTTTAATAAATAAAAAGTGTTTTCTTCTTATTTCTAGGCGTTTTAATATTTTTCCAAAAAACCGGTTAACCGGTTATTGTAAAAAAAAACCGAAACCGGTTTAATTAAATTGCAATTTTTCGAAGAAACCGAAAACCGGTTTCTAATAAATGTCGAAGAATCGATCACCCTAGTACATATACTTAAACGAAATGGAAATGTATGAGAATTATATCAACACAATTTCCATAAAACCAGTTTGTACGAATTAATCATAAAAAATACAGTACACGATTTACGTTTAAAATGACTACACTCTAGATTACTTAGAGGCAGTTCAATGACAATTCTCTTCACGCTAGATTACATGGGATGTATAAAGTAACCAATTTATACATCCCTATAGTTGTTAGCTCCATTTCGAAACGAATTTACTAAATCGAAGTTTTTCTATTACGGACTTACCGCCAAGAATGAGTTTTTTTCCGCTTACTTAGAATAGTTTTCGCTGCTTTGTTTCAACATATGACTGACCTATAGTTGCCAATCTGACAATCTGAGTGATTTTGTATAAAGATAGCTTCATTAAAATCTCCAGAATCAGAATTATCATCAATATCGTGATAATACATGTCACCAGGTGCTACTTCATTTCCATTGTATAAGACTTTGTGGTTCTGTAAATTTTATGTTTCTCATTTTTCAGTTGTCCGTTGACCACCATACAAATGTCGGTCTTGGCGAACCTTACTTTCTTACTTGTTATTGCTGCATTCTGAATGAATTGTACTTTAGAAATTTGTAATTTCATACAATGGCCTACGGGAATGGCGGATTATAAAGATCTATAATTTTCTTAAATATAAAATTCAGCACAGATAAGTTTTATATAAACAGAATTCGGACTGTAGAATTAACTTACCAAAGCCCCTATATATTGCCAACTCCTGGAAAACCATTAAATAACCTTAGAGCATGTACTTTGTAAGTGCCGCTCATTATAGTAATGTAGGATAAGGTTCTTCAGTAAGATCCGTCCAAAATGAACTCAAGCTTTAATCAAATCTAAAAGATCAGATTTAAAGAAAATGGTCCATGATCTTCTACATATTGAATGTAACTATGCTTCGTTGTATCCATATGACAGTGCTTCAAGAATTATACACATATTTGAATTAAATGAAAACAGAGATTTTGTTCTTTTGCATAAATGTGGCTGAATTTCGTCAATGCATTGAATATCCTCCTTCAATACATGGGCATGGATCATTGACTTTAAATAACCTCATAAAAATATGTAAGTCCAATGGTGTTAAATCACACGATCTAGTGGATCAATTCTGATCAGAAAGAACTCAGTTATTTTTTCGCAACATTTAGCACCAATAAAAGCCATTGCTTCACCAGCCTCATTATCATATTGTAGATGCATTTGTTTTTCGATAATCATATGTAGGTTCTCCGAACCCTTAACTGAGTTTTACATAAATCGAAATATAAAGTCTTGAAAGTCATGACGGTAATATATGTATGTATGTCTGTAGAAAGTACAAATACCGGATATTTGAACTGACTATTCGAGACAGGCATTATACCATAGTAATCTATGCGGTATCTCCATGGTAATGCTTGTCAATTCATCGACAATATACCGGAATCATTTGGGAATTGCACTCCAATTCCTTTTTCTCAACTTTTTTTAGTTGTGCAGAAATTGTTACAATGAGATCACTATTAATGCAACGAAACTGATGTCACCTTATGGATCATAGAAGCTCAAACAAAATGTAATTTTCATTTATTAGATGTTCATATACATTAGAGTTTCCCAAACATTTTTTTTTGGAATTTCGGAACGCATACCCTCTATTTTTTTTATATATATAAAACTATAGTTAAATATGAAATTTTGTCTTTCTATCATGATTGCAACCCGTGCCGACTTGCGATTTAGTTTTGCGGTGCATTTACAAGGGGAAAAAATGCAATTTTTTCAGTTTTTGTAAAAATTTTGCCATTAAATTATTACTTTTGCAATTTAATTTAAAAGAATCGATATGTGTACGTAATTGTCGTTCTAAAACACAAAACTTGGATAAAAAATGTTAAAGTTATTAAAAAATCGCCAGGTCACTAGAACAAGAAACGTATGAACAAAATTAACATATTTTGAGAAATATTTAAATAAGAGCTTATTTTTACTTAAAATATATCCATATTTACTTGTATATGAGTTTTTGTCTTCGTAGTTAACCTATTCCCAGGTATGACCAAAAAAAATATTTTTTTAACGGCAGTTTCAAAATTCCAATTTCAAATTTTTAAAAATTTTGTTAAACAAATTTTCAGAGTTAAGTAAACTCAATCATTCAAATTATTTTTTAAATTCAATAAATCAAAAGTACACTAAAGGGTTAAAATCAATTTTATTATTAAAAAATCCTCAATAAAATATTAATTACGTTATTAAAGCAAAAATCAGGTATAAATACAGTATTTTGCAGTTTGAAAAATGTGTTGTCAAAATTTTAACAAAATTGTGAACATTTTTCAAAATGTATTCGTAATACTTTTTTCTAATACACAACACAATATTTTAAAGTTTGTTTCCTATAAAAATCAAATTTCCATCAGCACTATTGAAATTGACTATTTTTTAATGGTTTTAGAAGTTTGGGGTAATTTTAACTCCAAGTGATATTAAGGGTTAATTTTAATTTTTGTGCTGTTATTATAAATACTAGACTTCATGTTATATTTGTCTTAAGTTTCATCAAAATCGGCTCAAAAATATATAACATTTCGCTATTTTTCCATGAAAAATTCCAAATATTGAAAAATTTGACCTTTGACCTTCTCGAATTAAGGGTTGACGTTTTCCGATTTTAGTAAAACTTTCAGACTATATTTAAAATTACATGGACTATAATATTCTGAATAGCTTTTACTTAAAAATCATAACAGTAAGGAATTTCGGCTCATTCGCCAAAATATGGCCAAAAAATTAGTTTTTCTCGAAAATCGCAAAATTTAAATCGCAGGTACGCAAAAACTATACGAGGTATTGACATAATTTTTCACATTTTTATTTCCTATTATGTTGACAATAAATCCCCAAGTGATGATCAAAAAATTCTGAAATTTGTTTAACAAAATTTTTAAAAATTTGAAATTTGAGTTTTGAAACTGCCGTTAAAAAAATAATTTTTGTTGGTCATACCTGGGAATAGGTTAACGGTATCCTACGAAGACAAAAACTCATATACAAGTAAATATGGATATATTTTAAGTAAAAATAAGCTCTTATTTTAATATTTCTCAAAATAAGTTAATTTTGTTCATACGTTTCTTGTTCTAGTGGCCTGGCGATTTTTTAATAACTGTAACATTTTTTATCCAATTTTTGTGTTTTATGTCTTATTAGAACGACAATTACGTACACATATCGATTCTTTTAAATTAAATTGCAAAAGTAATAATTTAATGGCAAAATTTTTACAAAAACTGAAAAAATTGCATTTTTTCCCCTTGTAAATGCACCACAAAACTAAATCGCAAGACGGCACGTGTTGCAATCATGATAGAAAGACAAAATTTCATATTTAACTATAGTTTTATATATATAAACAAATTAGAGGGTATGCGTTCCGAAATTACAAATTATTAGGATAGCCTGGATCGAGAAAGCGACTTTGAAATTCGATTGATGGATTTCAGTGAAAGATGTCAGAGTAAAGTAATAAAAGAAAACACAAAGTTAAAATGGATAGAAAACCAACAATTTAATGACAACATGATCTAATTACGAAAAGTAATTATAATTTATTTCGGTCGCTATAAGTATTAGGCTTAATTAGAGGAAAGACGATAATGCTTTTCCAAATTGAAAACTGGAGGTGTCATGTCGATTCCAGTGCGGTGAGAATTTTTCGTTATAAAATTTGGACACACAAACAATGTGTTATTTTTCAAGATATATTACAACAAAATTTAGCAGTTAAGAATTAGAATATTATGGGCTGGCTGGGACTTGGTAGCTTTCTATATCTAACTTATTTGTTTTTACCATGAAAGTGTCAAAATCATAAAATGTGTCACTCGAGAATCTCAAGGATAGGATTACAATTATTTTTTTGTCGATTTATAGGTTATGTACTACTGGAATTAAAAACATTGTACTCATATTTAAAATATTTGTTCCCAAAAATAAACACTGCTATTCAATATCATGCTATTTTTAAAAAAATAATAAATTTTTATTACTATTCATAAATTTATCTCTGACCCAAATCAATCAACATGATTTGTATGTTGCAGTTTCAACAATTTTTACAACTTCAAAACAACTGCAACAACGCCAACAAAAGGAATCATATGCAGCAGGCAGACAACAATACAGAAACAAAGATACAGACATAACTTAATAATTATGCATTACAATTACAAGCAGTCAACTATTAAATACTCCAAACAGGAGCAAAACACAACTAACTGATTACAATGACGATGTAGTGATGGCATATGCCTTCTCCAAGCATGTGTGATCGAGTATATGATGGAGTACTTGTACCATGATATGATGATGTCTGTGTGATGGTGTAAAATAAACGATCATCACAAATTAACTTTATGAATTTAAAAAATGTAAACAATGTACAAGTGATACATCTGATGACTACAAACAATGATGATGAAATGAACACTGTTGTGGAAGACAACCTAAACTCATATTTCGATCGAAATGATCTATAGTGGAAGACAAGAATAAAAAAAAACCAACCCTTCTTAAAGGTATGAATAACAATCGAATACCAGAAACAAGAAACAAAAAAAACTGAAAATAAAATATTGTAAATAAATATGAATCGACTTTCCAAAACAAATAAACAAATTTTTATGACAAACAATGATCGACAAGAATTGAATTAATGGAAACAAACAACAACAGAAAATGCTTGTTGCATGCTTCGTTTATACAACATGTAACAGTAGCTGATCGTAACCATGTACACAATGCAACACGCGTAAAGTAAAAGAAAGAATAAATGTTGAATGTTTATGTCAAACAACAGCATGGGGTGCTAAAAATTTAAATGCTCAAACTCGTACATGAATGTGTGCAGTGTAGTTGGCCCTCGTAAACCTTTCAACATTCAAAATATGAAAGAATATCGAATGTGTTGTGTAGTGTTGAGTGTAAGTCTATGTCGGAGAACGTGTAAATTATCATTTGATACAAAATACAATGCCGGTATGTATTGCAGGGTGCGCATGCGCCTTTTTTATATTTAGCTGCATGTTTAAAGAGTTTGATCGAGTTTAAATACCACGGAAGTTTATGTTGACAAGTATGCTTATTTGGTTATTACACGCTTCTGCATTCATAAACGTTTTTGATACCTTGGAATGTTTCATGTTCATGTTGATGAAATGTCAAAAATTACCCCTACATTTTGAAGGGCAGCGCTGACAGAAAAGTAGTTTAATTAGAATTCCTGTTTAAATAACACATTTGTGGAATGTTTCAGGAATAAAAATACATATTTATCAAGTTAAAGAAATTTCAAGAGGGATACTTCATTTGTTAAGAAATTAAATAATATTCTGATGAACGTAAGAGGAACATACACAATATTTATATTTTTATTGGATGCCTAGTGGTAAAGTAATGTATTCGATATCCGCCAAAGACTCGGGTTGGATTCACTGTATCGGGTTTCTCATTACTCAGCTGCAATAACAAATGTATTATATCCAAAAATATTAAAATCCCGGAATATATATGGACCCAAGACTTTTCATTCTACTTATGGTCCTATGTTTGGATGATCCATTAGTTTCTTTGTATATAATTCATGCATCTGGGTGTTTTTCACTAATTGTATGATTTTTAAGTTTCTTGTGGTCATTTACAATGCAGCATCCATTATTATTCTCAAGACACAGTATTTTCTGTAATTATAGGATACAAGAAAAAGTCTAACGTAACCAATCATACGATCTTGGTGGCCAATTCATGTCACCCCCACGACAGATAACCATATCCTTATATCTACCATGCAGCATGTCTACTTTGGAACCACATGTCTGTCATCTACCTCTATATCGATCAGTTCATGTCACAATAAATAAATAAATTATTGATCAAATTGACCAAAATAAACTGTTAATTATGGAGCTCGCCATTGAGAGAGCTGGCCTCACTAATGTCGTTTTCAAAGAAGTACGGACCAATTAAGTCGACCTCCCAAAATCCGCACTAAACAGTAACTTGTTGAGGATATGGGTAATAGTGTAACTTGCCGTGTTAATTTGGCATCAGTGGTTGAATAATATAATACGACAGATTTGACGGACATCTCCATGGACTCTCAACATTTACACGCGCTTATTGGAAAACCCATTTTATATTGTACAATATGAAGGAGTATATCATTCCTAAATTAAAAACGACATTATTAAAATGTGTGTTCGTTAGTGGAAACGTCATCATTATCATGTTTGGCGATGAGTTTCATTCTTTAGTCGCAAACGACTGGCCAGTGGCAGAAAATGTGCTTCGTTGTCTGCCTCTCTTTGTTACGGCGTATACAGTAGTCGTTCTAGGAAAGTTGAAGTCTTTCAGCGTGATTACCAGTTAATACCGCAATTAAGTTACATAAGTAGAGTTTTGACAGATTAACCGCAATTCGTGGTTAATATGCAATTTCAATTCTTAACTTTTTATTGACATATAGCCTCTTTGCAGGATCTTATTTGCATGGAAAGCTAAGGCTATTTGCCATCTATTCTCAATGCGATCCAATGTGGTTCCAGCCTTCACAAATCCTTGATGGTGACCGATGTATATCTCGCTATCTCATCAAGAGACATCTGCCCGTTTTACTACCATTCATACGCTGCTCTATTTATACTTCGGCTTAAATTATAATACTGTGATTCGGTAATCTATGGAAAAGTCTACGATTTAGTTGGGCTAAGTGATTCTCCATAATATGAATAGTGCTCCGGGTATTGGATATTCCATAGGCAAACCCGGATTGAATATATCATTCATTTGATTCCATGCTCCAGTGGCACTGTGTCAGAAGCGATTTGAATAAAGTATAGCAAATAGCGCCTTGGACGGAGTCGTTCTTAGGAGTCGTTCTTAGGAATACGAGTCTGTCTTGATGATACTTACTTCAACACTTACAACCAAACAGAAGCCCCAAAGAATATAATCCCAGCGGAAAAAAGATGCAGTAAAGAGGCCTTCCTAAAGGCCTTCTTTTGCAGACACAAGGACTTCTAGCCGCATTACAGAATCATTTCAATTTTACACGCTGCTGTTAGAGGGCTGAGAGAAGTAGGCCTTCTAGAAGGCCTACTTTACAAGGGCTTCTAGAAAGCCTAATTGGGAAGAGCTATTAGAAGGTCTACTTTGGAAAAGCTATTTGCAGGGCTGTTATATGGTATTATGCCTGTACAAAAACCTGTTATTACTGATCTAATGAAAGGCCTGTAGAGGAATGTCATCTGGAATGCCTAGAAAGGTAGGACTTCTGCAAAGCATGCAAAGTCTTATGGAATAGCTACATGAGAAGGCATAATAAAGTGCCTAAAAGAGAAAAAAAAAGCAGTAGAATAAGGCATCAAAGACGGCCTATGAAAAGTCGTGCATTTTCAAGTTTTATAGAACGTCTACCATGGAAGACCTATTTAAAGTCTTATTAGAATATCTAAAATAAAAATAAGAATTAAAATGAAGTTGTTTGTTTAATTTTTTGAAACATGATAATTTCTGATTACGTACGTACTTAAAAAACAACAAAAATAAATAAGAAGCCACATCAAGCAATTTATTGTTGTAAATTTTGTAAAGAGAGTCAATCAAAGAGATGCAGAGTATTTTATTTTTTGATGGAGACTATTTTTATTTAACCACTTGTTATTAGAAGAGGATTCATAGGCCTTCTTGAACACCTTCTAAGAGCAGGCAGTGTGGAATGAGTATCGGATCTTTTAGAATGCGTAAGTATGCATTTTAGAAGGCCTACAAACTGAAGTCCTATAATTTTTTCCCGCTGGGAAGTTGCACAACCAATATACGCTGTTCGGTTTAATTGTACAGTTAGCGCCACTGACTAACTGCCCCAGGTATTTCGCACTGTCGAATAGCGGAAGGTTACTCTATCGATCCTTGGATTAGTGGAAACTTATAGTTTCGTTTCAACTGGGATTGAGCAGTGAGGAAGGTGAGGAGTTTTTCCAACAAATGACTAGAGACCAGTATTAAAACCAAGATTTCTCATGGCGTCAACCACGATTCTACGTTATTGAAGGCATCTCTTATGTACAAGAAATCAAAAAAAGCAAAGGATAAAAACTAATTAGATTAGCAACAGCCATGAGATCAAAATGCTGATATTCTCTTGTGGGTCTTCTGGACCAGGATACTTGTGTGGACGAAAGCTTCTAATTGTCCATATTCGGTGCTGTGTTATCGGTATATTGGTAAAATCCTAAACAACATTATCCAGATTTCCCTCTAGCTGAGCGTCAAGCTCCGGATGGACTGTAAAGTACGGATCAATCAGCACTTCCAGATCTTTTTTCTGAATATAAGATGGTAGGGCAAGATGATTGAATCTTACGAAGCCATCTGGTCTCCGAAGAGTTATTAACGCCGCTGAAATTTCTCTCGTACTTATGCTTAGACTTTTCAGGCAATTTCAAAGAGTTTTCCTCCAGGATCTATCGGAAGTTAAGACATCTAGTGGCTATCTAATTTAAAACGTATTTATCGTCAATGTGGATAAGGATGTAAAACGTTGCCAGTTGATAACCAGTTTCTATTTCTTCTGCTAAAAAACTTGACTACACAGAGAAAACTGATTCATAATAGCAACCGGATTTGTTGCCAATCGAATACACAGAATTTTTCGGTTTTAGTAGCAGAATATGAGTAGATAATGAAGAATTTCGGTTAAAACAAACAAACTTTCGTTACTACTTCTAAAATTTTGTAGTCACAACTGTAAAATTCAGCCACTAATGCAGAATCGTTTTCTATATACATATATATGCTGCATCAATATAGTACAGTCTAAACAAAACAAATACGGTCTGTATTTTAATACAGACCAAAATTCTCCTCGATATTTTTTAACTTAAATCAGTTGGGTTTACTTTAAATATTATAATAACACGGTAAAACAAAGATATATTCATAAGTTTACAATTTGTTTGGTTAACACAAACCACTGTTTCACATTTATTTAGCACATGACATGTAAAAAAATGTATTTTTGAATTATGATGACAGTTAAAATTTCTAATTTTAATAAAAACGGTTGATTTTATTTTAAATACTGAGATAAGATTAAAAAATTAAACAAAACAAATTAATGACTTTGTATAAATTTCATAGTAAAATAAAAAAACAAAAAAACGTTTGATTTTTTATAGCTGTGTTGCTTTATTTAGCTGATTTAGTTGAATCGAACAAACATTTGACCATTACGGTTTTAATCGTCGTTATTGTTTGGATACAATTCACCTTTTCTTGTGGTCTTCCATTTCAAGTCGTTATTTTTTTTTTTTTTTTGTAAATGTTTTTCAAAACTATTTTTCATTTTCGTTCTTTATGCCCCTAAATTCTGGCAACTTGTACTTGGTGTGAGTTCTGCTCTCCCAGGGAATAATTTTTCTTTTGTAGCCATTTCTGTGATTGCAAAATTTAAATCATGCAACTCCCTCGACCATATTTAATCTGTCACAGACAGACGGATGAAGAGCGGTAGAGAGAGACAGTGTTCCAAAGTAAGCTATCACGTCCAATTTTACACTCCTTTCATTCATTTATTTTATATGTCTTGCATTTTTTTTCTCCAGATTTTGTCTATTTCCTTTGGACTTAAACATATGTACGTTTGTACGTAGGTATGTCTTCTTCATCCAAAGCTAATCAAAGTTAATGTTCTCTACTTTCTGTATTTTATTTCAAACAATTTGTTGTCTGTTACATTGTTGTTAAATTCATGCATGGAAAACATTAGTTATGTGATTGCTTTTAGCCAAAACCGAAAATGAAAGAATGGCAGAAATAAGCAAAAATTGCAATAGAAAATATCGAAAAAGGTGTTACACGTATTGTTGTATGGTGATTCTACTTAATATAGAAAATTAAATTTATGAGGAGAAAATTTAAGTTCTTAAAATCATATAAATTGCTTTTAAATATCGATTGCCATTAGGAGGAAAAATTATGTGGGAGGAAACAAACATTTTCGACAGGCCATTGGACCTTACGCTTTCCAAAAAAAGTTAATTTGCTTCCATCGAGATTCAAACTTAAACTTTTATGTAAAAATATTGCAAAATCGCTCAATTTCAATTACTTATATAAAAATATTATAAAAATGACTTTATTTAATCAGACCTTGATATTAAAATTTCCCAAATTGGGTTCATAAATTAGTTTTGGCTGAAGTTTTGTTATGGTTCTTAAAATTCCCGCCTTTTATCTTTAACATTTTCTATGGTTGTATTTAAAACACTTCTTCACATACTAATAAAAGTTCTAAGAAGAATTAAAACGATTTTCTTGTACCCAAATCTATTATCTTACATAAAAAACTCAGCCTTGAACTAAATTATTAAAGAAAATAAATCATATTTTGTTATGATATTCAAGGATAAAGAAAATTTTTTAAATGTACAACATAAAAATCTTACTCTTCCTTGTTTTTTCCAACAAATAATTTTCTGCTCTAATTTACCAAGGAAAATTTGTCGTTTTTCTTTCCAAATTGGCACAATTCACCTTGAGTTGCACTTGCTACACTTGTTCTTATTTGTGTCCACAAAAAAAAAACGAAAGAAAACAACAAACGCCTTAAAAAACGAAACTCATAAATATTTAGGCCATCATTATTCATTGTCAAGCCCCCTTCAACAAGGTCTCTGGTCATTTGTTTCAATTGTTTCACAGCACAGCAGGACATTGGCCGTCATTATCATTAAACAAAATTATGATTTGTGTGTGCGTGTAGTCGATTGTGTGGACGATCGAGAATATTTGTTGGGTAAATTTCGGATGGATGGTGCTGACAAATATTTTGATTTACAACTTCAACACAAACTCTAACACACTCGTAGATAGACTGAGAGACACACACGCACTCGATCATTATAAAAAGAGAAATGTAAACAAACATCATAAAAAATAATTCTAATAGTTCAACACTCACTTGATCACATGCATACAGCTACACACAAAAAAACACACCAATTTTTAAAAAACAATAAACAGACATAAAATAGATTTTTATTAATTTTTTCCTAAGAATTTCTTGTCTATTTGTACTAGAAATATAATGAATTAAACTAGAAAAACGAAGACTAAAACATAGAAACAAATAAAATATTAATAAAAAAAAAGATATCGAAGAACACCCATGATAACTATCGTTCAAACTCTTCATGAAATTAATACTAAAGAACTCCTCTATCCACACATAAGTACGATCGCAAGAAATTCTTCATCTAGAAAGTTTTGAAAGAGTTATTAACAGATTCAAATCAATTTATTAATAGAGAAATACATTTTAGTATGTAGTTTCTTTTATTGTTGAATTTTTATTGATTTCATAGAATTAAAATTATGTTTTATTATAAATTTCTTACAAAAACAAAATTGTTGTGTGTTTCACAAATCATACGAAGAAATCAGATAAAAAAATATTTAAAATTTCAATAAATTAAAACGATTTTGATTGTAAAGTATCCACTAAAATTAGGTGTTATTTTAAATTTCATATGCATTAGACATAATTAAAAATCGTTTACAGATTTAACCAGGTTTACTTCTTGAATAGTTTTGGAATGAACTTTAAACAAAAAAAAATATGTAGTAGTATATTTTATTGGAAAAAAAACCGGTTAGCCGATAGAAAAACCTGGGCTGTCTAAATATTCTAAACCGGTCGTTTTTTCAGAAATAGAAAAAAATAGAAATAAATTGCTGTACTAAATTCTATGAGAAGTAGTCAATTATAAATCATTCTTCCGAATTCTAATACGAGTTGTTCCTAAAGACTCCTGAAAATTACTTTATGGATCGATATAAAATTGTATTTAAATAAGTTTTTTTTTAAATATAGGCCAGGCCAAAATTCGGCTTAAATAAGTTTTTTGTAAATCGAAACCTTTCCAATGAACTTTGAAATAGTAGTCTATAAATGCCGATAGCTCCCATCTAGAAATTCTCGCGAAAATAATTTGAAGTCCAAACTCTTCCACAAGCAAATAATATTGTTACGAAATTGTACTTGAATTCAAATGTAACGATTTTAATGGCTGATTTAAAAGTAGCAGAATGCTTTCAAATAGCAGTGCTGTAATAGCAAACTGTAACATATCTGTGGGCATTATTAACATTGACCATTGATTGTAAGTTGGCAACGCTGTTTGCTGCGACCTTATATTTGAATTCGAATATTCAGTTAAAGAACATTGTAGAAAGTACACCACAGATGGCGTATGTATTGCAAAGCTCTAGACAGTTAAAGAGCAATCTAGAGAGCAGATGGCAGTGTTATTAATAGTGGCAGAGGTTGCAGTCGTGAGTGAGTTTATCAGAGACGCTTTTCGAACAAACATCAACTGAGTGCTGTGTTTTTCAAGTGAATTCGTGTACTTTATAAAGTGTGTCTGTATTTCTGCGAATTTATAAACGTGTATAAAAAACATAGAGTGACTATTTAATTCTGTTGTTGTACATTTTAAATAAATAAAGAGTTGTTACAATTGTCAAACTACTAAACGGCTTTTATTTGCAATCAAAAGTATCCGGTTTATTTAAAGGAAATAAACCAACGTTTTGAAAAGGTTAAAACGTAACAATATTATCCTAATTAAACTTCAACGTGAATTAGTTTCGTAACAATATCTCTTGACACTAATTCTATGAAAATCAGATGAAAATTGTAAAATAAATATTTTTAAAATAGCTGGATATCATATGGTCGTAATTGGGCGTCAAAACTTTCTCGCTCGTTTTATATTTGAATCGTAAAAAAAGAATTATCAAATCTCGTATTGATTCGTCAGTTCGGGGTTTTAAAAGGTGTCACCAACTGACCATCGATATGTATATTTTTCAGTGAAATATATTTTATTGAATTTTCCACTTTAAAAATATCTGTTTTTGAAATACCCTATAATTTACAAATAATACTTATTTTTATTACAATAACATTGAAGGGCTTAATCTATCCAACTCCGACTAAATATTATCATCGATTCGATCATATCCTTAGATGGTTTTAATACTTCAGAAATTCAGTTGGCACATAAGAATGACTATTTAAATAATCTTATTTTTGTAACACCAACTATTGGGTGTATGACTTAAAAATTTTTCCAAATTTTTAGCTTATATTTTAGATTTAAATTTATTAAAAGTATTGGCCATTGTTAGCTATGACCATTTTCATCTTCGGCTGTCCCGATAGACTAGACGATAGTGTGCTGGACTATCAATAGATTACTGTCAGAGACTTTGGGTGTTTCCGCAGACAAGAAAAACGCTTCGCAGCGTGCTGCTCGTCTTTTGAGGCCTAAAACGAAGCAAGTTAATTTCTAAGGTGAAGCGTATCCCAGAGAAGCCGTTCTGCATCGATCGAAACAAATAGTATTTGAATGGGGTCTAGACTCAAAGGCGGGTGAGGCGAAACTTCCCAACCACTTCATTGTAAATAGTTTTAAACAGGTATTGCAACATGTGGCCGAGCGTTGTCTGGCCGCATATTCTGGGAGTGTTTCGGCAAATGCTCGCTTCAAACGATTCAGTTGCGTTCGGTACAGGTTGTATGTGATAGGACACTTTCGCTCCCACCAAATACGCTGCATTATTTGGCTCCATTTTTAATCGCAAGTAGTGATTCAGTGCAAAAATTATATCCATTTATAGCGTTAAACGTCGAGGTATTCAGCTTCAATTCGAATAATACCCAATTTCCCTGCTTTTGGATGAATTATGCAGCTCGCAAACGTTTTGAAATAGCTTCTTGACTAGCTCCTTGCAAGCTATTGTTGAGTTTGACAACAATCTGCATGTCGTAGCCTGGGCGTTATTTGTCTTCCGTGTCAAAATCACCACTACTGAACCGAACACACCATCTCTCGCATTCACCATAAGCTTCGGTGAGGCATCGGTGTGCTTCAGAGGCACTTTTTTCAAATTATGTTGACACAAAATTCGACATTTTCGAGAACATTTCCAAAAGTACATCTTCCATTGATACGAATATGTAAAACTAATTTTTTCAAAAATTAAAAACGCGAATAAAATTGCGAGTGTTTAGAAATATAGTCATGTCCTATGGAATTCATGATATTTGTAAAGGATGCTTTTTAAGCCCGATAGAACTTGAAATTGTAAAAAATAATACCAAAAAAGTAAATTTTAATCGAAAAATTTTTTATTCGAAAGATCTATACATATTAACATTTGAAAATGATTTCTTGACGGAGCACATTTTAGACGTCCAATTTTGTGCCACTCTTTCGAGTTAGCCGTATGTCGCAAATACAATGTTGGCCTTCAAGGCGTCAATTATTGCTGTTTTACCAGCTTAAACCAGGGACTTTATGTGGCCCCACAGTGGTGTCAAATCACACGAACTTGGAAGCAATTGACCGGTTCATTTCTCGAAATCAAGTTATCGCCAAGTTTTGATTTCAATAAATCGATGGATTCGGTCACCGTATGGCACGTAGCGCCATCCTGTTAAAACCACATATCGCCGGGATCAATGTCTTCCATAATTTCAAACAAAAAATCATTGATAATGGTGTGGTAATGACGGTAAAGCTAGCTTTTTGGCAATTTTGCTTATAAATTAACCCGTTAAGTCAAAAATTACCCTCATCGCTGAAAACAATTTTGCGATAAGTTTCGCGAATCGATGACTGAATTTCAAAGTAAATTTTGATAATTTGGTAGCTTTCTTCAAGCGTTATTTACCAGAGTATACTGATCATAAATAGCGAAAAGTGAGCACAGTACGACTGTTCGTTTGGCAATTACCGCTTTCGTAAGTTATATGGGGCTTAAAAAATCACCTTTCATATATATTTATGAATTTTATTCTTTAGAAAAATCTCATGTTTTTATTCATGAAATCGTTTATAATAATTTGTTAAATATTGAATTCTAGTTCAAAGATCTTTTCTATTTGATTGCAATTCCATCTGGCTTTTGGTAGACAATTGCCATCAGCATTTATCTTTGACTATTAATCATACAAACTTTAATAAGAGTGTTTGGACTTAAAATGTATCGTTTAACCGAAAGAAAAAAACACAAAACAAAATAAAACGCCCCCCTGAACAAATGCTCAGGGTTTAATATTAACACGTGCCGTGTTAATATTTGGTCTATAAACCAAAATAACAAACATACACACACACAGATACATAAACACAAGCAAATAAGCAAACAAACACAAACAAACAAATATTAACCACAATTGTCTAATATGAATAAATATTATCAAAACAACAACAGCAACTACAATATCAACATCAAAATTTAAACTTGTACAAAATGTGATACCAATTATTACTGGCCATGTATGTATGTTTGGGTGCAAGGAGCTGTGGATTTACATTACTCACACAGATACACACACATACTTACATACATAATCAAATCGACTAATACATACACAAATAAGGAGTATCAATGATTATGTTGACAAGAAATACAATGACAAGGACTGTGAATTACTCGTAATATTATGTTTATGTACGTATGGATGTGTATAATATTGTTATTGCTATTGCTTGTTATTGTTGTTGTTATCTTAGTGCTCATAATCCTTGGCATATTGTCTGTCTAACTTGGAATAAATATGAAACGTGTGTCCAATCTAAGACGCCTCTAAGACACCCAGTTCAATAACATTTCAAATGTAATCCCGAATTTTGTTTCATTATTGCACTACGAGTGCGATGGCTTAAAGATGGTTTAAATGTACAATTTGGTTTAAATGCCAACCGTACAACCGACTGACTACAAATTGTATTTATTTTGATTTCTTTCTCAATCTATGTAGCTATTGTTGCTGTTTGTGTTATCATTTGTATGTTTTTTTTTTGTTGTGGTTCATATCTATAAAATAAAAATAATATCCATTTATGTTTAGTTTTTAGATTGTTTTTATTATTATTATACACATTGTTGTAGTTGTTCTTATGTTGTACTGTGTTATTGGCCATATTTATTTATTTTTATTCATTGGTAGTTTTCGTACTTGTCGGTCGTCGTATTGTTTCAGCTTTACATACCAATTTCATTTTGCAGTTTGATTGTGTGACAATTTCTCTATTTTGCCGCTGATGTTGTGTTTTTTTGCTTCTTTTTTCAACAGGAAATAATAACAATGTAAACAAATTCGCTGCCACAATAAGATTGTGTGATTTTTTTTGGGGGGTTTTAAGCCGTTACCAGTTGTTTGGTATTACTTAGTAAAAGTAAATTTTTATAGATTTTTTTATTTGTCCGTGTATGTAATTTTTACTAGATATTTACTTATACAGCGCTTGGTGGTTATTGTCATTTTTGAATTTCAAACAAAACGTTATAGGTAAATGGTTAATATACATATATGTATGTATGTATGTATGTATTTGTTTTAGTATCGTCACCTAAAATGCAATAGGCCGTAAAATATATATGTGAAATTGTTCTCCGTTATCTAAAAGTTTTATACTGAAAATTTTAGCACAATCGTATAACGAGTTTTGCGCCAAAGTAGCGTAGCCATATTTTACAAATAAAAAATTAAAATAAATTTGAAAAAAAAATCAATTAAAAATAGTTTTTAGATTTCATTTACCCATGGATGTTTAAAAGTAAAATACAAACATTTTCTGACATCGGTAAACCCGTTAAAAAAATCATAAAATTTCATTCAAATCCCAATTTTTTTTGTACATTTTCTAAATTTCATAAAATTAAAAAAATTGTTTCGATTTGATCTAAAGTAAGGATTAACAAGTAAGAGTATTATATTCTGCAGTGCCCGTAAAATCATGGACCATTTTCAACACTAAACAAACCTCAACAGTGAGTATTTATGGAAAATTTCAGCCAACTAGCTAGTTTGGGCTCGTGTTTTCAACAGACAAACAGACGGGCAGATATAGCTATATCGTCTTGTAATCTTATGAGGACCCAGAATATTTGGCGATTTTCGATGCTCAAATTTTATTTGTCTGCGATGAATATTTCGATATGTTACAAACCGAATGATATATCCCCCATCTATTTGATGGGGGTAAACATCCATCCATGGGTAAATAATTGAATTATAAAAATTAAGTATATTTAATTCAATTTTTTCAACATTTAATTTTGTAAATATTTTATAATATATTGCTATTTTGATCCCATATACGAATCTTCAACACAAATTTTCAGAATATAATTTTTAGATGACGAAGAACTATTTTAGACCTTGGGAACATCGAAAAGCGAATAAGCGCAAAATAAGTGCAATTTTCAAAATACTATTTATAGATTTATATTCAGCCCAATTATGAATAAAAAATTCCGCGGCAGTTTGTTCCCCGGGAGTTTTTCCCATTGAATTTGAATAGGAAAAATGGGAAAAGGGAAAAAAAGTCCCGGGGAATTTTATTCATAATTGGGCTGATTATATATTTTTTAAGTTAACATTTTATATTGTTTTACTATACAATTATTGAAACGTTAATTACGGTCTTTTGCATTTTAGGTGCCGACATGTATGTAAGTGCAATGTAATACATTTATACACAAGTTTTAGTAAACTTTAATTATACCCTGCACCACCATAGTGGGGAGGGTATTATGCGTTTGTGCAGATGTTTGTAACGCCCAAAAATATTAGTCTAACACCCACCTTAAAGTATACCGATCGACTTAGAATCACTTTCTGAGTCGATTGAGCGATGTCCGTCCGTCCGTCTGGTCGGCTGGCTGGCTGGCTGGCTGGCTGGCTGTCCATGTAAACCTTGTGCGCAGAGTACAGGTCGCAATTTTGAAGATATTTCGATCAAATTTGGTACATATTATTTTTTCGGCCCAAGGACCAAGCCTATTGAAACTGGCTGAAATCGGTCCATTATTTCACCTAGCCCCCATACAAATGTCCTCCCGAAATTGGACTTTATCGGTCATAAATGTTTAATTTATATATGTATCTCCACAAATTCCGCTCCAAATAAGTTTTATATACAGAAAATTCATGTCACCAAATTTTGTTACGATCGGTCCATAATTATTCATAGCTCCCATATAGACCCGCCTCCGAAAATCATTTTAACGTGCATAAATCGCTTAAAAATGTTGGTAAACACACAAAATTCAACATAGTTAACTTTAATATAGACATAAATCACACAACCTAATTTCATGGTGATCCGTCCATAATTGGTCATAGCCCCCATGTAAGGCCCACTTCCAAAAATCACTCAAAAATATAAATTATTGAAATTTTAAAAGAAAAATTTTGTTTGCTCTTTTACTTAGTGTAGGGTATTATATGGTTATATTGTATCCTGAATAACCAGAACGTTTAGGTTTTTAAGGCGTGAAAAAATGGTCGACAATATTCTTATCTCAAATTATATATCAGTGAAATAACAGTTTTGTTGAGCAATGAAAGATTTTATTTAACCAGTATCCTTTATTCGTGGGTCAAAATTGCCCAAAGCTTTAAAATAGGAAATTTTTTCAAATAGCACGAAATATTCAAATAAAAATATGCTGAAATGTGACGTTCCTAAAGGTTTATGAACTTAAATATTCTAAATGTATACACAGAACTAAAGGTTTTTCAAGTTTCTTTCTATATTCCCTCATTGAATCACACTCATTTAGTTTAGTTTTAAATAATTGTTCAAAAGTAAGAGAAGAGTAATTGAGCTAGAAAATCTACCTAGTTCAGTTTTAAACCGAGAACTAAAACGTCATTGAATTTAAATATTAATCACAAGCCTAATGTGCAGTCTTATTCAGTATTATTTCAATATCCACAGTGCGATTGCTCTTTCGAACAACAGGACTCGCAGATGCGTTCTAACTCCAACATCAGCAGGTTAGTAAACGAGGAAATGTTTAGATCCGATTAAGAACTGTAACATGAGTGCAGAGGATTTACTCAATTCCACAGAAGAACAATGACGATATCGTCATTGTAGAATTCTTTGTCCATAACTTAGGACCCAGAGATAGATACAGAATGATGCTGAGACCACTTAGCAAGTGGAGATTTTAAATACTTGCAATGGTTTATATATGGATTCAGCAGATGCTCGTGGAGGTAACACAATTTAAAAGGTAAACAAGAAATTACTATACTCTTTTCAATTCTGTTAAACTTTATTTCTCTATAAACACTTCCACAAGGTTTTGGACTATGGTGTTTATCTACTATAGGACCAGCAACCTTCGTTAGGGTCGAGATGTATCAAAAATATTAAAAATAAGTATTAATCTACTTGATACAGCATTTTTCCACATGTTCAGGTGTAAAGTAAAAAATAGAACCGTATTCAAAACCAATTATGGAACTCACAGAAAACGAATCAGGATCCTAATATTCTAAACATGTTAATGAAAATTAAAACCGTGCAACGAACACAACCGAATGACCCTACAGTTGGAGTGTCCCCCGGAGAATATCACAAATGAAATTTATATGTATGAGGAAAAACACACAAATGTATGTGCAAAATCGCCATTAATTTCGCGATCGCATGTTTTTAGAGATCCCCCAAACCCCATAGAAGACACATAGAGAACCTGCCTACTACAACCCAATTACATCTCCGGTTTTAATAAATGTTTAGTGTTGGCCATTATAACAACAATAACCAAGAGAGCACAACTTTGAGTTATTGGTAAACACCTTATATGACTCTTTTAAAATATGAAGCATAGAGAATAGACGTAGAGCGGAAACTCTGCTGTCAAAGGCCTAACTCAGTTGTCAGAAACCTAAGTGGTGAGAATGTATTAGTAGAAAAAACTATGTGAAAACAAAAACAACATACGTATGTGTTATTATTTTGAGTAATTTTTTTGTTTGAGTTTTTTTCTAGTTTCCTTTATGTTTCTCTATGTACGAAGGCTTCACAAAAACACAAATGTACAGTTTACTACTGGCAAGACAGGTATATTTGTATGGATAGTCAGGTCGTCATATCTCTAATCTGAAGTTTATTTGACATAAAATCTATTCAAATCTCTTAATGATATGACGAGGTATTTAGTTTAGGAATATATTTGTTGCTGAGTTCCCACGATACATCTTGTAACTGCTGACTCTTTGAATACTAAGGATAGCTCTGTTTCCGGACGACGAAATCGAACAACTAAATTCCGTTGAATTCTTATTTTGGAAGTCTAGAGTGCTAAAACTTCCAAAATAAGAATTTAACGGAATTTCTTACTACAGCTGGGAGAAGTTCTGGTGGACTTCAGAGACTACATGTTAAATGATGGATGATGGAAACTTCGCCATTTGATATCAGGTCATTGTTTGATCAACATGCAGGGATATTAACCCCTTTGTTCTGTTATTCTAATCTGACTGACGTTTTCGTTGATAAACGAATTGCAACCGAATTTGTTGCCAATCCACAGTGGATCCGCCCATAGGCCAAAAATAAATAAAACGATGACAAAATATTTAGACAAAATGCATAAAAATTGTCTCTTAGATATCCAATCTTTTAAATGGCAAACCGGTTTTTGCTGGAAATCTAACGGGACTTTTTAAAAATAAAATTAAAAGCATGAGCAAATATTCATTTGCAAAGCGCAGCTGAACGCTGGATTTGCAAAAGTGCACTTCAAAACGGTCTTGCAATTGCTGTAGTCTACAAAATTAAATTATTTTCAATGAATTTTGAAGTTAAATGTATTTATTTTATCTTTAGAAAATAATAAAACTAACTTGTGTTGTAATTCTTGTGAAATTAATGTTTTAGTTAACCTATATATTTGTTACTTTTTTGTATAACTTCATTATGTTTACTTAAAGTTTTAGATGTGTTCCCCCAATATTCCCCCGTAGGGTTTTTTTTCATTGTATTTATCAGATTCTTAAGATAATAAAAGTGCTGAAGTTAGTTGCGGAAATTTGCGGATGGGCGTGTAATCTTTAATATACTAACTCGCCCCACAGAGGGATGGCTTCATACATTTTTTTGCAAAAATTATAAGCTGTGGTCGTAGAGCGCTGAAATTTGGCACAGAGAATTATATGGACTAAGTTAAAAAAAAAATGAAATTTTATCAAAATCGTCCACGCCCAACGCCCACTGCCCATACAATCCTAATTGATTTTTTCGCATAAAATTGTTTATATTCAAGCAAAAGTCTAGAAATTTGGTACATACATTTATTGATACCAAAAAGGAACTCATGCTGACTTTCAATAAAATCGGTCACGCCGATGGATATTTCGTTTATTATTCGACAAAAAATTTTTAGTTTTCATCCTGTCCCGAAAATTTCAGAAAACAATTATTTTTTTAAATCGAAACAAGACAGTCCCACTTTTCATTTTATTAAAAAAAGAGCTTGGGGGAAAGTGGGGCTACATTTTTTTCTCCATGGAAAATCAAAAATACAATAATTATTAGAGACTTATAGATTTGGGCATATCTTCTTAACTGTTATGGTATCCCCATAATTTTTTTTTTATTGATGTGGAAATGTTATATTTTTCAAATATGTTAAAGGTAAATGGTATATAAACCACTGAATTGCGTGAAAATATAAGTAAATTTTTGCTTAACACCCTTGCAAGGACTTTACTAGCATGGACTTTTTTAAAAATAAAATAAATTTTTTCTTAAAACTATAAGTGTACATTTCATCTTTAAACATTTCTCTACAAAACTGCATCATTTGATTGTTGAAATTAAGTGTTTGAAAAATTGACTTTTTGACACCAAAATCCCTCTGTGCGCCGTCTTATTTTTGCATCGGTACTTAAAAATCTGATCCATGGAGCTGAGGTAAGCAAGCATGTAGTAGTGTCAATAGGTGAATTGTCGGAGGAAGATGCTGAAGCGAAAAATAAGCATATAAAACAGTTTAGATTGCAACATACCCGAAAAATATCGCGCATATAACTTTGTATAACTTTTTAATTTAGTTTTTTTTTTCATTGTATAATTCAAATGAATTAAAATGGAATAAAAATTAACTAAAATTGTTTAAAACAAACGAATTTTCATACTGAAATATTTTATTTCAAAAATTCATAAAACAAATCTAAAAGCCAATTAACCCTTGGAAAATCAAAGGGCTACTGTGGCTACAGTTGTTAATATTTTTTCTAAAAAATTTGCGGACTTTAAGTTCTTCGGGCATGCTATGAGGTGATACATTTTGAAGACCCTACCTTTTTTAGTTTTGAAGATATTGATTATTGACCGCTTGTTCATATAAGGGAAACCACTGTGCAATCGTATGATTCGGTTGCACACATAGAATTTTTCAGTTCTAACAACAGAAAGTCAGTTGATAAAGAAGAATTCCAGTTGAGGCAACCAAACTTTAGTTGGCCCTTCTAAAATATTGTAGCCACAACTGTAAAATTCGGTCACTAAGACAGAATCATTCGATTGGCAACAAATTCGGTTGCTATCACGAATCTGTTTTCTCTGTGCATTTTTAGGTGTTATGTAAATCGAATCAATATTATTTTCTCGTTTTACATTCTTACTACTCGAAACTTATTTCAATGTCGAAAACGTCCGATTTGCAGTACATCAATTTGTAAAATATTCGATTTTTAAATCACTCGATTTACGGAACTTTGGCGAAAATCATTCCTAAAATTACTTTTGTAGAATTTATCACAATAGTTAACTATTACTCATAATTATTCCTTTTGAGGACAATGATATCACACTTACTCTGAAGGACTCAAGTGTGTCATTGTGATTAATTAAAAGAAACCAACTTTTTGGTGATTCAGTCAAATTAAGCTAGCGGATTCGGTTTAAATGTTGTGTATGTCTTCAACTTTCTACTGCCGCTTCTTGTTAAAATATAAATCCCAAAACTTAAACCTCTTCAATAGTCATTAGAAGATTTTATTAATATCTGTTTGCTATGTCTGTCAGTTATTTTTTTTTTGCTTCCTTTTAAAATAAAACCACAAAAACGTTTATATATTTTTTGCACAAATTGTTCATATATTTCTTTTATTTTTGTTTTTCTTACTAAATTTATATTTGTTTGTTGTTTTTTGTTTTGTTTTCTTTTCAATATTAATATAAATTATTTATTTATTTTTTTGTTTAATTTTAGGCTTATTAAATATTTGTTTAAATATACACTTAGAAATTAATACAAATGATATAATGTACTTATAGATTTGTTTGTTTGTTTTAAACTTATGAATTTAATTGATTACTTAAATTTAATTACCGATTACATTAAAGACTTAATATTTGAAATGATTATGATTATTATAGACAAGAAAATATAAGTCAAACAAATAATAATATATACTTACAAATTGAATTTCTTGCAAAATTTATGGTTAAATCTATGATAAAATAATTAAAGCAATTTAGTGGTAATGAAAACTATAATAATAATAATTGCTAAACTAAGAAAGTAAAGTTTAAAAACAAAGTAGTTATTTTAGGATAATTAAATTTAAATAATTACGTTTATTATGTACAAAAAAGCCGCAAGAAAAATAAAAATTAAAGTATGAAATAGTATCACAATTTTTTATAAAAATTTATTTATTTATTTTGTTTTAATATTTTGTATTTCTTTCTTATTTTTTTTTTTTGTTTTCTGAGATAAAAATTTAAAAAGTTTTATATTTTATGTTAAAAAAAATACTATATACAAAATTATATAAAAAAGGAATTTTATGTTATTTCTTTTAATTTTTTTTGTAATTTTTGTTTGTTTTTTATTGCACAATTATTTTTTGTTTTTATATTTTACAAGTTTTTTTTTATTTAAATGACTTTTTTTTTATTTTTTTTTTTGAGATTTTTGGGTATTTTTTTTTTTTTTGTTTTCTTGTTTGTTCTATTTGTTATAAATTCGAATTTTGATTTTCCTTATGATTTGTTGTTTGTATTTATTTTGCTTTTATTTTTTAATTATTTATTTAAGTAAATAATATTTTAATGAAACGAAATCAGTCTCTTTCTTTAATATTTGTTTAAAGCCGTAAATTTTTCGTTAATATTTATTTTGTTTTCTTTTCTGTTTTATGTTGTTCTTTGAAGTTTTCTAGTTGTTGATTTTAACGAAAAATATTTAGCCTTTTCTTTTTGGAAAATTTGTTTTTTTTTTTCTAAAAAAAAAAATCTTTGGATTTGTTTCAATAAAATTAGTTTCATGTTGAAGATGATTGCTTCAACCATAAAAATATATAATAATGATTTCTTTTAATTTTTTGTTAACAAATTATAATTTTTTATGGTTAAAAAACGATTTGTTTAAATGTTTTCAATCATTTTCATGATTGTTTGTTCATTCTGTTTGAAATATTTAATTTTTTTTTATGATTTTTTCATTCATCTTATAAATGTTTTGCTTAGTGTTTGTTTTTTTATTATACTACATTTATACATCATTTAATATTTTATACATTCATCTTCATTAAAGGTGTAGGTAGACTTTTAGCTGTGTTAGTACTTGTAGTGATAGTGTTTTACAGAGTGAGTGTGTTTTTGAGAGTGAGTGTTTACGAAGAACATCAGAAACTACAGACACAAACTATCAGCAACGTCATTACAATAACGCAGCTACTAACCAACCCACTACATCAGGCGCGGATCCAGGGGAGGGGTGAAATAGCAATTTCCCCCAACAAAATCCAAAAGTTTTCATATAAAATAGGGGAAAAAAGCAAAATGTAAAACAAATTTTCATTTTTTCCCCTACCAAATGGTTGACCTGGATCCGCGCCTGCACTACACACACCCAGTGTGTTTGTTTGTTTATATTGTTTTTGTTACATTCATATTAAAAATTCACAAAAACAAAAGTCATCATCTCCTCATCATCGTCGTTGTTGTCGTCATCATCATCATCACACACAACGAAAGAGAAGAGACAGAAAAAGTGTGTGTTTGTGTTTGTTGTTGTTTTTGTTTTATTCCATTCTTTTTGTTTTATCATCGTTATCTTCTATGTATCAGTGAGATCATTTATACGCGAGTGTTTTAAGTAGAAGTGTGTTTGATTGTTTGTGTAAAAGAGGGAGAGAGAGCTTTGAATTGAAGGGTTTATCATTACTCTCCTTGATTTAAACAATATGTGTTTTTTTATGTTTGAATTTTTTTAAATATAAATTTGTTAAATCTTGTTTTACAGATTTGACTTAAAAAAGTTTGGTTTTTTACCCTTTACAGCTTTGGTAATTTGTGGTTGGGGTGGGAAGAGGATATGTTTTGGAACTCTAGAGCAGAGAATGTGTGGTGAAAATAATTTCAATCTTCTTTGCCACCACTCATCTAAAAAGAGAAGAAATATAAAGAAAAATATATCATTAGTAAAATTTTAAAATAAATAAACAAGGAAAGGAAATGGAGAATGAAGCTTTCAGATTAAAAAGTTATTAAAAATGGTATTTTAAAAGTATCGTAACTAAAAAAATACAAACTTTTATGAAAACCTTAAAATCTGAAAGCTTTTACAGGAATGAACGAATATTCCAAAGTTTAGTCAAAGCTTTTAACAAAATAAAAACTTTAATACATTTTGAACTTTGGAAAAAGATAACGAATGATAAGAATTATTTATGCTCATGATTTTGGAAGACTTACATACTTGACTGCTCTATTCCGGAACGTTTCCTGTTCCATATCACGAATTTTATGGGTAAGCATGTGTTGTTTTAAGTTACCCTGGAAAGAAACAATAAATATACAAAAAAAAGTTAATAAAATTCATACAACACTTAACATTTTAAGTTCCCTCTCCCCCAAAAAAAATCAAAATAATATACTCTATGGTATAACAATAAATACCCCTTTAAAACTCAAATGATAACTCACCTTTGTTGTAAAACCACGATCACATATATTACATTTAAATGGTCTCTCTTTAGTATGACTTCTATAATGAATCTCCAAAGCCGAATGGCAGGGGAATGTTTTGAAACAAATGCCGCAAGTAGTGCTGCCTCTGACTCCTAAAAGAAATACAAAAAAACATCAAAATTAGTTACCGAATTTTAACAAAATTTAAGCCATTAAAAAATATAGCAAAACTCAAAAGAAAACCAAAAACAAACGGAAAAATTAATTTAAACTTAAAATAAATATGTATGTAAATAACAACCATGCACCATTTGTAATGTAAAACAAAAGCAAAGAAAATCAAAAACAAATAATAAAAATAAAAAAATAAGAAATGAAATGAATAAGAAGCTTGATTTCATTGAATTCTATGTATGTAAAAATTTTCACTCACAACTCACCCGATAGAGCTAAAGGATTAAATGGTGCCGCCGGCATAACAGACTGTGCTATTGAATTCATGGCTGTGCACATGTTTTGCGTGGAAGCCGGTGGAAACAGCGGGAGATTTGGAAACATGCCAAATGGTGGTCTGGCAGCTGCTACTAGTGGATTCGTCGATTGGTGATGTTGCATTTGCGGTGAGCCGGTGGCTGACGATTGTCCCGTAGGTGGCTGCTGGCCCATCGATTGTGGGCAATTTGGTGAGAGTTGCGCATGAGCAACTGCCTCGCGTCTTAGTTGTTCTTGATGCATGGCCACCACGGCATTGTGTTGCATTTGCTGGTGATGTTGAGCGGCCGCCAAAGCTGCCTGTTGTTGCATTAGTTGTTGATGTTGCTGTTGCAAGTGGTGGTGTAGACTGGGTGGTAGACAGTCGACAGCAGAAGTGGGTGGCATGGCGGCTGAGGGGCTGATTTGTGGTAATTTTGGAGATTTGCTAATGGGAGAGGGTGAGCGTTTGCTGGCATTGCTGGGCAAAGGAGATCGGGCGATAATGCTACTATTGGCGGACGAGGGTCCTGCACGTGGTGTCAAGTCTAAAGCTCCTTGTGACATTTCCGAAACTGATCTGGCTGGTGAAATAGCGCGTGTAGAACTTAAGGGTTTTGTAGCTGATGTTGGGCTGGTAGGTGGTGAATTTATTGAATTGGCATTGGAGGTGGCAGACTGAGGTCTGGGATTTGTATTAACCACTCCAGTGGGATCTATCCGCAGCTTTTGTTCGAACAACAAAGCTTTGAAATCATCTGTAGACTTTGGTCTTTCACTGCCCGGCTCCAAGTCATTGGACATGTGATCGGATGACATGTCATCGTCGTAGTCATCTCCACAATCCATTTGATCGTCAAAATCTCCCTGGGATGATTCTGAGCCCATACCATTATGCATACCGTGCATACCAGGATGCATGCCAGGACCGCCAGGCATGCCGAAGTGGAATGCGGCAGCAGCAAAGGGATTCATGAAGGCTCCTGGCATCATAGATGGTGGGGGATCACGAATTTCGGCTGCTTGTATTTGTTCGGGTGTCAAGTCTGTGGGCTCTCCGGTATGCAGGCGTATGTGTTGTTGCAGCACCAAAGCATTCGAGTATTTCTTATGGCACACGGGACACTGATGGAAATTACGCATGGGTGGTCTTATTTTGTGGACAGCCATGTGTGTCTTCAGATTCCCTTTGGTGGTGAAGGCACGTCCGCAAATGCGACACTTGAACGGTCTCTCGCCAGTGTGGGTGCGGTAGTGCATTTGCAAAGCACTTTTGCAGGATAGAACGCGATCGCAGACCACACATTGATTGGGATCGGTGATTTTCTTATTCTTCATAAGTTCCTTTAACTTCATGGTCTCCGAGGAATTTGAAATCTCTATGAAATTCTCCCAGGAATTGTCATTGCTGTGGGGACGTGGCAATAAAGCCATGTCATGAGGTTTCATGGGATTAAAGAAGGGAGCACGTGGTATGTGTGCCGGCGATCTTATGGGCGAGTGTCTTTCAGGTGACATTTTGGTAAATTTCAGGGGGAAACGTTCGGCGAAGAAGTCATCACGATGATGCATCGAGGGTGGCAACTGTCCCGGTGTGGGCAAGTGGTCGAAATGATGGTGAGAACCCGGCGAAGGTTGGGGATGTAAAATGGCAGGTGGTTGTATGGGTTGTACTACCGGCGGTAATTGTTGTGTGGTGGGTGGTTTTGAGGTGGCTACAGGCGGGCTATTAGGTACTTGGGGTGGGGAATTCATTAAAGGTGAGTGTGTAGAGATGGCGGGACTGGCTGTGGATGGTGCTGGAGCGTGAATGTGTATTCTTTCTTCCATATCAGTTTGAACAATTTCACAATCATCTTTTTCTTCTTTGATTTTGATGGTCATGGGAGAGGGTGATGATGGTTTGGGTGCCTGTGTTAGAGATCCTGGTTGGGTGGCTATTTGTTCTGGTACCTCTTCCTCCTTTTCTTCGCAGATCTCTGACTTTATTTGCGCGTTGACCGGAGAACTGGGCTCCGATGTTTTACTCAAATCCGTGGGAATTTCTTGATTTTTACTCAAAACTGCTTGGGCTGCTGCTTGAGCCTGCACAGCTGCTTCACCCAAATTACCAGGAACTTGGGGGAAGAATGGATTGCTGAATCCAGCTGACCCTGATGAAGCAGATAATGACTTTAATATATCCATGGGAGGTCTGTAAAGATTTGCCAATCCGGGGAAATTGTTAGAAGATCCAGGGAAGTTCATGGGTGGCATTTGTGTGGGCATTTGTTGGGGCATAGCGGCAGGTGTATGGCTGGGAGAACTGTCCGGTGACATTTGATCCAATAGAGGAGGATGGAATTTATCCAAATGTTCTGGTATGGGTGTGGCATTCATAGGTACATGAGGAAATTTATGGGCATGTCTTTGAAAGTGCACTTTTAAATTTCCTTTGGTGGTAAATCTGCTGCCGCACACATTGCACTTGAAGGGTCGTTCGCCCGTATGAGATCTAATATGAATCTGTAAGGCTGAATCCGAACCAAAGACTTTGCCACAATAGCGACATCTGTGCTTGAAGAACGGTTCATTGCCGGCCTTACCATTCTTCTCTTTGAACGCAAACTCATCAGCCATGTTATTGGCTAAAATACCCTGAGAAGCTGAATCCAATACCTCTTGAGCTCTCTTCTGCAACAAGTCCAAGGAGTTGGGTTCAGGCATATCGTCGTGGTGAGTTATAATGGAAGAGGCTAAGTTGGAGCCAAAAGGCAAAGGCCTATTTTCCATATCCTTAAGTTTATCCAAAGCATATTCCGAGCTTTTATCAACACTTATGCGCCGTGCTGCGGAAACATCCATATCCTCTGCCTGATCAGCATCACGTTTTCTTTTGAGTGAATCGAGGGGTACACCAGCATTGATTAAATGCTGTCTGGCTTTATCTTCAGCCATGCGGGCCTCAGCTTTCTGTCTTAATTCCATTTGAGCTATACGCTCTTCTTCTTCATAAGTATCTTCCTCACCATTCTCAACCTCTTCTTCATCCTCCTCTTCCATTTCATTGGCCTCATCGGGTTTTGGTTGATTCATGGCCAATTGAGATTGCAGTTGCTGTATGAGCTGAATTTGGAATAGTTGCTGTTGCTGAAGATTAAATAGAGTCTGTTGTAGGAAGGCCAATTGTTTCATGGCAGCTTCATTGTCTTGACCAGAAGCACCATTTGCAATGGTTTTAGCCGCCACTTGGGCAATAGCTAATTGCATATTCTTAATAGCTTCAATGTTAACTGGAGCAGCACCAAATTGTTGGGCTAGAGAGGAGGGCAAGGAAGGTGAACTGGACTCTGGCACCTCCATATCCACATCTTTGTTGAGTGCCTTTTCAGCCACATCTGTTGTTGTAGGTTCTTCCATTTCTAGCACTTTTTTGTTTTCAGTTTCTTGTTCTGTGGTGACTTCATCCTTGCTTTGATTTTCCAATTTACCTGAAGTTAAACACATGTTTTCTTTCTCTTCGTCTTGGGGTGTGGACGCTTCTGTTTCGTTAGCTTCTTCGCTGGCCTCTTGAGCTTTTCTTAAAGGTTCCTGGCTCTCATTGAGATCAGGTGGTGTAGGTGAGGGAAATTCTTGATCTTTTGGATATGTTTTGGAGGGTGTTAAAGCCGCATTTAATTCTTCCGTTTGAGCGGGAGATTCTATCTTTAACTCCTGCTGTGGCTGCTGCTGCTGTTGTTGCTCTTCCAACGGCATTACTATGTTATTATTGTGATTAAGATCTTCTTCTCCTGTTACTTCTGAGTCTGCCGCAGAAGTCTGTTGTTGTTTATCGGCGGGTGTTTGTGTATTAATTTTATTAACATGTTCATTACTAGTGGCCATATGAGTTAATTCTGCTCTATCGCAATCACTATCTTCATTGGCGGTTGTGGCAGCCAAAGGTGAACATGTACCATTCTCCTCATGATCACTGGCTGAATCTATAAGAGAAAATGCAAAACGAAAAGAATTGGAAAAAAAAGTGGGGTTAATTATTGTTGTTTGTGTATCGAAAATAAACAAATTTTTCTCATGATTTTGCATGTCAATAACTTGATTTTTGCTTTATTATTATATTAAACAGCAACAACAACAACATTTTTCACACAATTCATACTAATTTTTCATCTATTCTCTATAGTCGTCTACAATATTTTCAGTTTCTGTTATTTTAATGCAATTATTACTTGGAAACATTCTTACTACTCTACAGCTTAGCTTAGAAGTTACTTCTCGTGCAGAGGAGCTTCTTTGACTCGTTAATAAACTTGTCCCTATATGAAGCTTTACTTGCAGGTTTCCCAGTTTGCCGCTTACTTTTGTGTCTCTTTACACCTGTGTGTACTGGCTGTATGTAGTTGTGGCAAGTACCATTGTAACGTTTCGTAGAGCGTAGAGCAAGTGTTTTAACATTCCAAATGGAAAAAACAGCAACCTGCTTTCTTTGGTTTGCTTTTGGTCTTGTAATCTTATAAAAACAATCTCTACTACTCGCCTAGTTGCAGGAAATTTTTTGCTTTTCTTCTTGGTTTTTTTTATTATTTTTTTTCTTATACTCTGGTCTCTTTGTTACTTTTTAGTCTATTGGCATATGACTTAATCGTTTGAGGCTTTTTTGGTTTGGTTTTGTTGCATGCATATCTGTATACACATGTTGCATTGCTGTATTTGCTGCAACATGTAGCATTAAGGTGGTGTTTTTGGGGAATTTTTTTATGGAAATCCATAAAAGTAATTTACTAGGTTTAGAAATGTGATTGGAAGCAAAATAAGTTCTTGGGACCAAAATGTTCCAAAATAAATTTTTATAAATTTTGACTCCGTCCCGAAAACTTTTCGAAATTCGAAAACAAGTGTTAAAAATCCACCCTAATGTAGCATGTTTGTATGTATTTGCTACTACCATGTGTGTTTTGTTGGATGCCATGATATTGTTTTTATATTGACGCTTAATGTAACAATTAGTTTTTTCTATTTTGTAAAAAAAAGCTAGAGATTTTTGCTTTTGTTAATACAAAAATTTGTAGATTTTTCGCACTTTTACTGACTGGCTAAAAAGCAATTGAGTCATGAAACTTTACGTTTGAAGCAAATAAGTAAATGGTCAAATCAGAAGAGATGTGTTGAAGTAACCTTGTTGCGAAGATACTGAAAAAATTAACATTTTATTTCAAACTTGAATAAAATATTACATGAATTCAATTTCAACAGTTTTCTGCTTGGTTACGAAATTCCAATTTAATTCATTTTTATTTCAGTGGCTGGCTGGCTGACTGACTATTATTTGCATAAATTTGATTTTCAACCAATTTAGGGTTTATGAAAATTTCATATCACTTGAAATAAATTTGATGAATATTTTTTTTGCTTCTTTAATTTGCATAAATTTTATTTCGGTTTATTCTGTGCTACTCGCACATTTTATCAAATATTTAAACACCATGTGTTCACAAAGAATTGTTTTTTTTTTTGTTAATTTGTACTGTAGTACATATATATTTTTTTTTTTGAATTTTTTATTTATATACATATTTAAAAAAGAAATACATTTTATTGGGGTTATCATACAAAAATGCAAACAACCCAACAACGTTAGCAGAAAATACTAAAATATACGAAATAGTAAAGGTTTATTGTTTTTATAATATATTTGAACCTATAGGCCAACCCGGGCTATGAATAATTTAATTTACAAACAAAAATATAAAAAAAACAATTGAAATTGTATTAATTTTAATTTATAAAAAAAAGATAAGACAAAGAATTACAAAATTAAAACAAAATATGTATAAATACATACTTTATTTAGTTATTGCAACATTTTATATGTTTATTTTATATGCGATTGCTTAATTTTTTTAATTTTATATACAGGAAACTTTAAATCCATATTAAAATATCATTAAAAATACATAAGTTTCATGTTAAAAGCTAAAGAGCGACTTAGCAAAGAGATCACCTTCAATTACAGTAATAAACACACATACTACTCACATGATATCGTAATTAATATTACAAAAACAAAACCACGAATCAAAGCTTTGGTTCGTTCATACGAACAATATTAACCGTTGTTATTATTGTAATAATTACAATACAGAGAAAGTATGTAAATATTGTTAAGCTAAGCTGAAGCATAATTTTGTATATGAGAATTGAACTTAAGAGCGCCTTAGTAAAAGAGATTTAACTATAACTCTTTAATTAGAACAGCCAATTAAAACTAGTTAACCGTTATTTTTGAAATTAATGGGTTTAGGAATGAACAATGGGAAATGTTTAACAAATTTTGATGAAATTAAATATTTTATATATAAAATTCAAATATTTTTGATAAAAAATTTTGTTAACTAAAAAATAATTGTTGTATTTATAACTTTTTTCTTAAATTTATTTAACTCAAACCAAATTCATAAATTGTGTGGATTATCGTTGACACAAAATCTTCTCAAAACAAATTTAAAATAAAATTTTAGTTTATACTAATTTTTTTAATGCAGCCATAAATATTTATCAATTTTTTTTCGCTTTTAAAATATATAATTTTTGTTTTAATTACAAATTCAAAAACAAACACAACACCAACATTAAAAAATATGAACGATAATAAAATCATTAATACATATTTTAAAAGCTAGAAAAAAAACACGCTGCTTTTTTTTAATCAAATGTGAACTCATTTGTCAAAATGTGGCTAAACACAAAAATTTAAAAAAAAAACGTGATTTATAAACTTAAAACACAGAAACTAAAACAAAATTGAAAAAAAATATATACAAAATTTTTAAAATTATTATAAATAGCTAATCAAGCTAATATACTTAAGAAAAATGTTTGTATATAATTTTGTGTTGTTTCAAAATGATAAAAATTATATATAAATAATATTTTCAAACAAACTAATATTGAAATAAAAAAAAAAGAAAACCAAAAATTATAACAACAAAGAAGCAGCTTCCGTTAATGCTTTAAAATATTAAAATTTGTTTCACAAAAAAAAAAATAAAACAAAACCAGTTTATGGCGTCAATCATTTTTCTAATTTTCTAGCTAAGAAACTGAGAAATCACACAACCCAAGTAACAAAAATAAAATACAAATCAACTAAATATGTCTTTTAAAAAACCAGTTAGGTGCAATATTTATTTTCGGTTGTTTTAGCACACATTTTGTAAGAACAACTTAAAAAGTAATTACAGCAAAGCTTTTCAATTATTAAGTTTTAAACTAAATTCTAAACACTTTTTTTTATTTTAGCTACAAATTATTTATTGGGTTATTTATTTAGTTTATGCTCCTCCAAATTATGTTAATTTATAAATATAATTTGTTTCTTTAAAAATTTATCTATTATTTAATACAATTTTACGTATATGGTGTATGTTTCTGTTTTTGTTTATAAAGTTTTGCATAAAATTATGCCCACTTATGATGAGGGGCAATTTGATTATGATTTAAATGTTGTGTCTATTTCTTTTTATGTACATAAATACATACATATATTTTGTTAATAGATTTTTAATTTATTAAAAACAATATTAAATTTTTTTTAATTTAAAATTGACAAAAAAGAAACTGGATTTGTTTTTTCTTCATTCATTATAAATATTAGTTGCTTGTGGATCCATAAAGGAAATTAAAAGCCATAAAAGAAGGCAGTTAATAATAATAAAATTAATACAAAAAATGAAATTATATCAAAAAAGCAAATAATAAATAAATGTTATAATAAAAAGCCATAATAATTAATAAACAAAATAATGAAGTAATAAGAGACAAAGACAGAGATTAATTAAAAATAATTATTTTAAAACAACAATCACACCAAAACCGATGGCGATTTTTAGACGATTTAAAAAAAAAATGCTTAAAATTATTTCATATTAAACAACTTTCCACAAGCAGCAAGACATTTTGGTGAAAAACATACAAAAAAGCGCTTTAGCAAAAGAGCGTCTTACCAAAAGTTATCAATTGCAGTAATAAACAACAAAACCACGAATCAAAGCTCTCTTTCATACGAACATAACCGTTATATTTGTGATATTTACAAAAAGGAGAAACAATGTAAACAATGTTATGCAAAGAAGAAGCATAACTGAGAGCACTTTAGAACAGCCAATTAAAACTAGCTTCTCTTTAATTAACCGTTGTTTTTATAATGGCGGGGGAAATGGCTGATGGATAAACAATGGATCATTTTTTTTTAACAAATTTAATGAAATGAACGATTTTTTTACAATTTATTAACATTAACAAACCAGTAATTAATTTCTTTAATAAATTTCACATAATTTATATAAATAAATCATAAAAATTTTATTTGTTTTTATTTTAATTTCCGCTAAAATCTCTCAAGCTTAACAGCATACAAAATTGTAATTATATTTTTAATATGCAGGTATTATTGAAACACTCCTTTATTTACTTGTTTTTATTAATAAATGTTATTATTATGTTAATTTATAGCAATTTTATTTATTATTGTTAAAAATCACTCATATTTTATTTATTCTACCTCATAAACGTTTACACTGTTCATTGACTAACTCGAACTTTAGGTTGACAATTGATTTGTGGTGTTTTCAACAATTAATAAAGATTTACATAATATGTATTATACATGAAATAAGCAAAAAAAAATAAATATGTCAACTTTTACAACTCAATATTTAGCAAGTCAAGCAAATAAACCCAACCAAACAATGACAACAAAAAAGCATCTCACAAAAATTGGAACGTGAGACAGTTTTAATTAAATAAACCAAAATTAATAAATTATAAAAAAACAAAAGCCAAGGAATAAACAAACAAACAAAAAAGTAACTCTCCATAATTTCTATTATTTAAAATAAAAATTAAATTTTGTTTATTGTTTATGGTGACTCAAATAAATTAATTCATATACAATTTTTTTCTGAACAATTTTGACTTGCTCTATCAAATTCCCATAATTTGTTTAAATAAGTATTAATTTAATATGCATTAATGTTTAAACAAAAAAAATAACAACAGATGATGTTTTTTTTTCTTTTGGATGCTCAACTCACATCACATCACTTGTCTTGTTTTAATTTCATAATTCAATCATGATTATGTGTTTATTGACACTCTGATCACCTTTTTTTCAAACAACAATACCGACAATCTCCATTTGATTTGGAACATTTTAATAAAATCTACAATTTATTTTATTAATAAAATTAAGAAATAATATAATAAATTTGAAATAAACATGACTTTTTTTGAAAAAAGATACAAAAAGAAAAAGTTTCATACAGTAAGTGTTAATAAAAATTTAACGGGTTTAAACATAATTTGTATAGAAAAAAAGTTAAAGAGTTTGAGTTCAGCACTATTTATGGTTAAACAAATTTTTGTATTGGAAAAAAATGTTTGTAAAATAAATTAAGTTTAAAATGGCCCATTGTCGAGAGAAATTATTAATTCATTTTATATATGGAAACTCCTTTGAAATACCTTTCATTTGATATAAATATTGTTTTCGTGCGGTATGTAGTATTGGAGATGTAGCCAAAAATATATCATCCGAGGCAGTCGTGATTTTTTGTTTATATCTCAGTCATTTATGGTCCTATTTGACTGATTTTCAATACCAAAACTCTTATTTGATGTATAAATATTCTTTTTACGATATATATTGTACAAATTACAAATGGAATGACTAACTTAAAGCTCTAGCTGAAGGGCATTAAAAGTTGTAGTGGAATACAAATCCCCAGAGTTTTTTTCTCTAGGAAATTTTTAAATTAAAATAATTTCTTTATTAAACTCTTTTTAATATAAAACAAATTATGATTTTTATTGAAAAACATTTTAATTGTATCATTAGCTTAAATTTTAAACTCCCCAGCGTGCACTTTTACACAAAAACTTGTGTCAAATGCATTTTGAAATAAAAATTATGAGTTGAACATTAAAAATCTCAAACTCCCCAGGGTCTTGTAAACGAAAATTTTAAATTTCTTTAAACATTTATGATTTGTTGCAATTAAGGCACAATTTTCTTGTATAAAAGGAATTTTAAAGACAATATAATAGATTTTTAAATAAAAAAATCTTTAAAGCTGCAGCAAAAAACAGTTGGTTTTAACAAGTTTCGGTTAGGACAATAAAATGCTTTATGGTTTTGATTTTCAGAATTATTGTTGCTGTTTTGTTGAGTTAGCAAAATCTTTTTTGTGGCAACCACATATTATTGTTTTTCTAGTTTTCTGCTGTAGTTTTTTTTCTTTTACTTTGAACAATTTTGCTGGGATGTCTGCAAAAATAATTTGGCATTTCATTTGTTGTTTTTTTTTCTTCTAACATATTAATAATTTCTATTTAACTTGTGTTTATTATAAATAATAAATAAATTAAAAATATCCAGCAGTGGGGGGTCTCTCTAGTTATATTTTTAAGTGTTTAAGTTTAAAATAAAGAATTTTTTGCCACAAATATTAAAAAATGAATTTGTTTTTAAAAGAAATTCTTTCCCACAACAATTTTTTTAAAAAAATATCAAAACATTTGAGTTCTCTTCTACACTTTAAGAAACTAAGATTAAAATGTTAATTTTATCGATAAGATTTATTTATTTAAAATTTATTTTATTAATATTAATCTTTTGTAAATAAGATTTGGTTTTTGTCATTTATCTGTGTGGCTTTAAGCTAAAAGACCTACAATATTTTATTTGTTAGTTGGGAGTACCTGTTTTTCGAGATTTCATTTGTTTATGAATTTTATAAAACAAAAATTTATGTTTTATGGCTTTTCATTAAGCAAACAAAAAAAATCAAAAAAAAAAAAGTTGTTACTTTATATAAATATTTTTGGTTTGGCTTTTTTTATTATTATTTAAAAATATATAATAATAATAAATTAGTTTTAGTTGTTGTTTTTTTTCTTGTTTTAAATACCTATTAAAATGTGTCGTTTTTTTGGTGGCTTGTGTGTGTTTTATGGAGTTTAATTAGTATTTGAAGTTTTAAATACAAAAAAAAACAAAACTAGTTTGCATTTTGTTTGAAATATACTTATTTTGAATATTTTTTGAAAGGTGGTCCTACAAATCATAACGAAAAATCTTTAATAAAATAAATTAAAATTCAAAAGACATTTAGATTTTATTTTTAATAAATAAAAGGAAATAAAATTTAAGTAATAAAAATATAATAAATCTTTTGAAAATAAAAATATGTACATATTTTGAAACATGGATTTTAAAGGCTTTATTTATAACCAATTTTTGAAGAATTTTTGCAAAGACATCTGAAAATTCTTTGTTTTATTTGAGATAAACTAATTTGAAGCAAATTTAAGCTGTATTTGCCAAATCTTATGGGAGTTTTTTTTGATGTTTACTTCATAATTTCTTTATTTCAAATTATGTATTTTATATTGTTTTTAAATTCCCTTAAACAAATAAAAAAATTAACAAGACTTTAGGGAATTTGAGATTTTGGAACGTTCAACTCATAATTTTTATTTCAAAATGCATTTACATAAGTTTCTGTGTAAAACTGCACTCTGGGGATTTTAAAATTAAAGCTAATGATACAATTAAAATCTTTGTCAATAAAATCATAATTTCGTTTTATATTAAACACTTTGAAGTTTTAAAAATTAGTTTAATCGAAAAATCTCTGGAGATTTATAATTCACATCAAGTTTATATACACTTTACCATGGGTTTGTCAAAACTGGATCCTTATATTTAGTAAAGTCAATAAAACGATGTAGGTATGTCTGGCTATGTGTTTTCTAAAGCGCTTATAAATATATTAGATATATTCCTGAGAAGTTTGATATTAAAAAAATCAACAAAATCTCTCCATAAATAACAACTATATCGATTTACTATATCTCTGATACTAAGTTCTGTACATAGACAATATTTATATTAAATGAAAGGTATTGCAAAGGCCTTTCACAATTTAGGAATTTTAATCGACAGTGGACTAAAATAATAATTTGTTTGTATCAACAAAAAAAAATGTTGTTTGAATTTTCTTTTCCAAACAGATTAGGATCAACTCAAACTGGTTTTTATATTAGAAAGATTTCATTATAAAAGTTTTAAGTTGAATTTTGAAATTGTCAGCGCATATTTATTTTTAAAAATTTCACTATTGATTTTTAATGCTAATCTTTTCATCTTTTTTTTTTGTTTAAGTCAAATTGCAATTTTTTTAAATAAATTTCAGAGGGCACCAACAAATATTGAAATATTTAAATATTTGTGTAAATTTAAAATTTTTATATTTAGTCTTAAAATATTACAATTCAAATTTAGAAATCTGAATCAAAAATTTCAATTTCTTCAATTTACAATTTATTGAAACAGAAATATTTCCCTAAAATGATTACACATTATTTTTGCAGAATTTGAGATACCATATTACAAGTAACTAAAACTGTTGAAAAATATTGAAATCGCTTAATAAAATCTTTTTTAAATGATCACTGAAATTTTTACATTTTCTGGTATGAGCTTTTAAATCTAATCACAATAAAGAAAATAGGTAACTACCTTTTATTTGAAATGTTTAATGAAATTTAAGATTTATTTAAACAGTTCCACAAAATTTAAAAGAAAATAAAATTTTATTTTATAAATTTCACCATTCACTAAACAAAATACCTACCTAAAAATTAAACTTTATCAAAAACTAAAAATGAATCGTGTGTTTTACACATTTTTAAGAAACTTGTTGTTGTTTTAAAGAATTTTGTTCTACACTTTTTAAAAAAAATATGAATAAAAACAAACACTCACCTTTTTCGGTGCTTTTAGCACGATCTTTTAATTGTTTAACAATTCCATATTTGACGGTACCAAATTGTATCATTTTATTAATGGTTTCTTGATGGGTTTCCTTAAAATCACTTCTCATTTCACACAAAACAGTTGATAAAATATTTTTCATTAGAGAAGATACGAAAACCAAAACAAAAATTCCAAAAAGCAGGTAGCAGAAGAAAGCTTAAAGAAGCGCGCGAGGAAATACAACTTTTTAAAAAAACACACGCGACTGTTATTCTTTTGTTTTTTAATATTTTCTTAAATTATTTTTAAAACATAATTCTTTTTTTTGGGGGGAGCAATAAATTTAAGAATTGAATTCTTTTGATTTTAAAACTTAATTGTTTAAGCAAAATAATATAAATTTTTTGTTATGCTGGTGTTGTTTGCTTTTAAATAATGTTTAATAACTGTCATTATATTTAATATTTTTTTTCAAATTTAATATTTAATAATTTTTCATAGTTTTCATATTTGCTTGTTTGTTGTTTTATAATTATAATAATAATAATAAATATCCTTTATAGAGAGATTTTTTGATATGATGTTGTGTTGATGATGGAGAGTGAATGATGTTTTATAGTTGTTGGGTTTGTCTTTTTTAGGCCTTTAGAGGTTTATTCTTTTTTTTGTTGTTTTCAATTTTTCACAAGATTGATGTTTTTATCATAACATTTTGTTGTAGTTGATGTTGTTGCTGTATTAATAATTATCAATATATATAATTGAGTATATTTATATAGTATGTAGTCGCTTTGTTGTTAGGTAGTTTGGTAGGTATATAGAAAAGTAGGGGGGAGGAGAGCTATTACTCTATTCTATTGTATAAGATACACTCTCATTTTATTTTGTTTACGCACTTTTTCTTTCCGAAATTTACACTCATCTCACTCTCTGAGATTTTTATGCTGTTGACTGTTTGTAAATAAGTTTTTTTTTTGTTATGTAGCTTAATTTTGTAAATAAATTCAAATACCGACGGCTTTTTTTGTTAATATTTTTTTTTTGTAGTTAATAATTTATTTAATATTGTAAATTTGTTTTATTTTATTAATTATGTAGTTTGTTTTCAAAAAATTTACGTATTTTTAAACCGTATCGTGCTAAACGTGTTTTGTTTTCTTTCTTTTTTGTAACTTAAAAATTTCGTCTTTTTTTCTTAGCTGTTTTTGCTCGCTTGTGTTTTAATAATGATACGTTCAGCACGCGCGTCAAACTTACACTGACTTCACAAATAATAACAGCCCAACCAAAAAGTCACTCAAACAATTCTTTACGTTTATATTTTTGTGTTTTCGTTTGGTTTATTATACAAAACGTACATGTACACAACAACACCACCACCACCTTAAATGCGTACTCATACCCACAGCTCTTCATAATATTAACAATTACAACAACAAAAACACGCATACATAAAACACAACAAAAACATGTTATCATTTTAAATATGAAACATATATCAACATTAATTTTTATTCTTTCTCTCTTTTTTTCTTTTGCCATTTTTAAATGGCCAAACAACACCAGCAGCGACTGAGGCAGCACAATTTAAAGCCACAACAACAACAAGGCATGCTTACAAATATCAACTCCAACAACAACACGAACAACAAAATATCTATAATGTTATGAAAACTCAAAACATCATAATTTTATTAATATTTTGTCAGGCCATCTCTTTCTTACATGCCCAGCTAGAACACCAGCTCTTTAAACAGGCCTTTTCATTCAGTCTTATCTGCACCATATACGGTTAATATACTCACACCCTTTTTCTGTTAATAAACACACACAGATACTCTTGACACACAGATACTCTTCTCCGCACACAACAATAAAAAAAATCTCAATTCTCTTTCTGCTCATAAACTTAGTAAATCATCAATGATTACCAGCAACAACAACAACATAAACACACAGAAAAAAGAGCACGAGAGTTGTTTATAAACAAAAGAGCACAAAAAATACCTGTTTTTATTAATAAACTCATTCATAGATTTTTAAAATTTCCTACAAAAGAAACTAGTTCCGTTTTGCTAAACTTCCGTTTTAATATAAAAACAACAACAAAAATATGAAATTATTAAGATTTTTAGCAAAATATTAGAAAAAAACCACTCTCTGGCTCTGCTCTCTTGTATTCCAAATTAACCATTTTCCCTTATGAGCTTTTATTAGAGTGTTTTGTGTGTGTTTTTGCTTAGTATGTTGTTGTTGCTTTTTAATAATTGATCATAATTCATTCATATCATGTCTTTGGTGTATAAAAAAAACAGCAACAACAACAGCCCCACAAACACTCACGAAAAATATTGTACAATGAGAACAAAAAAACTTTGTAAGCAACTGGTTCCGTTATATTGCGTCTCATTTACTCTTACATACTCTTTGTTATACAGCTTTCTCTGTTTTTCTTTAATATTTAATAATTTGGGTTTTTTTCCAAGCTATAACAAGGTTCATATTAATATATAAAAATAAACCCCCTTCATTTTTCTTTTTTTTTTCTTTATTTCTGACAAAAGAAACAAAAAACAAGAAAAAAAACTCTCTTTTCGTTACAATGTGCTTGATGTTGTTGTATATTTGATATATAGTTGAATGTTTGTACATTTTTATATTGTTGTTGCTGTTTATTATGAGTTGTGTTTATCATAATGTTGGGTATATATTTTTTGACATTTTTTCTTTTCTTTGCTTTATGGTTGTTGTTATATTTTTTGCTGGAAAGGTAACCTCCCACTTTCTTAATTATTAACGTTTTATTGTGGTTGTTGTATTATTATACATATGTATGTATATGTATTTACAACATACATTCTTACATTTATAACTAAGAATTTTATTTTGTTTTGTTTTGTAGGATTTAAGTCTGGTCTGTTTAGGATTTCTTAGTTTTCGATTTATTTCTTTCTTTTTTCCAAATTTTTTTCGGGGGTAATTGTATCTCTTTATTTTTGTGGTTAAAGTTTTGTGTTTGGTAACTTGAGTTTCTAGGTTTATTTTTCTGTTTTTTTGTTTTTAATTCGTAACTTAAATTGTTTAGAAATCTTTTTCTGTTTCTCACATCATCATTGATTTAACTGAATGAATGGATATCTATGTATCTGTCTGCTGTTTTAATGTTTTGCTGTTTGTAGCAAATAATGGGATTTTAACATTTAATAATAACCCAAAATTAAAGACATTTTAATTTGTTTTTATTATAAGTAAATTTTTTAATTAAATTGTTGTTGATAATTTTACAATCTGGATGTATTTTATAATTGAGAGGTAGTTAACCTTCATTGAAAAGGTTTAATATTAAATAAAATATGTAATGAAATATCAATCATATGTAGGTACCTATATTGTTTAAATATGTATGTATGTAGCTGTAAATTAGTACAAGATTTATAGTAACAACCTCAATTTGTGGTTAATTAAAAGATTTCACTAAAATAAATCAAAAATTTGCATTATACAGTGGGTTGTTAGTGTAATAAATACCAATCGGTACCTACAAATCTTTTTGAAATAATGGATTACGGACCGCAACCCACAAAATTTGATAAGAGAAAATTTTCTTTATACTGAATGACCAGGCTTATATGACAATTACAAACGTTTAGAGATCAATTAAATATCGTTCCAAACAACTTTTAATAAAGTAATTTATGTGTTAATACCTATATCTCATTATAGGTATTGAATTTTATATTGAAATCAACTTTTATACGAGATTTAAAAAATTTGTTAGAGACATTTTTATCATAACGATTCTAACATTTTTAATCAATTTATATCCATATTTACACCCGACACCAAAAAGACGGGTGGGTACCAAAAGCTATATACTTATAGTTATTGTGGTTTCTTATACAACTCTAAAACAATCTACCTATGTCCATCTGTCGGTTGAAGGCACGATATGGCCTAGAGTGAGGGTCCTAGGTATGCCGCCCTGGACAATATCGCCAAATATATTGGAATTAAACGGCACCATATAAAAAATCTTGGAACAAAATGTTGGACTTATAAAAACAATTAAAGCAAGATATGGACTAAACAAGGAGACCTAGAAATCCTAGAAAATTGCCACAAATAGTTATTGATAATAGCTAACGTATGCGTCCAAAAATTAACAAAATACCTAGGTTGAACAGGTAAAAGTTTTGGATCATAGAGCCTAATATAACATACTTTTGTTTTTTCTTCAAGATTATATCTTATATGGAGGCTAGTGAAAATTTTAAACCGATTTCCACCAAAATGTTTTAGCGTCTTAATAAGACATGAGCACAATTGAGTCAGCCTAGAAGCATATTTAACATATTTCGAGCAATCTGGTAGGTCATTTGTATGGGGGATTTGTGAAATTATGGACCGATTTCAACCATTTTCAAAAAAGTTTATTTTTAAGACGACAATTAACGAAATATCAGACAGTGTTTTTGAGCCCACATTCATACTTTATGGTGAGTACTGTATATCAAATAGGGTCTCAAATTTGGTCAAAAGCTGGGAAAACTTTTAGAATTTATAACTTCTAACATTTTTATACCTTAACAATATCGTTTATATTTATTGGGTTTTCATGAAGTATATTCCAGATTATACTAATCGTTCTTCAGAAATGTTTCCTTTGTGAAAATTCTTAAACAATTTCACAGTTTTTTATTGCGTGCATGACTTAAAAATGCGGGATTTTTTGTTAAATGTTTAGCTTTTATTATGTAACATTTGTACAATTTGTTAGCTATGACCTTTTCCCATCTTTCTGTCAACATATGGATTCCGAGCCAAAAGAACGGCCAAGAACGAATCTATCCAATATCGGATACTCTCTTCCAAAGTGAAGCATATCCTAAAGGAAGCGTTCTGTATCGATCGAAATAAATAGTAGTCGGACGGGACACGTTCTGGACTGTAATGCGGGGGAGACACAAATTCCTTTCATATCTGGACGAATAGTCTGTGCGTTTTTCAGTCAATGGTCCCTTCAAACGAATCAGTTGCATTCGGTACCGGTTTCTAGTCAGATTTCAGCAGCTCATAATTGATACGGCACTTGATACAGGATTTCCATCCACTCAAAAAAAGTAAAGGAAGGCCAGGAAGTTAAACAAATGTTTTAAAATATGTGTTAATATTTATAACCATTTAATTACAAATCAGCTCCACTGTGTGCTTTTTAACACATACATAATACAGTAGCCATAGAAATTATAGCACAAACCCCATCACTGGGCTAATACATACTACTCAAAGTACCAAAATATGGGAGCATTTTGTATTCAATCAAAGAAATTCAGAATTACTTAGATACAAGCTATCTATTATTTGGTCTAAATTTTAATTTGTAAAAAATAATAATTATGTAAAAATATTAAAAAAAATCCATACTAGGTATCTAAAATGTAACAAAAAAATTAAATAAAAAATAATTTTTCTAAAAATTTGGAATAAAATAAGAACAATTTGTTCACATTAAGAAGTTTTTTAAATAAATATTTCACTAGTTCTTAATAAAATAAAAACTTTGAAATCTATCGCTTCTAATCAAACTTCTCCAACTTCTTATAAATTTTAGAAATATAACTATGTAACTACATACAATAACTACACAAACAATTTCAAATTTATACCGTTAAATAACAACGAAAACAAAAAATGTATATAAATATAAAATGTTGCCCATAAATTACAACAATTCATTCACCTTGCTTTTTTATTACTACATTTTATTTTTGTATTTTTCGCCAACGTTTCAGCGTTTTTACGTTTTGTCTTCATTCTACTTCTTGTTTTTTAAGCTGCTTTGCTGACTGAATACAACATTTTTTAACCAATAAAAAAATAACTTAAAAATTTATAAATTCTCTATAAAGAAAAAAGAATAAAATAAAAAAAAAATTATTATATACCTACATACATACATACTTACTTATATAAAAATATAAAACCCCACCTTTAATAAAAACAACAAAAAAAGCACAGGTCAAATAACAACAACAAATAAAGCACCAAACTGACGAAGAAGAGAAATATCATAAATTCAATACTTGCGCGCTAGGTGAAATAAAAAAACAACACACTAGAACTTAAATTTCACCTACAGTAGTAGAGGAAAGAATGAATGAAAAGAAAAAACAAGAACGAACGAACGAATACAAAAAAAATCCTTAAGAAAAGAAAGAAATTCTTAAAATGTAAGTAAAATTTGTGGCAGTAATCAACCAACCCCCTCGTAGATATTTGCCGATAAATATGAAGAAATATTGCTGTATATAATGAAAATAAATAAATAAAAATGTGAAAGAAATAAAACACCCTAAAGCAGGCATGGAAAATTGAGAGTTTAAAAAAGTAGGGACATAAATTCAAATTAAAGCTTTTTAAAGAAATACACAAAGTCTATATTAATTGTTAGTTTTGGTAAACCATTAATTAAGGTATAATTTTTATAAGATTTAAATATTGTGAATACCGCTAATATTTTTTATAAATAATGATTGTAGAGAGCGATTAGGAGCTTTAGGGATTTCTAGAAAGAAATCTATACTCGTTAAAATGATTTTCGAAAGTAGGTCTTATATGGAAGTTATGACTAATTATGGACCGATCGTCACACAATTTGGTGGTGCGAGTTCGGCTGATATAAAACTTATTTGTGCTGAATTTGGTTTGGATATCTATATAACTAAGATATTTATGAAAGCTTAACTATTGGACCGATTACCAAAATTTCCAAATTCAATAGGCTTTGTCCTTGGGGCAAAGGAAATGCTTGTACCAAATTTCATCGAATTATCTTTAAAATATCGATCTGCAGTTTGATTACAAGGTTTACTTGGACGGACGGACAGACATCGCTTAATCGACTCAGAAAGTGATCCTGAGCAGATTGGTATACAATATTTTTAAACGCTACAAACAATATACCCTCCCCACTATGGTGGTGTAGGGTATAAATACTGACAATGCAACTTCTAAGCAATGCGACGCATACTGAAACATAAAGGACGCAACTTCGAAATTACAGAAATTTTAAAAAGATGGATCTTCGAAACGACGCAAATCGGGAAATGCTTTCCCCATCCCCACGGTGGTGAAAGGTAAATAGTCGGGATTTTTCATTAATATGTACAGCGAAATATTATATGTTTTTGATAAAACTGCATTGGAGTCGATAAAATATAGAAATTACCCCATTTATGCTCTTGAGACCAAAATGACTCAAAAACATATTTTCCCCAAAATGTTTAATTTTTAAAAACCTTAACAAAATGTCTTAAAGTGTTCCATTAATTTTGCACCTATAGGTATTAGACAATTTTTATATTTGACCCCAGTGATTAAAGGGTTAACGAAGTTCGATATTAGTAAAATCTTTATTAATATTCTGAATTTATTTTACGAAAACTGAGAAAAAGCATGAACAACTTGTTCAAAAATTTAGTTTTTCCAAAATCGTCAATGTTCACATCCCAGGTATGGGTTTTTATTCTCGCCTGTATCCTTAATAAAACTCTATACCTAGGTACTTTTAGAATTTGGTTACCAAAACTTTAAAAAGTTTAAGGTGTTATAAAAAAAAATTGTTCAAAAACGTGAAACAAATTAAAAATATCTAAACAAAAATCAGATATTAGAAAGCAAGTTGGAGAAATTGCTCGAATGTGTTAATATCAAATTTATCTTCGACGATAGATTCCGATTTATACCTTTTTTATATTTTCCAACCATCTTGTTATAAAAGTTAGAAATTTGAAAGGTTTCTTCACACTTTGTCATTTTGTTGTACGTCCTGTGTTAAAGTTTCACATTAATAAAACAAAATTTATACCTACCCATTTATTAAGAAGGCCTTTAATTGACAGAAAAAAGTACGACAAAATGTATGAAATTCCTATTTAATTTGCCATCTCTGGCCTAAATTAAATAAGAAAACGGAATTATAGCTACACCAACAAAAAGCTCGCAGAAGAAAAAAGTATCTACTCAAAAATAATAATAACGTTAGTGCAGTAGCAATAACAGCAACAAAATATGAAATATCAACTCATACATGTATGAATTGAAAGAAGAGGAATAAAAAAATAAAGAAAAAAAAGCAAAATAAAACCACCTTATGCGCACCAGTAAGAAAACGCGAAAAACTCTATAATACATACAGTCAACATAACCTAACTAACACGGTAAATGTCGGTATTGTACTTGTTGTGTTTATTGTTATATACATAATTCATAAATTTTCATGTACAAAAACAATACAGACAAAATATAACAACAAAACACAACTACTCATATTCGCTCATTTTGAGTTTTTGACTTTAACCACCAACCAAACGAACCGAACCAGTCAGCCATCCATCGCAACAGTCGAATATAACAGACACATTTAGAAGTAGTAATACAATACTCCTCCCAAAAAACAACAAAATTGTATTTGTTGTATGTACTCATATAACATAATGCAAAAACAACAATAATAACAGCAAACCAATATTAGTAATATGAAAGATATAACAACAAACATCCAACAACAGCAGTGCACACAGCTCAACTCATATTCATATTAAAAAAAAACTAAATAGAATGAATGTTTGTTTGTGTATAATAATAACAGCAACAACATCCGCAGCAACAACAACAGCGTAGTACTGCTTGTCTGGTTTGACTTTATCAAATATTATATCTTCCATCATATTCCAACAATATTTTTTGTTGTTTTGTTTATTCCTCACCACACACACACACAACAGAATTTATAGGAGAGAATGAGTGTTTGTGTGTGTTTATGTTACTTTTTTCTCGTGCTCATTTATGAGTGTAAATTTTTTTATACATCTTATTTTTAACAAAAATAGCTTATGCTTTTTTTTTGACAACCTCTCATAAATGTAACCATAATAAGAACAACAACGAGATTCCGATTTATGGCGGCTGCACCATCTTTTTTATATAAAGAGTAAAATTGTAATAAGACAGAGTACGTTTTTATTTCTCATTTAATATTGTTTATCTTTTATCCATCCCTTGAACAAGTCAATATAAAAACCAAAATTACAAACAACAAAAACTCTTAAATGCAAAAGCAGCGCTAACAAATAAGTATTTACTTTGGATATGTGCTTGCTGCACGTTATGAGTGCAAAATAAGAATAAATAAAATTAAACTCGTGCTGTAATATTATTACAAACAAACACTGCTTTTAATCTCAATCTCTCTCTCTGTCTCTATTGTAAACAAAAGCAATTGTTTTTGCTTGTTCTCATGCATGCGCACAATTTAAAAATGGCTTATTGAGTGACATACACTCTGTTAAACTAGTTTTATAACAAATACATATGGTTATCACTTTTTATGGCAGCTATCTCTTTTCTTCTTATCAATTAAGTTACTATGTTAAATGTGTTTGCTGTTAGTTAACAGTTATCTCTGCATACTCTCGTTATTACTGTTACAAAGTCATAACATGCTGTAGTTCTCTATTCATAACAGTTTCGAATTTGTTTTTAAAGTTATTGCATGGGGAAATAACAGTGTATAAGAAATGTTAGGGAAACTGTAAGAGCAATAATGTTACTAATTCATTATCGTTCAATGTTGTTTTATGAAAGAGAAATACATAAAGGCTTTTGCAGAAATTTTAACATTTTGAGTGGATTTTTGTGGAGTTTTCTTGTTGTGTCCTTATTAAGGATGGAAAATTCAGTACTATTGTACTTTTGATATAAAAAATGCTGTAGTACAAGACATATTAAGTACTTTTTGTGAAAAATTACTTACATTTCAGCTTGATTACCGCTATCGCTATGATACCGTTACCGAAATAAATGCAATTACCATTGGCGCTAAAATATCGTTACCGATATAATCTTAAATACCGTTACCGCTATTTTGTAAATTATTTTAAATAATGAAAATAAAATGTTTTGATTTTATCAATATGTATTAAGATAATGAAAATCCTAAAATCTATCCATCGATTAAAATTTAAAAGTTTCGGTTTGTTGGAGATTGTGCTGAATAAAAAAGATTTAAGTCGGACTATAATCATTTTCATGATCTTAGAAAAATCAAAAAATTTATTGGTGTTTTGCATGTATGTATGTCACCTTAGGCTGGGTCGATTTGTATGGACGATCAAAAAGTAAAAAATCGTATAGCAGAAACGCAATCTACGGAAAATTCTAAGAAAGTTTCCTCAAGAAACCATAGGTCTATCTTATATCCAATAAAAAAAATTAATTTTTGTTAACATTATTAATCATTTAAGTGAGATGGAAATTACTTCTGTCGTTAAGCTACCTTTACCGTAATAATCCAAATAATAATAATAATCCGTTATCTTTTTACCGTTTTGAATCGGTGTGGATTTCTTTTCTTAATATATAAAAAAATATGTTTGTCATTTACGATATTGAAAATCATCTTAGACATTAATTTTTGTCCTATGGTTTCTTGGATAAAATTTCTTAGAATTTTCTGCAGAATGCGTTTCTGCTATACGATTTTTCGTGAAAAAAATCGACTACCCTAATGTACATACTTTATAGTTATTTCAAAATAAATTAAAAATTTACCAATGCAAAGAATCAATGAAATAATGGGAAAAGAAGACCATCTGCGTATTTTGCAGACTCACCATACCGATTTTGTAGTCTCATCATCACGTTTTTGTATATAAAAGAGGAAATCCTGCAGAAGAAGTAATTTTTCAATAGGATGGTGACCCAATACACACGTCAAAAATCGTAAAGAATGGTGTTCCTAGAAAAATTTCTTATTAATGCAGTTATCAGCTCAATGTCCTGAGTTCAATCCTATTGAGAATTTTTAGTGAATCGTGAATTGGCGGTTGAAACAATACCGATTAACCCCTACCAATTTGTACGAGCTTTAACAGCGGATTGAGCACGAGAGAGTATTCCAAAAAAAGTTTATGAAAAATTTATAAAAAATATGTCAATGCGTGTAAAATTTTATTTACGTAATAAAGGATTTTGAAAATTTTTTTAAAAAATGCAATTCTGCCCTAAAGTTATTGTGGGGTGCAAAATGGAGTACATGCGAGTTATTTTAGTTTTGTCTGTTTTTTTATTTAGAACTGGATGTTTTTTGTTTTGAATTGTAATTCATTTTGTTACATATTAAACATAAAATAAATGACAGAAAAAATTTTTGGATTTGCTTTATAGTTTTATTTTTATTCCATAAGAAGTGCACAAAATAGAAACATGTACTCATTTGAGCTCCCCACTGTACATAGATTTTGAAAAACTAACGATTTCAACTTCCTTTATTTGAATTTAGAAATCTCAATTGTTCATGATATTAACTTCGAAATTCACACTTTTTATAATTTTTGGTAAAAACCTCCCGATATGCAAAAACTTGTATTCCGATCAATTAATAAATATTTTGTAATATTCGCTCACAGTGGAAAAAATGGCCAATAATAGTCCAACTTTGAAAAACTCACTAGAAATATGGTTTAATTTTGAGGCAGAAATTGTTGCACAGTGTTATTTACTCCTAATAACACTGTCCAACAAATTTAGACTTTTAGATTGGAACAAAACAGTGACCATTTAATTCTGAAATTAATACTCAACATAAATCATTTTAGAAGCTATAGCTATTTTTGGAAGAAATACTGAGACAAATAGAACCCATTTTCGAATACCCTCATCATACTGTGCCTAGTAATTATACCCGTAAGAAGCCTTATCGAATTCTTATTAAGAGACAAAAGATTCATGGTCCTACCCTTTGTCAGAATGGGCAAGAGCAGTCTGGATATTCAAAAAGTTATGATATTTGACCACCTGAGTTCCGTCTCTCTCAACGCCCATTCATCTACCAAAGAGTTACGACCAGGGACGACTCTTTGATTGTGCATTCATCAGATACTTCATTACCCGGATGTCCTCATGACCTGGAACCCAAATGAACTCGTCGTGATGTTCTCTAAGTTGTGCCAGTGAATGAATACAATTGAGAAGAAATTTCGAGATTATTACGTTGGAGATAACAGCCTTGATTGATGCAAGGCTGTCCGTGTAGATATGTATAGTCGAATTTTTAAGATTCAGTTCCCCGATCTTCTCGCGGCTGTATGATGGCATATATATCTTCCTGGAAAGATATGTGCAGGTATCGGGCAATCGGAGAATTATGAAAAGGTCTAGTTCATCCGAGAAATTTCCCGAGCCCATGCTCGTATCTGTCTTTGAGCCATTACCCTTGTCTAAAGGTATTTCTAATTCACTTGAAAATATTATATAGAACATGAAATTTACATTTGACGACCAGCAATACGTATCCGTATATCAAAATTGTGGTGGTCAGCATAAAAAGAACATGGAATATATATTAAAAAAATCTCTTTCTCTCCTGTAATCTGATCTGCTATTGATTGTGATTTTTGTTTCTTATTTGATCATTTTTATATACTGTCAGCGAAGTTCATGTGACTCCCATCAACAGCTAGAAATGCCTACAGGTCATTCAATAATTTTGACACAAATGCAAATCCGAGTATTTGGTCGAATTTCATCGCAGATATAAATCAGACAACGACACAACGACCCATTTGCCAATTAATTCAGTGGCAAGTTGTTATTTTTGATGACTACCAAATCAAAAATAACAACTTGCAACTAAATTAATTGGCAAATGGGTCGTATCATAAAAACACATACTGGTACTGATTAGAACTGTAGAGTTGTCGACATCCGACCAAAAAATGGGATCATTAGAAGGCCCATTACAAATAATTATTAATATAATTGCAAACATTTTATGAATTTAATTAGACTTTATCAATAAAATCTTAAACGCGATTATGATGATATTTTTTTACACATATTTTTAGGAACTAAACCTTTTAAAGATTTAAAAGAAAATATTTGTGTAATTCTTCTTAATATTTAAGTGTGTTTCGATATTCACAGTATTTTTAGAAATCCCAAAGTAGCAACACAAAGGCTTAAATTTATTCAAGCATAAAAACTAATGAAATCTTTAAACTAAAAATTAACCTAAAATTGACATAAGTAAAAAATAAAACAATAAAAAAACGCAGGAAGAAAATAAATGAATGAAATAAAATACAAATGAAATTACTTCCGCCTAATGTGATGACATTTGTGTAATAAGATACAAAAATATTACCTCCTCAAAAAAAAAACACACACCAAAATAAAAAAAACTGAAAAATAGGGAAGGAATTTAAACCCGAGCGTACGAGTGTTGTAAATAGTACTTGTTTAAACATTTTAAATATAAAAAACAAAACCTCAAACAACAAAATTTGTAACTAAAGAAAACCAATATTGATTGAATGAAGGAAGGAAGAATCCCTTAAGGGATAATAAACGATGACAAAATAAAATATAAAAAAACAACATTACAAATGTACTTAAAATGAAAATTTTGTGAAATGAAAACGCGCAAGCGTTGTAAAATACAATAAATTTCTCAAAAACACAGCCGTGTGCAATTGAGTTTTGGTGTGTGTGGTGGTTTTTTATGGTTTGCGCATGGCTTCGGAGATCAATGTATGAATGTTGTTTGTACCTTCTTGTAATTCATGTAACTCTTGTAAGTAAATTTAATTTTTTTTTTAACATTTTGTCATGAGGTATGCAATGCGGCAAGGTAGCAGCAGAATTATAAACTAAACTATTGTTAGATGGATGCAACAATGCCCGCGTTTCTGCTACCGCTCTAAGCATGCGCAGCGCATTAAAAATAGAACGAACAAACGGAACGGGCACGGAACTTAAATTAAACACACAAATTTCCAAAGAAATTATTACTCACGAACAATTGTTAGTTTTTCTGTTCTATTGTTTATTATCTTTTTTTATTACATTTACGTTTAGTTGTTTTATGGCAACCAATAAAATTTCCTCGGGCTGGCATGGGAATACTTAAACAAGGACATTGATAAAGCATCCTTGTTTGTTTTAACAAAATTATGCTAGAAAAAAAGGGTTTCTACTGTATTAATAATACAACTATTAACAAATAATAGGAGTAGAATAAATAAATATTCTGCTCATTCCAAGGCTACAAGTAGAGAAAATTGTGAAAATTATTTCTAATCGATCGATTTATTTGTTAAAACAATTTCTATAATTTTAACACTTGTTCAAGGTTTAAGAAAGCGTGCGTTTCTCCGTTTGTTTGTCTGTCTTTATTTGTTGCATTGTCTTTTAGTAGAATTGTTTTGTTGTTTAATAACCCCGTAATTTAAATGAGTGTAGTGTAGTTGTGCGCGGGCGAGTTAAAATTCTATTGGTTTTTTCTCGCTTATCGTACGCAATTCATATGCCTGCCAGATAATGTAATGAAATGCATCATTATATGAGTGTCATAAAACAAAACCCATACAGAATTCTCACCATCATAAAAACAAATTATGGTCTGTGAATTTTTAATGTTTTTCATAGTCAGCGTTTGAGAGAAAGAAATATACAAGGAAATGTTTAGAAATACAAATAAAAACCTACAACCGTTTAAAGAATATTAGTTAAAACTGGCGGTATTAAAACTATTGATGAATTGATTATGAATGCATTAGGGTTGTTGAAGGGTTTCCATTGCTCTTTTCAGTATCACAAACAATTTAAATCGATTGAGAATGTACATTTATCAATATACCCGCATCAAAATATTTGTCGCAGACCGACATTAGTATATATATTCTGGGTCCTCATAAGATTCTAAGACGATCTAGATTTGTCCGTCCATCTGTCTCTCTGTTGAAAACGTTTTTATTGTTGTAACTAATAGTCATTGTTGGTTATCATGGTAGAGTTGAAATGACAATGTTTTGACATGACCACACCTCTAGTCAGATGTAGTGTCATTTACATCCCAATGCAGGCACGGATCCAGGTCAACCATTTAGGGAGGAAAATAAAATTTATTTTACTTTTTTTGGTAAGAATTATTGTGCCGTATTCTCAATTATTGATATTTTACATTTTTCCTTTTTTAAATGGAAACTTTTCGAGGCGGGTATCAAATCAAACCTGTAACCGTGATGTATCTCAGTAGGTCGTTGAGTCTGGGCCTAATAATTCATCCACGTTGGTTAATATGTAATTGCCCAGGAATCTGTAGAGAAGGTGGAAACCCGTTTCCTTCTTTTTCCCTGTCCTTGCCTGCTCCCTCCAGGAGTGGATCCATCACTCACTCCTGGAGGGAACTTTAACTTTGAATACTCTATAAAAATCTGTGTGTGGAGTAATATAGTCAGAAGGTTGGTTTAAGATCTGAGGCATTAGGCATAAAATCCCCATATGTTCTCGATCTACAACATACAGATGTATTAAGCCTGGTATAACTACAGACAGAGATGGCCTTTATGTAAAAGACGATGGGAACACGGTGCAGAATTCAGCGAATCTTAAGGACTAGTTCTTGGTGCATCTGTTATACCAAAGCATACTGATCTCGGAACTTTATATTGTTGGTCTACGAAATATCTTTTACTAGTTGCAGTCCATCATACCAGATATCCATATGTAAAGAGATTTACTATGACTGTATACATCCATTTAACTATATTAGGACTGAGTTCGCATTTTAAACCAAACCTTTTACGACAGCTTTTGAGTATTTAGTTTCCATGGTCATTTAAAGTCTAGGATAATACCTATTTATTTCGTATTGTATGATAAGGGAATTTCGCAATTCCTTAACCCCAACATTCCTCTGTGAAGGGTAGTCATTTTGACGCGATGTAGAGGCTTAAGTGTAGGGAGCCCTGTAGGCCATGTTGGCAGGTATACCCATACCAGAGGGCTCATGGTCACGAACCAAGAACTACCCTTCCCTTTGCGTCTGTATATCTCCTATGGGGCGGCTACCTGAAGTGTCTGTCAGAAGGTTTTCCCTTTCATTGAGACTGGACCTTCTTCCAGAGTCCGAAATCCACCAGCGTCTGTTCCCATATTGGGCGGCTTGGTGTTCGTTCCCATCCGTAACAGGAGAAGGTCTGATTGGGTTGGGCAACATGCTATTCTTTCTCGCCTTCTAAATGACCCACCGATCATCAGAGATCTAATGTGTTCGACAGAGCGATTTCAGATTAATGCAGACCTAGTATCTACAGAGGTAGGAAAAAACCTCCTTGGTGGACTTGCGGTAACTATTCTTGATTTCAACATGGAACTAACCAACATGCACCCTCTATGTTCACAAAGGCTATCATTGCATAACTTTTCATTTTGAAGGATCTTTGTATAACACTTACGACCTCATGAAGAGGTGTTTCCCTAGATCGAGGTATAAGTTTGGCATGTTGACTACTTGAAAGCCATGTTGTGCCTTCTAGTTGTTGCCCAATATGAGAGTCGATGAGTCTTTCGAACATTTTAAGTTGAATAGATGAAAGACTAATAGTTCTTTCGCATTCTCATGATTTCGTTTGCCAATTTTGGTAATAAACAAGAGATCTATATTCGGCTGTGCCGAATCTTATATACCCTTCACCAAATTATACTTTAAAATAATTTTTTTTTTAATATTTTTAGGTAAACAAAAATTAATTTTTTTTAATTGTTTTTCAAAATTTTTTTTTTTTGAAATTGTTTTTTAATTTTTTTTTAAAAAAAATGTTTCCAATTTTTTTTCCATATAACAAAAAATTTTTTTTTAAAAAAAAAATTTGGGTTAAAAAATATTTTTCCCGATTTTGACCCATTGTAGGTCCAACTTACTATAGCCTTATCTACATCGTTGCAATGGACTTTGAAATATCTATCATTAGATATCCATATTGTCTATATTAATGACTTAGTAATCCAGATATAGATCAAAAATAAGTCAAAAATCGAGGATGTCCCGGTTTTTTGCTCATATCTCCGTTATTTATGGACCGATTTTGCTGATTTTAAATAACAAACTTCTCGAAAGCATGCCTGACAGAATTATTGAAGATTTGGATCCCGAAGATATCTGGGGTCTTCAGAAAATTGATTTCAACAGACAGACAGACGTACATGGCTTAATCGACTCCGCTATCTATAAGGATCCAGAATATATATACTTATAGGGTCGGAAATGAAAATTGTAGAAATTACAAACGGAATGAAAAACTTATATATACCCTTCTCATGAAGGTGAAGGGTATAAAAAGACCTTGACCCTCATCCAATTGGACGAATCATAATTAAGAGAGAGCCGGAGCGTAAGTGTTGATAAATATGAATCCAAACATTTTTGTTTCATTCTAACAATAACATCATAGAACGTGTGTCTAGTTTTAAATATTTAGGTGCATGTCTTTTAGACAATTGGGCAGCAGATTAAGAAAATTGGACAGACAGTATTGTAATATGGTACATCTGATCAATTCAGCTATATTTTATAGAGTTTTGGAATTTGTGACTTACTGTAGACTTTTTCGAGTCTCATGGAAGATTTTGTAACCAATAATAACAGCTTCATGCTAACAAAGAAAAATATAAACTGCTTCTCCTAATACTTCAAGAAAAAATAGAGGACGAAAGCCTTGGTTATGCAATATTAGAATCGATCAATTAAAACACTAGTCTCACTGGCGGAATACCAAAACATTTGAACAGCCTATGACTACAGATTTTCCCAGTTATAGGGCTGATGTAAATGAGGTTACTGGATCTGAACACCTCGGGAGGTCTGTAAGCCACGCAATTTGGCTGACATTTAAGACGAGAATACTGACTTTGGGATTACGTAATCTCAATCTGCACTGATAGTTCAAAGTCTAATTAACTGTTTCGAGAATTCAATATAGAGTGCGATCATTGCTACCAATGTGGACAATGTAACATCAATTAATACTCTGAGTTTCAACATGATGAATTTGGAAATCCTACTGGATTGTAAACATTTAGTAACCCAGCTTTGTAACCACAAGATAGTTAATAACTAGTAACATGTCTTGTCTATAATAACATAATGACAGTAAGGGCTTACAGAAGCGGTAATCAGTAAAATATTGTGAAGTCATTCCTAAACATAAACTGCTCCCTCTCATATGGCAAAAACAGAGCTACTTATCCATAAAATATGTTTAACTAAAATATAATTATATTGATTGTTTGTATGACTTTTGGCTATTCTGCAAACAATTTAAAAAATCGGTAAAAAAAGTTCTCAACAAAACTTTAGTTCTAAGCGGATGTAAACGTTTTTTAACCCCGAATATACTTTATTAGTTTTCAAAATGAATTCTCTTATAAACAAAATCATTTCTAGGAACACGCTTTATACTTTTTTTTAACTATTTTAAAATTCTATTAAAAACAAAACTCATAAAATAAAGACTATTGGTAATTTGTTTTCAATAATGGGGAAAAAAGTTTTTAATAACATAAAAATCCCATAAATTCCTCTAAATACTCGTACTTTAAAGGAAAAAATACAAATTTACTAAAAAAAATAAAACAATTGCCGACAAAAACCAAAAATTAAAAGAGTAGCAGCTACAAAGCACGTCTGGCTTCATACGTTAAATTTGAAACTATTTAAATAATTGAAGTATTACAAATGAGTACTTGTACATTAACTTAACAAATACAAAAACACCAAGCTACCAACACATAGATACAGACATATTTATTGCCTCTACAGACAGAGTCTTTGAGAATATAACTCTTTGAAAGTTCACAAGAAATGTTTGTTTGTCTGTCTGTCTGTCGTAATTTTCCGATCATGATCACACTTACTGTTACTACAAACCATAGACAGGCACACGGACGTATGAAAGACCCAAAATGAATGAAAGAAAGTAACCACCAATGGGGCGGTATAAAATAAAACAATAAAAAAGGTAGATGGAGTACAAAAAAACCCCATAATTTAAAAACATGAGAATAAAAGTACATTATTACCATCATAGACTAGCAACAATATAGACAAATTTAAAGCCCAAAATGTGTATAAAAAATATATAAAAATAAATAAATAACATTTAAAAATAAATAAAATAAATTGTACAACCATCACTCTACATATAACACATTCACACTCAAACGTTTTTAATTTCCATATACATATGTAGACATAAATACACACAAACAAACACTTTTATTTGATTAAAATTCAAAAATTGTTTTTTAGCTACCAAAAATAACAAAATTTAAATAAAAAGTGTTAGATTCATCAACTGAAAGATGGATGGATGGATCAATGGTAGGAAAGCAAGAAAGAAAGAAAGAGGTAGTCAAAGGGTAGTGTTAATAATAATAATAAAAAAACTAAAGGTATATAACACCATAAATACCATAAATATAGACTTTATATACCGGTATACAAATGCTGTCTCTATTAAATCATTAGACACGTTTTAAATTAAGGCACGCATGCGCAAACGTTAGAAACAGCTCTATCAACTCAGTTCCATACAACCCAGTACACTCAGCACCACCATTATTAGTTTTAAAATTTACACAACAATTACAGACATATATACACACACTTATTTCTATTATAATTAATATATTCACATAGATATGAACCCATACACACATCCATACATAGATAATTAAATATATACAATATACATATTTTATTTAAAACCCTTTTACATTGTTTTGTTTAAAACAAGCGAAACAGAATAAGTCTTTCTTTGTTGTTTTAGACACCTAAAACCTGGTTTTTACTAACAATTAATAACTCTACTCTACAGCCCAAAAGGGCTCCACGTGCAAAACATCTTTCGCAAAGACTTTTCTAGATAAATCAACTTTAAATTTCACTGTCCAACAAATTAAGAGTTTTTGATTGGAACAGAGTAGCGACCCTATAATTCTGAAGGGGCATGTTGAGTAGATCATTTTTGTAAAATAAACTTATAGTCCAAATGGTCTAAATTTTTTTTTACAATCGGTCACAATTCTCCTTTTTTGATCAAAGGAAGCATTATACTAACTGAAAAAAATGTTGTAAGTTAATGTCTAAGAGAATTCTTATTGTCAGAGTTGTATTGTGGAATTTTATGGGCGTAATTTTCGTGGAAGATCTTAACCCTCTAGCTCCTCTCTTTAGGGGTCAATTTGACCCTTAACTTGAGAAAATCCAAAAAGTCCTTTTAAAAATGACATTTAAGGATTAAAATATTCTACGAAAATTTTTGCCGGAAAATTTCAGTGGGGGTCACCACAGATATCAAATTTGTAAATAAAGCTCATTACGCTTTATTAGAAAAATTACAAGCCATCTTGGGGCTCACATTTTAAAAAAAAAATCACCAAAAATCTATTTATGATCCAAATGAAATTTAAAATATGAATAGTCCTAGAGAAGTTCTACAAAAAATATTCATAGACATGTATTTATCACTTTTAGGTCTAGAGTTATTTAGGTTTAGGTAGAATATTTTAATCCTTAAATGTCCTTTTTACAAGGACTTTTTTTGATTTTTTCGAAAAAAAAATGTCAAATTGACCCCTAAACAGAGGCTTTTCCACGAAAATATAATATAATACTAATAATAATATAATACACAATATAACTCTGACAATAAGACATTAACATACAGTTGGGATAATGCTCCCTTCGATCAAAAAAGGAAAACTTTGACTCACTGTAAAAAAAATTCAGAACAGCTGGACTATAAGTTTATTCTACAAAAATTATCTACTCAACATGCCCTTAAGAATTATAAGCGACTTTATTCTGTTCCAAAAATGCTGTTGGACAGTATTTTTAATAAAAATCGAGATTTTTCAGTTTTATCTCAGTAACGTGGAACTTATTTGAAAATGTTAAATACTGTTTATGGTTTTAAAGTCTACGGAAGTAGAGCTCTTAATTTTTTATTTTAAAAATACGGAATTTTTTTTTTTAAATTTTTAGCTTTTATTTTGAAACCTTTGTAGAATATAAATTTATTCAAAGTATTGGTCATTGTTAGCTATGACCTTTTCCCATCTTTCTGGCAACATATGGATTTCGAGCCAAAAGAACTGCTCATCTTATGAGGCCAAGAACAAGTCAAGCCAATTTAAGATACTCTGTTCTGAAGTGAAGCATATACCAGATGGAGCGTTCTGCATCGATCGAAATAAATAGTAGTCGGAAGGCGGGTGAAGCAAAACTTCCCAACCACTTCTTTCAAAATAGTTTTTAACAGGTATGGTAGCATGTGGCCTAGCGTTGTCATGATGGAATATTACTGTTTCATGTCTGGCCGCATATTCTGGGCGTTTTTCGCCCAGCCCATAATAGATAGAACCCTTTTGGTACCACCAAATACAGAGAATTATGTTAGCGTCACTTAAAGAAGTAAAGCTAAACTTCCCACATATGTCGCTCTGTTGGCAGAATATTTGAGATTTTCGAAAAAAAAAAACATTTTTTGTTTACACTGTATTATTCAATAACTAAGTGAGAATAAATTACAGATATGTACCCTTCAAAATGACATATAAATTATTAAAAACAAAAACCGCATTCAAAAGATACGCCTTTTATTATTAATTTCCATTTTTCAGTGATTTTAACAATATTATAGTCACAGTAATTATTTAAATGATTGTGGTAACCATAAAATGGTTAAGTTATGATTCACATCATATATGCATATGGTAGCAGTAAACCAGTTAATGTTTGTGACAACCATTTTTATGTAGATACCTTAAACTTTTCTAGACTTTTTAGTAAAGTTTGGCGCAGAATGAGCTACATGTTTTAAATTGTTTATAACTTTTATTGATGCGATTATTATTATCTTTTTTTTAAATAATTATACCCTACACCACCATAGTGGGGAGGGTATTATGCGTTTGTGCAGATGTTTGTAACGCCCAAAAATATTAGTCTAACACTCACCTTAAAGTATACCGATCGACTTAGAATCACTTTCTGAGTCGATTAAGCGATGTCCGTCCGTCCGTCTGGTCGGCTGGCTGACTGGCTGGCTGTCCATGTAAACCTTGTGCGCAGAGTACAGGTCGCAATTTTGAAGATATTTCGATCGAATTTGGTACATATTATTTTTTCGGCTCAAGGACCAAGCCTATTGAAACTGGCTAAAATCGGTCCACTATTTCACCTAGCCCCCATACAAATGTCCTCCCGAAATTGGACTTTATCGGTCATAAATGTTTAATTTATATATGTATCTCCACAAATTCCGCTCCAAATAAGTTTTATATACACAAAATTCATGTCACCAAATTTTGTTACGATTGGTCCATAATTAGTCATAGCTCCCATATAGACCCGCTTCCGAAAATCACTTTAACGTGCATAAATCGCTGAAAAAAGCAAAGAACAAATAATAACACTGTCCCACAAATTGAGACTTTTTGATTGGAACAGAACAGCGACACTATAACTGAAAGGGCATGTTGAGTAGATCATATTTGTAGAATAAACTTATAGTCCAGCTCAAATCGAATTTATACAAGGAGTCAGTCAAATAGCTGATAATTTTTCTTTTCGTTTTTTGGTTCTAACAACTGTCAAAGCTTGTTTTCATATTTAAATATTTACATTAGAGTGTCCCTTAGAATTAAACTTTTTGAAATGTTGAAACGGTACCCCCTGAAAACTTTCGTAATGACCTAAAATACCATCAAACATTTTTTAGCTTGTTCTAAGAAGAGCAACCCGTGCCGACTTTCGACTTAGTTTTGAGGTGCATTTACAATGGGAAAAAAAGCATTTTTTCAGTTTTTTTTTTAAATTTTGTAATTTAATTTAAAAGAATTGAAATGTGTACGTAATTGTAGTTTTAATAAGATAAAAAAGACAAAAATTGGTTTAAAAATTTTAATGTTATTAAAAAATCGCCAGGCCATTAACGTGTCTCAGGCCACTAGAACAAGAAATGTAGGAACAAAATTAACATATTTTGATAAATATTAAAATAAAAGTTTATTCTTACTTAAAATGTATCCATATCCATAAAATTTTGTTAAAATTAATAACAGTAAGGAAATTGGGCTCATTCGCCAAAATATGGGCAAAAAATTAGTTTTTCTTGAAAATCTCTAAAAGGAAAAACTATAGGAGGTATTGACATACTTTTTTCACATTGTTATTCCCTATTATGTTGCAAATAAATCCCCATGTGATGATCAAAAAATTCTGAAATTTGTTTAACAAAATTTTTAAAAATTTAAAAAAAAAAAATTCAAACCTTCGTAGGCCGTCATATCTAAAAAACCAAAAAAGATCGAGCAGAATTAAAAAATAAATAAATAAACCTAAATATCTCTTGAACTAAAAGAGATAACTTACATATATTTACATATATATCTTCTTATGGACTATTTACATTTTAAATTTCAGCTCATTCGGATCATACTTGGATTTTTGGAGATATTTTTAAAAATGTAAGACCCGATATGGCGTGTAGATTTGCTAATTAAGCGTAAAGGGCTTTATTTACAACTTGTGTGTCTTTGGTGACCCCCAATAAAATGTTAAGGCAAAATGTTTCGTAGAATATTTTAATCCTTTTAATGTCCTTTTTGAGAGGGGTAAATTTGACCCCTAAAGATAGGAGATAGGGGGTTAAGATCTTCCACAAAAATTATCCCCATAAAATTCCACAATACAACTCTGACAATAAGAATTCTCTCAGACATTAACTTACAACTTTTTTTCAGTTAGTATAATGCTACCTTCGATCAAAAAATTAAAATTTTGACCCACTGAAATTCAGACCAGCTGGACTATAAGTTTATTCTATAAAAATGATCTACTCAACATGCCCTTTCAGAATTAAAGGGTCGCTAGTCTGTTACAAAAATGCTATTGGACAGTCTAATTAAAAAAGTTATAAAGAATTCAAACCATTCATTCTGCGCCACTCTGTAGTTACCAGTTAAGTTTCATCGTTTTATGATCTTGGTGTATATGTATATTCAAAGTTGACTGGAAAATTAAAGAAAGTCTTTTCGAATACAATATTATTATTCTTGTTTAATTTTAACTTGAAAATAAATTTATTGGAATATTCGATTAATTGAAAATTATTGATCGAAAAATTGTTTTTTCTAAATTGAAAAATGTATTTCAACCAAATCGAAAAGAAAAATTTGTAACGAAACGAAGCGGAACGGAACGCAGAATACCAAAATTGTCAAACGGAGAAAATTACGATTCGAATCGAAATGTAGAATAGGGGTTATTGATATAATATTGCAATAGGTGGTAAATTGTTTATTCGAATTTCGACCAATCTACTATTGTTTTATATCCCGATTTTATGCCGAAAAAGTCGAACAATTTTATAAATTTTCCCAACAATTTTATAAATCGACTATCTAATAAGTTTGATTTGTAATGCAAACATTTAAAAAAAATGTTTCTTTAAGAACTGTATAATTTTATTTTCTGAACAGGTTTATGCATCGTGTTAATACTTTTGAAGCGTTCGAATATTTCTAGTACTAAAAATTACTTTGAGAATTGTATGAAATTTTACCGATTCAAAAATAAATAGTTCTGATAATCCATGACCTTATTCATTACTAAATTTATCAAAGTTTCAATTCAGATTCTATGCAACAGCATTTAACGATGGCCGATCATCCATATTATATTTTTAAGGGAATATTTTCAAGTTAGCTTGAAGTATTTGTAAAATTTTGGAACAGATAAATTACTGATTTCGATTTTTATATTGTTGATAAAAAATAGAAGATTTATGATGATCATGAGCGATAAAAATACGAGTGAATAAAATGCGTTAAATATTAAAAGGACCAATAATAAAAACTATACCTGAATCTTATGCGTAAGAAAAAACTATAGATATTTAAATACAGATATACATGATTATTTCCGCCATAAAATAATGTACATATACTTATATTCATTAGTTGAGAAATAAAGTTCATTAAATTAAAATCGACTTCATTAAAGTGACATTTGATTTATAATTTTATTTTACCCACCTTAAATCCTTCTAAATAATAAAAAAAAACTCGAAACCAAAATTAAAAAAACTATAAAATAATTTGTTTTAACAACTGTCTCATACTCAATCAAATCAAATTAATTAACGAAATCATAAAATGAAATTTAAATACGAATGAAAATACACATAATGTAAAAGGAACAGAAAATACATTAGAATGAAATCTCATCCTCAAATGATGATAACACACGATGGTGGAAGATGGTGATGACGATGATGATGAAGATCGTTAAATTGTTTTATATTTTGAACAATATGAAAATGAACATAATTCATTTGATAACCCTTGTATATACGAGATGTGTAGCATTGTAAAACCCTTAAGATATGAAAAATACGAGTGCATACAAATATTCGAATGCAACATGCATCATGCAACATTGCATTGTGAAGGACGTCCGTCCGTCGTTGCTGTTTATGAACATATAGATAAGAAAAATGTCAACAACTCATACGAAAAGTTATAAATATCATGAATAATGGTTTAAATGGGTTTTATTTTATATATACACATATCTGTAGATGAATTTATGTGCCCTATAACAGGTAATGTAGGTGATACAATGTTAATGTGTTTTGTAATTTGTTTGTATATTTCTTCAAATGAAAACAAATAAATGAAAAAGTTCCAGCTCGTAGTTAATGAGAAAACATAACTCTAATAACCATAGAGAAGATAGACTCGCCATAGAACTGGTCCTTTGTGTAGGTACTGGTTCTAAAGGGACCTGTCCCTTTACCATGTCGATGTTTTAGGTGTATATAAATATAAAATTTCTCGACCATGTTTTCAAATTCACATATAAAGGAAAATGTAATAACAAAATTTACTCGTTTTGAAATGCTCATTCAAATTTCGTAGTGCTTTGTAAAAGTCGCCATAAATTCACCACACTTATTCCCCAATCATTTTCCAAATATCAAATGATGTTAATTTCATTTGCCAGTCTATAAAAAAACACTCATCAGAGAATAATTTTTATGAGATTTTTAAAAAGGACACAATCCATATTAAAGTCTATTAAAACAAATAGCCAACAATCATTGAAATAAAATAACAAACATAAAATGTAATAATAATTAAAAATTGAGTTAAGAAAAACTATTATTTGAGTACCTGGAGTCCAAAGTGCTAAGAAAAGGGCAGGAAGGTTTTATTAAAATCAAACTAAAACTTAAAAACCAATATAAGGTAAGGAAAATTATGTAATGTCTTTGGAAACAAATCATCAATGAAATTCTCGTACTCATGCACACATGCAGACGATAAAAATTACACAAATTGGCGACAACATTATCGATTAATAGTCGTACACTCTCTTTGACAACGGTAACCCAAAAAACAAACCGAAAAGTAAAATTATACAAAAAAAATTATGAAGGTTTTAAAAAATATCTACAAATACAAACCTTCAACTACTGGCGATCTGTGTTATTTTGCCACTCTGTGTTTTAATCCTGTGAATTTTCATTGATCCTTTTGATTTGTAGAGGTTTTTGCGCACTCTTTAAACAAATGTGTTTGTGTGTGTTCAGGTATGCATGTTTGTGTTTTTCTTCAGGAAGCATAATTTCTTTTACAGTCCTTTTTGGTTTGGGTGTCCGTTTTTTAATTTCTTACCTTAAAATTTATTCAACGTGAGGCGCCTGTTATTTTTCTTTAACAATTTCGTTGTATTTTTTTGGGTCACACATCGAAGTGATAACAATTTAAGAATTTATGTTGTGATTTTCATATTTTTTGTCCTCAGATAAGGTGTCTAAAAAAGGGACAGTTTTGAGGTTTTCAGGATAATAATTTTACGAATATTAAATATAAATTTAGAGTTCCCATGAAAATATGTATATCAGCTTATGGCCGGCCAAGGGACGACAACAGGTGATATTGCTATTAAAAACTCAAATACTTTGGAGACGGACGTGGTTGCTGTGAGAAAATTTTTGAATATTTCTTAATTTAGAAATGCCATTTGAATTTGTAATTTAAATCATGATTAAAATATGCCAAACTAAAGTTGTTGATAGGTTAGTTTCTTTATGATATGATGATTTTTTAAAAAAAAATATTGTTTAATAAATATGATAATTAATCTCTCATGGCATTAACTGCAGACGTAAGTCTTCATGATTCTTAGGTTTTTCCCATTAGTCTAGCAAAAGGAAGAAAATCAATTCACTTCCGGATATTTTGTTTTCAATTTGTAGCTTGAAATCATGAAAATAATTTGTTAAGATCTTTGAAAACATGTTAATGCAGGATAATGAATATTAAAATGCTATCGAGGCTCTCTGAGTTAATCTGTATTGTTTTTTACAGATCACGTGTAGCTGGTGTCATACTGTCCACTTTATTATATCCCACATATATTATATATAAAAGACCCACATGAGTATGTATATTCTGGGTTCTCAAAAAATTCTAAGAGGATCTAGCTATGTCCGTCCGTCTGTCTGTCTGTCAGTTGAAAATACGATAGGGCCCAAATGAAAGAACCTAGCTGGCTGAAATTTTCCACAAATCTCCATGATTTCACCTAACCCCCATGATTATGTGGATATCCTTATACAATTTTTCATAAATTAGTTCAACATTTGTCCCATACAGCTCCTCCAATCCGAAAATTACGCGAATGTACATTACGGTGGCCCTTAATAAACAAAAGTTGGTGTACTTACCGTCAGACTCTCCAAAACCATCACCTTCGTCGGATTTGCATGTGATTGTTTAATCATCCAGGAACACAGTTAGGAATATTCAAATAAGCTGTGATGTAAGCTCAAATGGCCCTAAGTGATACGATTCCACATTGTTGTCGATCGAAAAAATAGTAATAAATATGTATCTTATAAACTACTGAAACGATTGCAAAATAATGTACGAACGAATAGGACATTCGCTTTCAGAAAATGATATTTGTGCTCACCCTGTTAAACCACAAGCTCAGTTACAAGGTGTCAAAACTTTGCAGAGATAGTAACTTGTACAAATATGTACAGATTTCAATGAATTTTACTTTGCAAATATGAAAATAAGGAAAATTCTGTTTATTTCTCTGTTATATTTTATACCTACTTTAAAAGATATTTAAGTTTCAATTTTAAAATTAAAAAAATAATTAAACTGTGTTTACATATTTGAGAAAAACAAGCTTCAAGAACTATTAAGAATATATTTTTAAATCATTGAAATCTGTTCATATTTGTACAATTACTAGCTTTACGAAATTTTGCACACCAGAGGTTGTGGAGGTGGTTCTTTTTAATCAAAGTTTTACTAACTTTTCCTCTCTCATTGTGCCTCCGGCAACAATGCCCTGAGGCACTCTTCACCTTTTTGCACCTGGTTCCTAAACTTAATTTGCAAATTAGTTTCTGATGGCTTCTCCGTTTATTGGGTCATAATTACACTAAAAAAATTATTCGATAACTTTTTTTTAGCTTTTTAAAGCTCGCGGGTAGAGGTTTAACGAACCTCGTACTACAAAAAGAGAAAACAATCGTTAGATACGAACGAGATGATATACGTATGAAACTATAAATTAAATAGAGAAAAACTGCGTTTTCAGTTTTTCATTTCGTGATCCTCAGTAATTTTTAAACAACTTCAAATTTCAACGAAGTATATTTTTCAAAAAATATTTAAAAATACTCCTGCTGATCCAACAATGACAAATTTTATGTCAAAAGAACAAGAAGAGTTGTAAAATATTTTGTATTATATTTGTTTTATCCTGTAAGGATCAAAATATGTCAAAAATGTCCTTTAAAATGTTTATCCTTTAATATCTTTAAAATTGCAAAAAAATTCCTTTTAAAAAAATAGTGCGTTAAAGACCCAAGTATGAAATACTAAATGTCAACATTTCATCCTTTAGATACATAAAGTTCAAATTATAAAATAAAAAAAAATTTATTGGTATACAAAAAAGTTATATTAAGACAAGTGCATGTTTATAACCTACACCACCATAGTGGGGGAGGTATAATGGGTTAGGGCTGTTGTTTGCAACATACAAAAATATTGTCCCAACACCCACCTTAAAGTATACCAATCTCCTCAGGATCACTTTCTGAGTCGACTAAGCGATGTCCGTCCGTCTGTCCGTCCATCCATGTAAACCTTGTACTTAATCAAACTATAGATCGCAGGTTTAAAGATAATTCGACAAAATTTGGCACAAACCTTTATATTTCTCCAAGGATAAAGGATATTGAATTTGGTTAGAATCAGCCCATTATTTATCCTAGCCCCCATACAATTGGCCTATTTGAAAATAGTTAAGCTCTCATAAATATCTTAATTATAAACATATTCAAACCAAATTCAGCACAATTAAGTTTTATATAAGCCGAACTCTCCCGACCAAATTTCGTGACGATAGGTCAACAATATTCCATAGCTCCCATATAAGCAACATTCTCGAAAATGTCATTAATCTACATAAATCTCTGAAATATGTCAGTATCCAAACAAAATTCAACACAAATATGTTTCATATATTCGCAATTCATCTCACCAAATTTTGTGACGATTGGTCCATAATTAGTCATAGCTCCCATATAAGGCCCACTACCGAAAATGTGTGTATTCAAATAAGATTCAACACAAATAAGTTTCATATCAAAAGAAAACTCTTTATAATCATATACCCGGTATCATAAGGTCGGGCTTGCCCGACTATACCATTTTAATTGTTTATTAAAAAGTATTCTTCGTTGCTTTTCACAACGGTTTTTGTTATATTTTTTTCGAATGAAATATTAAAATAAAATATAAAAAATCAAATAATGCAAATTTAAAATATTATTTAACACTTAAGTAGTGAATATAGAAGGATGAAATTTTGGAATGAGGTATTCAATATTTGGATCTTTAACTCACTATTTTTTGAAAAAAAAAATTATTGGAAATCTAAAAGGATTTAAAAGGACTTGACATCTTTTGATCCTGATAGAATAAAATAAAAATTTTACGAAATATTTTACAACTCTTCTTGATCATTTGACACCAAATTTGGCATAGTAAGATGATCAGAAGTATTTTAAAATATTTATTTAAAAATGTACTCCTCTGAAAATTTGAAGTTCTTTTAAAAGGAAACAGGATCACGAAATGAAAAACTGAAAACGCAGTTTTTCTCCATTTAATTTATAGTTTCAGACGTATATCATCCGGTTCGTGTCTAACTGAGTGTCGTACGGTGTAGCTGGAACAGTCGCAAACTATTTTTAGAGCCAAAGAAACCAGAAAGTTTGAAGATTAAATAGCAATATAATATTGCCGTTATAAGAAACCAAAGCTGGTATACATAAATACATAAATATTCTCCCCCTCTCTAAATACATACATTAAAGGTAAATGTCCAAATAATTATTGCAAATTAAAATACACGCTCTAAAAAATAAACATCTGCTCTTTTCCTAAATACTTATTGTCCATAACAATTGTCTATATAATAGAAAAACAAGTCATTCTCTAACAATAAAATTGATTTTCATTTAATTGACAGCTATTAACTTCAAATTACATTCTAAAAAATGAGACGAACAGCAAAAAAAAAAACACAAGAATAGAGAAATAGTTTTTAGCACTCAATTAAATTTAACCTCTTCAGTCAAGTGCAAAAGTGTGCGAGTCGACTCGTATTTTAAAAATGCAATTCACAAAATTATTATTGCTGCTGTTGTTGTTGTCGTTGTAATTCATTGACACACAATTTAAGTGAATTGAAGTGAAAGATGTTCAAGTGTCATCATAATAAAATAAAATATAATAAAAATTGCAAAAAAACGCAAAAAAAAACTATAAAAAATTAACACTATTTTAAACAATGGACATGAAATGAAACAATAATAAATAAAATGTACATGTTGGTTTTGACAAACAATCATACATACAAATCAAAATATTGAATTGAATTAAATTTAACTGGAGTGGAGTGGAGTAGAGTGGTGATGACAATGATTATGATGGTGGTGGTGGTGAAGTTGACTTCAAAAAACACACATTTAAACACATACAGACAGACAGACAAACAGATCTAAACTATAATAAAAAGTAACCACAACGGTGTTTAGTATGTTATGCACGAGTGCAGTCAGAAAAGTTCTTTAAAACCTGGGTTTACAATTGCTACTACATTAGCCATTATTTGCAGCCATTATTTGATTATCAATACCCAGGAAAAATATTTGGAATGCTTTCAAAGTGAATGTAATTTTCACGACTTCTTAAGAACTAGTACATTAAAATTTATTATAAATATTTCCTAAATTCGTCAATTATGAAGAAATTAAAAATATCATTCAAGAAGAGATCTGGGAAATCAAATCTTTCACTTTTATTTAAAATTATTTGAAGTTAAAGATCTAATATAGAAATACTCGTAAATTTCGTTGCTAAAATACATATGTATATTGTCCTTGAAATATCTTCCGCAATGCATATAACTATAAATTTATGTTTCAAAAACTTTTCATCCTGCCCTCGTATTTATGTGAGCATATGAATGGAAATGTAAGAGTGTTTGTTAAAGTGAATGTTAAATGTTTTGTGTCTGTATGATAGACTATTCATGTGTGTGTTTGTGTGTAAAAGAAAATTGCAAAAATCATTACATATTTTTTTTTGCTTTGTGCAAATATTTATTTTATTTATTATTTGGATTTGGATAATAAAAGTTCACACCATTTAGTAACATGATAAAATTTTATAAATTGAGGAAACCATGAAGTGCCACTCGAAATATAATGCATGAGTTGTTGCATACAAAAAGATGTATTTTTTTTTTTTCAAACATTCATTCATTCATACCACATAAATTAAATTATTTGATTATGTATATTTGTCTACATTTAATGACTGTCTACTTAATATTAAGACTAGTCAATCAAATTTAAGTTTTAAGGGAAAGAAATGTTACATAAAATAAATGTTTAACATAACTGTCATTTAATTTTACTTAAATACACATTTACAAATGTTTGGAAAAAGAAATAAGTGTGATTGAATTGCTGTAGGTTTTCAGCTTGAATAGATTTAAGCCATAAAAAGTTAAGTTATAGAGTTTGCCAAATGAAAGAGGAGAATTGGATTGCTCGATAAAAATTCAGTGTTCGAAATTTACAGCACTTATTAACTAATTTAGAGGCTTTGTTGAAATCCACAATACTGGGATATACAAGTAATTCAACCCTCTTCCCCACCGATGCAGAACAGATGAACAAGTACCACTAAATATACCTTTGGCAGATTCTTACTCATTCAGGATCATATGTATCAAATTTCATGATTCCAGGTTCATTATTATAAATCTATTCAAAAAGTACCATTCGAATTTAAAAAGTACCATAAAGTCTCCCCTTGGATTTTTATTCACTCAGAACCATATATGCTTAATTTCTTATTCCTAGGTCCATTATTAAAGAAATTTCAAAAGGTACCATTAGAAGAACGAAAAAGTACCTATAGTACAATTCTCACATTTTTGTACCTAAATATTATCCTCCTTTATCCTCTTCTTAACTCTAACTTTACTCAGATATACAACAGCTAACTTTAATATCGATAAGAAAATTTGTTTTGCATTGCCGGCATTTGGCCGCGCGCTAAGGTTTTTCTCCTCTGGGGTGTATCAAAAACTGGCTTCGCTCAGAAAAGTTTTTTGCATTGCCGGCCTTCGGCAGGTCGCAAAGGTTTTTTCCTCTGGGGTGTATCAAACCGGCTTCGCTCAGAAAAGATTCTTTCGGGTCACAATGATTTCTTAATCAGGTGCGAAGTGAAAATCGGCTTTCTGAAATATTATAAAACCTTTCTGCAATGAAAGAAATCTTTTCTGAGCGAAGCCAGATTTTGATACACCCCAGAGGAGAAAATCTTAGCGCTCGGCCGAAGGCCGTCAATGCAAAAAACTTTTCTAAGTGAAGCCATTGGGAGATATTTCATTGTTTTTACCCCAATTTTGGTACCTTTTTTATCCCCATGGCTGCGGTAAAATTTTATTCCAATAAATTTTTGTATCGTGGTGCGACTTCATAATAAAATATTCATACGTATATATGTGTCAATTTATAGAAAAACATATTTTATGAAAAAAGTACCAAAAATAAAATTATTTTTAACCCTTAAGTATAAGTATTTCAGACTGCAATTTTGAAAATAATTCGATACAATTTGGTACATTCACCAAAGGACGAATCCTATTGAAACGGCGAAGCCTGTTGAAACTTGCTGAAATCGGCCCATTATTTCACCTAGTCCCCATACAAATGTCCTCCCGAAATTTTACTTTATCGGTCATAAATGTTTAATTTCGCTTCAAATAAGTTTTATATATATGGAAGTCATGTCAACTATTGTATAATGATGGGTCCATAAATAGTCATAGCCTCCAATAAGGCCCTCTTCCAAAAATCACTTCAACAAGTGATTTTTGGGAAATTTTCAGATTCGTTTCGATGGCCAAATTTGTTGCTAATTGAATCATTTCATTATATTCATAGATTTTTTCTGTAGGTAGTCAGTTGGCAAAGAAGTATTACGGTTATCGAATAATCGATTTTTTTTTCACTCAACTTAAGCCACAGCAGAAAAATTTGGTTATTGAGAATGAATCTAATTCAAAGTTTATACTCTTAAAGGAATTATTAAGATGCCTAACTTTTAGGGACATTCAATTATTCATATTTAGAGAAAGTAATAACAATGATAGTGGTTCAAATTTGTTTATCTACAATCAGATATGAAAAATGTCTCTATCTACGCATGTTTTATAGATTTAACATAGTCGAAATTCTTTAGTTGTTTAATTAGACAAAGAATTTATGGATAAATTCTGCGACAATACCGATAAAATGCAATTAGAAACCCTATGCTGGACCATTTATTTTATAATTTATTTGAAAATAAATTCTGGTTTTTGGTTTAATTTAGTGTTAAAAAATTACCGGGAATTACCGGGAATGAGACGATTTTTTAACTTCCTCCCGGGAAAGAAAAAAGTCCGGGAAATTAAGAACCCTAATACACATACAATTCAACAGAAATAACTTTCAGACAAGGGTAATAAATGTTTAATTTGTAGGGGTTTCAATACATTATTTATGAGGAGCCGCAGAACAAAAGGTACTTTTTCGAATTTTTTTACAAATTGATTTTTTGGTATTTTTATAATAGTTGAGTTGAAATCTTCTAGAAAAAATCAATTTCCCGAAATTTTTTTTTAAAAGAAAAATGTTTTTGCTCATTTACTTAGTGTACGGTATTATATGCTCGGGCTTGACCGAGCACACTCATGTTACTCCATTTAAAAACAAAATGGAGTAACATGCAATTTTAATTTACCCGTTTTAACCACCTAATCGTTCGAAATTCCAAAAATTTCTTCTTAGTGGATCGTTTTGGAGAGGGAGGAACCCACAGTTTAAATTTCATTCTTCTAGCTTCAGTTGTTTGGGCTGTTCGATGATGAATCAGTCAGTCAGTAACGTTACTCTTTTATATAAGTATATGGTGGATTTCATTGCAAGTGAACCAACTTTTAAAATCGATGTCTTCCGATCGGCATGAAAGATCGGCCAAGAACTTACTGAGTTAGAGGGGGTCAAAATTTCACACTTTGGCCAAACGTATGTTTTTTCTCATCCATGTAACTTATTACTAGGGTATTCAATCGATTAACCGTTAATCGGTTAACCGATTAATTTTGGACGGTTAACTGTTCGAATAATTTGAAATTGCCGATTTTCAAATAACAAATAAACCGATTAATTTTTGTCGATTAACCGATTAACCGAAATTCCTTTGTTTGCACTTTAAAAAATTTTTTTGTATTTATTTTTCCGTTTCAATTCAAATACAAATTTCAAATTAAAATTAGATATTTTTGAACATCCAATAAACATGATTAGTAAGTATATATTAGGGTTCCTAAGCGACAAAAATTTCCCGGGAATTCCCGAGAATATTTTTTTTGTAAATTTTCGGTAAATGTTTGTCGGAAATTTCTTTATAAGTTTTCTTCTGAAAGTTCCAATATTCAGATTCTTTGTGATGGCCAAATTTGTTTCTAATTGAATTATTCTATTATATCCATATATTTTTTAAGTTCTACACCATTTTCAATTGTATTTCAAAAATTTCTAATCAGAAATGTCTAATTACATTCCAGAATTTTCTAATTGTGTTTCAGAAATTTCTAACTGTATTTCAGAAATTTCAATTTAGTATTAAAAAAGACAATTTATTCGAAAAAAAATTACTGGTTTTTGGTTTAATTTAGTATTAAAAAATTCCCGGGAATTTTGACGAAACTTTTTTTTTGAAATGAGTCTTTTATCATAACTAAAAGAAAATATTAAATTAATCAAAATCTAAAGCAATCCAAAAAGGAATATGTATTCTTTATCATGCTTTTGATTTCTCCAACATATACAATCAGCGAGAGAGTTTTTTTTCCAAGAAAAGTTTTATTAAATCTAAAGAAAAAATCGTTTAAATTATATTCTTTTTATAAAAGATTATTTCAGAAGATCTCATTAAAACTATAAAAAACTCACACATTGCTCATTTGCTGCAACAATATCATATTTCAAAAAAGTCGTTTCGAGAAAAATGTCTTTAAATATTTTATGACATTTTACTATTTTTTAAATAAATTTTCAACAAATCATGCGATTTCAGAAATATAAATAGTAGATGTTAATATCTTTCTAATCAAAAATGATCTCAAATATCTTATTTGTAATTTTTTATGTTTTTGTACACAAAATTCGTTGTTGTATTTTCAATTTAAAATGAAAATAGAAATTATTCGGTTAATCGAATAATTTTAAATTAACCGATTATTAACCGAATAAATCTAAACCTCGATTAATTATTTGCTCGATTAACCGATTAAACCAGAAACCCGATTAATTGAATACCCTATTTATTACCCATTGTTCTTAGAAAAATGTGTCCCAAATAGTTTAGATAGCTATTAATATAGATAGCAATCTTTAAAAAAATCGATCATGTTGAATAATTGTGTCAGAGTTACTTTTCAATATATATAACTAATCTTGGTGTCTATCGGAAGTCATCGATTTCAAAAGTTGGTTTACTTGACATGAAATCCCCCATATATAAAACACCGTCCGACAAAAAAGTAAAAACTCATTAGACACGACCTATTTGTATACATGATCTACTTTGCTAAAGGACCAGCTTAAGCTGGTCCTTCAGACTAATTAGTCTGATGTTGCTGATTTTCAGTCGTTTATTCCTCCTCTGGATGAATCAGCATTTGAAGCAAGAGAAGAGAAAGAAATATATACTGAACATATTAACAACATCGTACAAATCTAACATAAAATAATACGAGTACTAAAAAGTTAAAGACATAAATTTCTATTTAGACCTATAACATTTCATTTTAGAATTTTTTAAATTATACCGATTAAAGTAATTTTAAAGTCTACAGTTTTCATTGTTATATTAAATAAGTATGAATTACTTTGGCCTTGAGTTTTGAATATAATTTTCTTAAAACACATTTTTACTCTTTGACCTTCTTGATTACAGAAATTTCATTTCACATTCTCATAAAAAATCCATAAAATAATTTCCATCTTCACACAACCATTAAAACATTTCATAGTTTGATGTGAATGCATGTGTTCAAACAAAAAAGCATGACAAAATAAATTTAAAATATGTATGTACATAATTTTAAAAGTTTTAAATTTAAAAATTACGTTTGAAAAAAAATTGTTAAATTTCTTAAAATTTGCATACGATGCACAACAAATTGAGTTTAGCATAAATTAAGAGAATTCGTAGAAAATATTTGTATGCTGGCCGGTTGTTTGTACAAATAAAGTTAAAAAGGAATATACAATTAAACGCCCACATAAGGATAAATATCCTTTAAGCCGTGTATCAATGACACGAAAACTCCTTTACACAAACAAAAGGGTAATTGCCGAAAATCCTACTCTAAATGAGATGCAGGAAGAACAAAATAATAAAATAAAACGCTTCATATTTTTGCAACAATTACTGTAAATACCAACACGCAAATATTTCAAAAAGGGATAATAAACTTACTTCCTATTGTGCGTTAAGCCGCTCCTCCTTCATATTATCTTAGTTAAAGGAAAGAGTAGAAAATCTGCCAGGATCATACATAAGCCCTGCTTAATTAGTATGCAAAATATTTTATAGATTTTATTGCTGTTTGCAAAAACAACAATGAAACATTTTAATCCTATCTATCGGATTTTCCGGTCAACATATTAAGAGTGTGTATGAGTGAGCGAATGAAAAAAAGGATAAGATTTTTAAGTTCCTTAAGATAACTGTTACCTGTTTTGTGATAAATGTAAGGCTTTACGATTTAGTGTCATGATCCTTGCACTAATTTTTGCTTGTAATCCTAGTATTTGTTTTACTATCCCACTTTTCTTAATCTTAACATTTCGTTACACATACACACACACATACATTGAGCTCTTCCGTCTAGATCCGTCCACAAAATTTTTGCACAAACTCCTACACTTAACCAACGATCACTTTATTTGCATTCTGTTGATTGATCCTGTTTGTTTAATCCATTGTTTTGCAATGAAAATTTATTGTTTTGTATCCGTATGCGTTGGTTTGTGAGTTTTTCGTCGCGCCAGTGCCCAGCCTTTCCCCGTATGCGGTAAAATTATAAAATAGTTTGTGTTTCTTTCTTTCTTTATTGAAAATTTCAAAGGATTTTTACATTGTCCTTTGTTACTGATTCCTTTAGTGTGGCTTTCTTGTCCAGCTGAGTTTGTGCGTATTTTGTGTTTTTGCGTTTAAGACAAGACAATTGTTTGTTTGATACACATATTTTCCTTTGAAGGATTAAATCTATTCCAAAGGAGTTAGCATAGTCCATGTGTAGAGTTTTGAGGTGTGCCATTGTTTGTTTTACAAGGAGTTTTAGGTAGGCGGTAATATTGAAATAATTTAACAGGCATTTAGAGCAGCTTAAGTTGTATATCTGGTGTATTTAAGTGGGATTTAAATTGTTAAATTATTTTCAATATTTGAAGACAAACAATCTTTAGGAATTTTGAAATTTCAATTATAATTTCTGTAATCGGTTGGGTAATTTGTATATAAAGACATGCATAATGTTAGAAAGTTTTTAAGCTAGGAATTATAGGTACAGTTAGTTATTATATTAGTTAATTTATTTGTAGAAATTTGCGTCATTACAATATATTATTGTATTATAAAATATCAACGCTGATAATATCAGTCAAATCGGACAATTTTATACCTAAACTCTTACCGAGATTTATGTAAATAAAATATAGTCTGTCTAAGACAGGCGTGGATCCAGATGGGGTGAAATACGAATTACACCCGCCCGAAAAGTTTTCATATAAAAAAAGGAAAGTGTAGAACAAATTTAAATTTTTCTCACCGGGATCCGCGCCTGGTCTAAGAGCAATTACTTAATTTTTGTATATAAATGCATTTCTTAATATATAAATTCATGGATTTCTAGAATATATGCCGAACTATCTATCCGAAGTATCTGGAAACAGTTCTAGTAATTGCCTCAGTAGCATCTAGTCTTGATAATTGAGAAGTATAATCGAAATAAATGGTGTGGTATGAACGAAATAAATTGCAAAATGATAATATCGAATATCAAATAATAACATTATAAAGAATATTTTGAAAGAAATTAAGAAAAATGTTATATCAGGGAATTCCCAATAAAGTTCTTTAAAAAAGGGAAAAATTGGATTTATCGTGTTTACAAACTATAAATTATGATCTGTGGAAAGAAAACATTTAAATACATTCGATGAATATATTTATATGTATTCAATTGTAGGGAAGGGAATCGGCCAAATAGGTCAGGGACCATGTTCACACTCTGCAGCCACGGAGTACTGTTGAATTCAAAGTTTTATCGGAAGAAAGTTCCTATGGCTGACATATTTGTTAGTTGTTTCCCACAAAAGCTTGAAACCCCAAGACATAGAATAAAATATACAATGAAGCGCTACTGAGAGAAAAAAAACTAAGTATACTGTCAAAAACCAACTCATGGAAGAACAAAATACTTATGAATCAATGTATTTTGATGGTACGTTAGTCATATGATTATTTATTTTTATTATGTATGTAATTTATTCCCACCTTATGCCTCTAGTTCTTTCCTATGCCCCAACTATTAGAAGATTTTCTCTTACTGAAGATCACAATTACGATCTCTTGGTAGAGTAGGAAGGTTTGATTTTTAAATATTATTTAAATATATGCAATTGAGCCAAACTTGGTCACCAAGATAAAAGAGAACGATCATCATATGGGCTGTGGACCAAACGAAACATTGAATAAAGCGAATGTATCTGTTATATCAGATTAGGCTAAGCCAGACAATAATCCTTGGTGGTCTTAGCCGAATGCCAAGTCTGACATTCGTATGATTCGGTAAGGCAAAGCAAACCTGTCAACCAGGAGAAGGATACAACTGCTTCTACGAAATAATGGATATAGGAATGTTTCCCACCTCCGAGGCATTTATAGGATCAGAAACATTGGGGAGCAGTCTGGAAAGTATTAATGTCCCAGGTCCCTCAAAGTAAACTTTCATGAAGCCAATGTAATCTACGATATGATGTAACACCGTCCGACAAATAGAAAAAAAATTCGTTAGACATGAACCGGATGATATACGTCTGAAACTATAAATTTAATGGAGAAAAACTGTGTTTTAAGCTTTTCGTTTCGTGATCCTGTGTCCTTTTTTAAGGACTTCAAAGAAGTACATTTTTCAAAAAAATATTTAAAAATACTCCTGCTATTCCAACAATGACAAAAGAACAAGAAGAGTTGTAAAATATTTTGTATTATCTTTATTTTATCCTGTAAGGATCAAAAGATGTCAAATTCCTTTCAAAAAATAGTGCGTTAAAGACCCAAATATTCTATACTAAATGTCAAAATTTCATGTTTTATTTCTATCTATATATATAAAAATTAAATGGTCCATGTATGTAATGTCATCACGTGAGAACGGCTGGAGCGATTTGGCTGATTTTTTTTTATTCGATTTGAAATTTTCCGGAGATGGTTTGTAAAGAAAAAAAATTAAAAAATTCCGGGTAAAACTCGGAAATTCTTTTTTTTGTGAGTCCTGTCAACTGTAATAAAAAAGCTCCTTAAAGTATGCAGTACAAATTTAGATATTTTATTTGCAAATAAATAAGAACAGGCTGGTGTGCGTGGGTTGGATAAACTTGAAGAACTAACATTAGTAAATGCTACCGGGCGAAGCCGGGGCGATCAACTAGTAGTATATAAAGATCAAATTAAAATATAAAAAAATAATTATTAGTACACAAAAAAGTTTTATTATGAAAAGTGCATGTTTATAAACTACACCACCATAGTGAGGAAGGTAAATATTATCCCAACACCCACCTTAAAGTATACCAATCTGCTCTGAGTCGACTAAGTAATCAAACTACAAGTCGCAGGTTTAAAGATAATTCGACAAAATTTGGCACAAACCTTTTATATTGCCCCAAGGACAAAGGCTATTGAATTTGGTTAGAATCAGCCCATTATTTATCCTAGCCCCCATACAATTGGCCTATTTGAAAATAGTTAAGCTCTCATAAATATCTTAATTATAAACATATTCAAACCAAATTCAGCACAATTAAGTTTTATGTCGAACTCTCACGACCACATTTCGTGACGATCGGTCAACAATATTCCATAGCTCCTATATAAGCAACATTCTCGAAAATGTCATTAATCTACATAAATCTCTGAAATATGTCAGTATCCAAACAAAATTCAACACAAATATGTTTCATATATTCGCAATTCACCCCACCAAATTTTGTGACGATTGGTCCATAATTAGTCATAGCTCCCATGTAAGGCCCACTACCGAAAATTTGTGTATTCAAATAAGTTTCATATCAAAAGAAAACTCTTTATAATCATATACCCGGTTTATGGTATCATAAGGTCGGGCTTGCCCGACTATACCATTTTACTCGTTTATTAAAAAGTCTTCTTCGTTGCTTTTCACAACGGATTTTGTTATATTTTTTTCGAATGAAATATTAAAATAAAATATAAAAAATCAAATAATTAAAATTTAAAATATTTTTTAACACTTAAGTAGTTAAAATAGAAGGATGAAATTTTGGAATGTGGTATTCAATATTTGGAACTTTAACTCACTATTTTTTTTTAAAAAAAATATTGGAAATCTAAAAGGATATTCAAGGATAAAAATTTGAAAGGACATTTTAGACATCTTTTGATCCTTACAGGATAAAATAAAAATAATACGAAATATTTTGATCATTTGACACCAAATTTGAAATACATAGTTGGATGATCAGAAGTATTTTAAAACATTTTTTTAAAAATGTTCTCCTCTGCAAATTTGAAGTCCTTTTAAAAGGAAACAGGATCACGAAATGAAAAACTGAAAACGCAGTTTTTCTCCATTTAATTTATAGTTTCAGACGTACATATATCATCCGGTTCGTGTCTAATATTGAGTGTCGTACGGTGTATTGAGTGTCGTACGGTGTATTGAGTGTTGTAATACACTAAGAATAATCATAACGTGAAAATCCACTTCCCAAGGAAAGATATACAATTATTATACATGTATGCATTACTTGCCTAAATATTATCAGTTTAGTTTGCATTGGCATCACAACATGCTATCCATGGCTGGTATGCAGCGACTAGAACAACGTCGTGATCGTCTTTCAGCTACTAGGTATACTTGAAGGAATTCTGAAATTGGTAAATACCAAAAATTAAAATTAACCCTTAATAGCACTTAGGGTTAAAAATGTGTGGCCGTTTGAAAATCTGTGGTCAAAATTGAAAAATTTGAACTTTGACCTTCTCGATTTAAGGGTTGGCGTTTTCCGATTTTAGTAAAACTTTCAGACTATATTTAGAATTACATGGACTATAATACTCTGGATAGGTTTTACTTAAAGTTTATAACAGTAAGGGAATTCGGCACATTCGCCAAAATATGGCCAAAAATTTAATTTTTCTCGAAAATTGCAAAATTTAAATCGCAGGTACGGAAAAACTATAGGAGGTATTGTCATACTTTTTTCATATTTTTATTACCTATTAAGTTCTCAATAAATCCCAATGTGATGATTAAAACATTCTGAAATTTGTTTAACAAAATTTTTAAAAATTTGAAAATGGAGTTTTGAAACTGCTGTTAAAAAATATTTTTTTTTGTCATACCTGCGAATTGGTTCACGGTATCCTACGATTATATGAGTTTATATACAAGTAAATATAGATATATTTTAAGTAAAAATAAGCTTTTATTTTAATATTTTTCAAAATATGTTAATTTTGTTCCTACATTTCTTGTTCTAGTGGCCTGAGACTCGTTAATGGCCTGGCGATTTTTTAATAATTTTAAAATTGTTTAACCAATTTTTGTGTTTTAGATCTTATTAGAACGACAATTACGTACACATTTCGATTCTTTTAAATTAAATTGCAAAAGTAATTACTTAATGGCAAAATTTTTAAAAAACTGAAAAAATTGCATTTTTTCCCCTTGTAAATGCACCTCAAAACTAAATCGCAAGTCGGCACGGGTTGCAATCATGATAGAAAGACAAAATTTCGTATTTAACTATAGTTTTATATATATAAAAAAATAGAGGGTATGCGTTCCAAAATACATTTTTTTGGGACACTCTTATGTACATATAAATTGATGAAAATTAAGCTGATTTTTTTTATTTTCTTATTCAACATAGTTTTCATTGTTTGGTCCAGTACATTATATGAATTAGATCCTTAATTTGTCCAAAATAACTTAAATTTCTTCTTTTAAAACTACATGAAAAAATGAGCAGCTATTTTTAAAACAATATTGAGCATAAAAATTGATACATCAATATAAGCAAACAATTGAGAAATAAAAACCTGCCCACTTCCAGACTATTGCTCATCTCTTCAGTCCGTCCAAATAAGTATGCAGCATTTCATGCCATAAATATTTGTGTGACCACCTAGGATTTTTCATCAAATATAAAATCGAATCGAATTTTGATAAAAACAAACAGCAACAACAAGAAACATTTTACCGCACACATGCATAAGAATTCATAAAAAAAACCAAATCGTCACAATCAATGATGCTGGTGCTGCTGCAACTCCCTATAAAAGTCATAAAACTCAATAATTTTGAAAAACGAAAAAAATATACAAATACTTCATTGGAAAAATCATAAAAAGAAAACAACTGTTGAAGCTGTAGAAATACCCGATGAATTTGAGTCCACATAAACTAAGGATAAAAAGAATGAACAGAAACTTCTCAGAAATAAATCAATCAATTAAAAATTTTATGAAGTTCCCGCAGTCAAATACCAAAAAGTACAAGTTTAAATACCAACATAATATGCGTGTATAAACGTCGAAAAAAAAACAGACAAAACTTGCAACTAACAAACAGCCACAAAATAACAACAGCAACAACTAGCAATGCAAACATTTCAAAATGATTATGACGATCATATAAACATGACTGGCAGGATGGTTGGTTGGTGGCTACCGATTCCACCAATGAATGATATAAAAAAAATAAATAAACAAACAAACAAAAAACTATTAAAACTAAACATTGGCAGCTCATCATATTTTATGACTTACAAGTGATTGTTTGTTAATGGCCCAAATGATCATGATCAGTCGCACGTTGTGACGGTCAAAATAATGTCGCCAACCTGGAGCCCCAATGCACCCATGTTGCATTAACAAAAACACCACTGGTTTTTTTCACTTGTTTTCGTTATTCAGCCAGTCATTCAGTCAGTCTTCGCTGTTCACCAAAGAAGAGTAATTAAAATTTCAGCTAATGCGCTGCCAAATTTTGGAAGTTTGTCATTTTTAAAAGTTTGTCATCTTTTTATGGTTTTCAAAGCGACAAGCATATGACATTTTGACAATTGATATGCGCCACTCAAACTCCAGGCACTGTGTTGCTTTCGTCTCGTGGAACAGCCTAAACAATTTGACAAAACTGTTTATTTAAACTTTATTTATTTATGCTTTAAATTAAACACAAGTCATATTGCACGATTTATATAATAGTAGAATAGTTTACACCCTACTCAAAAAATTAACATGTTCATTATTAGGCGGAACTAATGGGCCATATTTTGTATTTTTGTGATCTTAAACTATCTTAGAAAATAGAGACGAAACGAAAAATTTCAATGAAAAAAAATAATTTCTGAACCTTCACTATGCTTAATTCGATAATATTTGGTAGTCATATTGTGTGTATGACTTAAAAATGCAGAATTTTTAAAATTTGTTAGCTTTTATTTTACAAAAACATTTGAACAATATAAATTTATTTTAAGTCAGATATGCCCATTTCATAGCACAATTGTGCAAGCTAACCACACACATATTCTTATTCTCTTTGATTTAGTAGTCACTGAGACAGCGACGAATGAACATGCTAAGCGGGTGTATTACTATTTATACCCTGCACCACCATAGTGGGGAGGATATTATGCGTTTGTGCAGATGTTTTTAACGCCCAAAAATATTAGTCTAACACCCACCTTAAAGTATACCGATCGACTTAAAATCACTTTCTGAGTCGATTAAACGATGTCCGTCCGTCCGTCTGGTCGGCTGGCTGCCTGGCTGACTGACTGTCCATGTAAACCTTGTGCGCAGAGTACAGGTCGCAATTTTGAAGATATTTCGCTCAAATTTGGTACAAGCCTATTGAAAGTGGCTGAAATCCGTCCATTATTTCACCTAGCCCCCATACAAATGTGCTTCCGAAATTGGACTTTATCGGTCATAAATGTTAAATTTATAAATGTATCTCCACAAATTGCGTTCCAAATAAGTTTTATATATACACAATTCATGTCACCAAATTTTGTTACGATCGGTCCATAATTAGTCATAGCTCCCATATAGACCCGCTTCCGAAAATCACTTTAACGTGCATAAATCGCTTAAAAAACTTTCGGTCCATAATTGGTCATAGCCCCCATATAAGGCCCACTTCCGAAAATCACTCAAAAATACAAATTATTGAAATTTTAAAAGAAAAATGTTTTTACTCTTTTACTTAGTGTAGGGTATTATATGGTCGGGCTTGACCATACTTTCTTACTTGTTTTTATTTTTTTTTGTTAAATTTTTGTTCATGATCACTGAAAGAAATATTTGGATTGTTTAATATATTTAGAACTTTAAAAAATCCTTGAAGTTTTGTATATTTTTTCACCTCAATTTACTTCTGCGAACAATTTTTTTTCAGATTTGAAATGATCTTAATCAAATCAACGTAATAAAATAAGCAAACAAAATATTTTACATATTTTAAATATTTATAAATTTGTCGAAAATTATTAATATCGAACTCTCCATTAATGAGTTATGATAATAAATCGCCGACAATTTGATTAAGATTGTTGACTTGATTATTATTAACAAATAAAGCCTTTTAAAATATTGGCATCTTTTATTTAGTTCACTAAACTTTTCTTTCAGTGGAGCTCTCTTTCGCTCACCAACACAAATACAGTTTTAGTTTTGGACATCTCTGTTCTAAGTATTGGTCATTGTTAACTATGAACTTTTCTCATCTTTCTCGTAATATATGGATTCCGAGCCAAAAGAACTGCTCATATTTTGAGGCCAATTTCGTATACTCCGTTCTAAGGTGAAGCGTATCAAAGAGAGAAATATTACGATTTCATGTCTTGCCGCATATTCTGGTACAGTTGCATTCGGTAAAGGTTCCATGTGATGGTCTGGCCAGATTTCAGCAGCCTATAATAGATAGGACCCTTTTGCTCCCACCAAATACAGAGCATTACCTTAGCGTCGTGGATATTTGGCTTTGGTGTGATTCGGCTGGTTGGCCGGGCTTCACGTACGATCACTTACGCTTCGGGTTATCGTAATTGATCCATTATTCATCGCAAGTAATGATCCGTTGTTAATATGAATTTATTTTATAAAGTTCAAACATCATTTCAGGCATGCAAAATCGGCCTTCAAGGTCTAGCGGCTTCAATTCGTATGATACGAACTTTCTCTGCGCAAAGTGGGGCATAATCAAATTTTTTTGGAAATAAATCTGTCATTTCTAAAAGGCTGGTCCGATCGGGATAAATTTGACGAGGGCGTAGCCAAATGCTTCAGGGACAGCGCTATAGGGGCTCAAAGTAGGGTACTTTCGATATATAAAATTTTTAAACACGTGTCATTTTTTTTGTTTCCCATACCATCTCTTATAATTTCCGAGTTATAGGCATTTCTAAATTGAAATTTAACCCTCTAACTCGCAAGAGTGCCTCAAGGCATGCATTACAAAACACCAATTATCTCAAAAAGTAATTACAATTTAATTTTTTAAATTTAACTGTGCCTTTAGTTACAGATTTGTTAACATTTCCCTCAAAGGTCGAGATGCATTCTGACTTTTAGTTTTTGTTCTGTTAGCTTTTTTGTGAGTGATGTCATAATATTATCACGTGAAATTTTGTGTAAAATTTTTTTTTTTTAATTCATAGTTTTACTAACTTTTTTCGCCCTATCTATTCGAAATATTTTTTATTAGTTCTATTTCATTAGTTTTTCAATAAAATCGTATCATAATTATTGTTTTTTACACCTAAATCGGCAGCAATGCCCTGAGGCACTCTTCACCTTTTTGCACCTGGTTCCTAAACTTAATTTGCAAATTTGTTTCTGATTGCTGTTCTGAGTTTATTGGGTTATAATTACCCTAAAATAAAGTATTCGAAAATTTTTTTTTAGCTTTTTAAAGTTTGGGGGTTAGAGGGTTATTAATTTTGCCATACCTTGGTCCGTATTTTTTAAAATATATGGCGTACTTTTGGACCGAATTAATTAAATTTTATTTGTTATTTAGACAACTAAATTGCCAATAATATACAAAAGATTTCAGAGCAATATCAATTATGGATCCAAAAAGAAATGATTTTCACCAATCTACACCAAGTAAATGAGTAAAAATATTTTTCTTTTAAAATTTCAATAATTTATATTTTTGAGTGATTTTCGGAAGTGGGCCTTATATGAGAGCTATGACCAATTATGGACCGATCACCATAAAATTAGGTCGTGTGATTTATGTCTATATTAAAGTTAACTATGTTGAATTTTGTGTGTATACCAACATTTTTAAGCGATTTATGCACGTTAAAGTGATTTTCGGAAGCGGGTCTATATGGGAGCTATGACTAATTATGAACCGATCGTAACAAAATTTGGTGACATGAATTTTGTATATATAAAACTTATTTGGAGCGAAATTTGTGTAGATACATAGATAAATTAAACATTTATGACCGATAAAGTCCAATTTCGAGGGGACATTTGTATGGGGGCTAGGTGAAATAATGGACCGATTTCAGCCAGTTTCAATAGGCTGGTCCTTTGGCCGAAAAAGTAATATGTACCAAATTTGATTGAAATATCTTCAAAATTGCGACCTGTACTCTGCGCACAAGGTTTACATGGACATCCAGCCAACCAGACGGACGGACGGACGGACATCGTTTAATCGACTCAGAAAGTGATTCTAAGTCGATCGGTATACTTTAAGGTGGGTGTTAGACTAATATTTTTGGGCGTTACAAACATCCGCACAAACGCATAATACCCTCCCCACTATGGTGGTGTAGGGTATAAATAGTCGATTTTTGCGAACTTAACACTTTATTATTAAAAAAAACTTTCTTTAAGAACATATAACAATTTTATATTATTCTGTAAGTTATCTTTACCAAGAACATTTTGGTATAAAAAACATGTCTTATTTTTCGAATATATCACCCCTACGCCCTTCGTAATTTCACCTTTTTATACCCTCCACCACCATAAGTGGTGAATGAGGGTATATATAAGTTTGTCATTCTGTGTGTAACATTGAGAAATATTCATCTGAGACCCAACAAAGTATTTTTTTCTTGATCCTTATGAAATTCTAAGTCGATTGAGCCATGTTCGTCTGTCTATCCATCTGTGTGTCTCTGTAAAATACGCTTACGTCCAAAATACGCAAACAAAATTGGTAGACTTGCAAAAAATATGTTTGTTGTTGTTCTAAGCAGTTTGGTATTGAAAATCAGCAAAAGCGGTTCAGTAGAACCAGATCTATGAACCAAAATGTGAGACAACCTAAAAATAAATTGACAATTTTCACACATTTTTGGTTATTTGTGTAAATATATTGTAGATAATACCATAAAACTTTACAAACGTTATTCTTATAATAAAAGGACTAACTCTGGTGAAAATTATAAGAATCGGTTCATGATTTCTACTAGCCCCCATACAAATTTATTCCCAAAATATGGTTCTATGGTCTATAAATGCCTTCAGAATTGCAGTATCCATACAAAATTCAGAAAAATAAGTTTCCTGCTAAAAGAAATCACAACACTAAATTTTTTGTGGATCGGCCCATATTTGACTATAGCCCCCATTTAAGTTTCACTTCCGAAAATCACTTAAATTAGCATAAATATCTTATAAATATCGCTATTAAGTTGAAATTTGTCATAAATAATCCCCATATATACCAAAATCGCTATAGCTAATTCTATGATGATCGGCCTATAATTGGTTATAGCTACCATATATATCAACCTAAAAAATATGTATGCAGGTGGAGGGTATTTAAGATTCGGCAAAGCCGAATATACAGTTCTAACTTGTTTTTTTATTGAAATTTGAGCCACATTTTCTAAAATCCCAAAGCTGGGATCAGAAAACGGAAAGCCGATTTGGAAACCTTTATATGTTCCCTATTTATATTTTCCCAGCCCCGAGGGAAATGTGGACCCTATGCGCCAAATTGTAAAAAATACTATTTTTGGGATTTTCGCAAAAATTTCGGGATTACATTTGACCTTTTGACAAGTTGTTTTTACACTTTGTTATGTATAATGACAAATTTAAAAACCGTTGAAAATTACATTGAGTTTTGTTAATAAATAAAGATTTTTTCAAGATCTAGCCGAGCGCTTTCCAAAATTATAAAAATCCTTGAAAGCGGAAGGGAAATAAAAAAATGGCACGTGTTTAAAAATGTTACATGTTGAAGGTACCCTACCTTTGACTAAGCCCAACGTTAAATTTTATCCCGATCGGACCAGCCGTTTAGAAATTTTCGCATGAAGAAACAATAATTTTTCGCAAATATGAACAGAGTACTAGGCTATATGCAATATTTTGTTAAAAATTATGAAAATTCTTAGAAAAGAAAGGTAAGAAGACTATATCATCACATAATTGGGTTTCAGTATTCGTCAGTCAGCTAAGTTATTCGAATGTATGAAAGAAATGCATACTTGAGTATGCTAAGAATCCACTTAATAGTAGTTCATAGGTAATGATGATTCCTTCTAGGAATAATATTAAAATTCTGCCTTGTGGCTGCAATATATAATAATTATATTATACATATATAAGTTCAAGTTTTTATAATTGTTACATAACAAACGTTAAGCCTAGATACCAACATCTCCCCTACAAAGAAGAGTATGTGAGTGTGCAAAAAAACTTCCTGTTTTCTTTTTTACTTACTCAGAAGCCTACAAAAAGACAAAATAATTTCAAAATTCGTTTTTGGCATTTGGAATATTTTTGAAATGCTTCAATGGGGAGACAAAAATCATATTAAAGCCAGCACATGATAAAAACGCCAACAAGTCATCAAATCATCATTGGCATCATATTGCCATTATGCAGTCAACATCAAAAAATCATCATTGGACTCATGTTTATGTTTCAAAAACCCCCTCCGCAAGTAAAATAAAAACAGATTCATATGGTTTGTTTTTATTTGATTTTCAAAACCTTGTCTTAGTTTCACATACAAACGAATTGTTGGAATCATATTTAGTTGAAGTTGTTATTGTAGCTCTTGGCCAAATGCATAACTTATTAAATCTCAGTTTGTTTTTGTAGTTTTTGTAGCGGCTGCTAAAACAGCAAAAACAAAAATTGTCAAATTTGTCCCAAAAAAGGATAAAATGTCTAAGCGCCACTCACTCACTTACTAAAACTAACTGACTGGCTGACTGAACTCCACTACACTCCATCTCCATTTGGCATCAAAATACAGTAATAAACCGAATGACTTGACTGACTGTTTGTTTGTTTGATGATTGTTTAACTTCATAAACTGGTAGATAAGTGAGTGGAATGTGTCCGCATGTGTGTACGCTTTCAGGTTGGCGCTTGTTTGGTGGGCGCCATTCATCTCCATAATAAATAAATTCGTCAAAAATATTTGTCGTGCGTTTTTGTTCCTCCAAAAAACAATTTTTCAATAGCTTTTTTGGTCTTACTTCTTCAATGAATTCCGTAACTAAGTCTAAGCATTCCAAAGTTTATTATACATACATTAAATTAACATAATTAGTTAGAAACTTAATAAGTCGAAATATTTATAAAAAAGCCATGGGAAAATCCTTTGCTGTTGTAAGCAATTTGCCCAAATGTTGATATTTTAATCACATAATTGATTTAACTTGAAAAACTTAAGTTTTTTTTTACAAAAATAATGTTTTTTAGGTCAAAAAATATTATAAATTGATTTAGGGACAGTCGTAAATAGGGAATTGTTCCTTTTAAATAATTGTTCATAATTGTTTTAATACAAACTAACTGAAAAATGTATACAAAACATAAAATCCATCCCAAAAGATCTTTCTCTAAGCAAAATAAGTATTAATCTAATGGGAAATAACCCTTATAGTTAAGCAAGACTCTGAACCACCAAATATCAAGAAGCTTAAAAATACGCTTACATGGCTCTAAGCGGAACTGTACCTGGCAAAGGATCATGGCTGCATTTGCTCAGGAAACCTGAACGTGGTTGTCATTTCCTCAAAATGTGTCTATCAAAATCTTGTGATGATCTTTCAAATCTTTCGGCGTCATGACGTACGACCCAAAAGCGATGATGGATATACTACGGTAGCTTTAGTAACCCTTACTTCTTAGATGGCTCCAAAATGCAACTGTGACTTACTGCCACCTTTTCAGGAGAAGGTGTTCTATATTCTCACCTCTTCAATGTCTACAAAGGAGATGACAAAGAGAAGTCCCAATATCCAGAGAACGCGGAAAGCCGAGCAAATACAGGGTAACTGCATATTCGTCAGTCACTATAATTGTGAATGACTTCTTTTATAAGATTAAAATGGCAGAATATGAAGATACTTTGGAATTGGAAGGGACACGCGGCTCAGCAATACACAGTTACACAAATTAACCTCCACCACTCCAAAGCTGCTTCAGGTGCCCTGCTACCCCGATTGCCTTTGTGTATTAACTGAATTTGTGTATAAAACTTGGGTGGATATAGTATTCTGTATGCAGCTGGATCAGGTAATACTATAGCTTGTTTTATGGAGAGAAACATTCTATCTGATTTTAGCAATAGAATGTCGCCATTGCGAACAGTCTGGCTCCTGAGCTGTTATAACATACATGAAAAAAGAACCACACAACTCCTCTACCCGGAGAGGGATGTTTAACAGCCAACAAAAGAGACACCCTCTTATAATATATTCAGATGCAAAGCTACCGTTTGTGGTAGCTCGGATATCAATCTAATCTTCATCTTGTTTGTAGAGATTCAATTAACAATAGTTAATTGGGGTAACGAACCAAACTTTATTATTACAAACAGAAGATAGGTTCAGGTGCACTATTTAGCTAGTAATATAAGGACTTGATCAAGAATAGGTATATGACGAACAATGTTTACTTTTCCGATTACATAAAATAAAGATATAATATTTGATTCTAATTTATAAACAGAAGAAATACCTACTGCACTTGAAATTGCTGATAAATATTCTTTTTTGTCCAGACTCCATTGAAATATTTATTTTTTGCAAATGCACTACCTGATGCCTTATAGCATGGATTTTACATTATGTATACGCCTATCTCATATTCAATAAAGGTGGATAGCATATAAGGTAGTTTGCAAATTGAGAGAAATCATCCCACTCCAAGTCAATGGAATTTAGACCAATTAGTTATTCTTCCTTTCTGCGGAAAACTCTGGAAAATATCATTGAAGTATACAGGGATTCTATGAACCAGGTGCTAAGTATGAATACAACAACTGCAGATATATTGAAAAACATACTAGTGACCTATATAGAAAGATCTCTGAACTGCGTGGAATTTACCTTAATTTCCTTCTTGGAGCGCCTTCCATAACGTAAAACCGTGATCAATCCCTTCAAATTTAATGGCATATAGTCTAGAGCTTCTAATATTATCAGAGTTTCAATACGAGGTACCACAACTCTGGAACCCGAATGTTAATATTCTACTTATGAAAAAGAGCAGTGTCGACTACGGTCAAATATCCTATCGGAAGTTCAGAAGACTCCATTTACTTAATGGTAGTGTTAACTAACAACTGACCTAATTTATCTTTAGAAATGACTTTAAAATCACACACATTAACTTATGCACATCGGTTGGGGGTCTTTGAAGCCGCAGAGCACGTGTCGTACTAGATTACCAGACCGGAATCTGCTGTTTCGATAATGGTCCCAGACTGGGCTGGGCAGAAAAATCATGGTTGAGGTAAACATAATCTAAGAGCAACATATTATGATAAGATTTATAATTGTTGTCCAAACATATTATGATCAAATATAGTCATCTTTATCAACCATGATCATAATATGTTCAGAAGTAATCATATTATGATCCAAAGCAATCATAATATGAGCTGAAGTAATAATATTATTACCCAATGAAATCATATTATTATCCGAAATTATCATATTACATTAAAAGTTCTTTTTGGGAAAACAATATTTAATTTTAATAGGTTTTAGTTTTAATGCACTAAAAACAGACACTAAAAATTTACTTGAAAAAATATCATAGTTTAGACAAACACCAATAATAAACAATATGTGTATGACAACAATATATTGTTACAATGAATACAGTATAGTTATCGTAACCATGCCGAACCATGTTTTTCTCTGCGTGTAGCTATGGATGGCAAGGGTTAGATGGCCTGAGCTCTTCAGCGTGGTGATTTTACATTGATACATGTAGTCATTGTACGAAAAGTTAAAAATTGTGTGTTCCATGGTACTGGTAGACGAATTGAATCCACCAATAAACGAGAGATCATGAGGTAAAGGCAGGTACTCTCGTTAAACTTATCATGTATGTGCAACTTGTATAATATTTATGGATAAAACATCGCCTGAACAGAATGAAAAACACTCTCCATTGTTTAACTCTAATAAACACTCATATGGTTTTATGATAAACCTACTAAAAACTATAAGTTGAAAACGTCTGTCAACATTGATCTCAACGATTAGTCTCCAAACTATTTCCCAATATACGTACTAAATATGTTATAAACTACAATTTTAATTTCCCTGAAAACCAATAATTTCACCCATTAAAAGTGTTAATAATAAATAAACCATAAAAACGCTAAAAATTCTCATAATTGAATTATGGATGAAGCCACAAATAAAAGCCATCATCCATCGAATAGCAACTACTAACAACAATTAAAAAGTCATAAAAAAATTGGTTTAAGGGAAAAACAGCAGCCAATAACTGACTCCAACCGCAGCAGTGCATGCCATGCACAGACACACACTCACTCACATATGAAAAGAACACTGAGACATGTAGGAAACGAAACATTATGATCAGCAGGAGCTGCAGAAGCGGCCATGTGTTTATTTCACCAAAAATAGTTCTTCTAATAGCTCTGCATAGAGTTAGAGAGACATCAAAATGGGACAGATAAAAATCAACTGGAAAACAGACTGCAATATTGATTCTTGGAAAAATCTATAAAAATTCAAATTTAATAGTCAAAAACACGGAATGTTTCATACAAGAAAATATAATAAAAACAACGAAACAAATAATAAACGAATATTTTGTATTAAATGGAAATTGATGAAAATCCATCTACATGTAACTATTGGAAAAACATTGGGGAGATATTAAATGGGAATTTTGTGAAAACAAATTGAGAAGAAATGTTTATTAAAAAAAGCTATAAAATATATTTTTCTATGTAGTATATTGAATGCAATGGGAGCTAGTTAACTGACAGAATTGGTCGAATCTGGGAGACCTTACAAATAATTATAAAGGTTTTTTTTTTAAATTCTAACGACAGACAAAATTACTTTAAAATTCTTGTTACAAAACTATGAGATAACTATTAAAAATTCAGAAATTTTCAACAACAATTTCAGTTTAGTGGTCTGCCTAAAAAAACATTATTATATCTTTTAACATTTCGAAAAACCACGTGACAGCTTACGTTTATAGATAAGATAACCAGATTTTAGCCATCATTAAAGTTGTGGTATTGCTAAGCCATTTGGGAAGTCCACAATAATATTGAATGATATTGACATGTTGTTTCAGTGTGGAAAGAAGTAGAACCGAGACAGACCATTATAGCTGAGAGTTTTCCTGATAGCATTTCTCTAGGTTTCACCACTGAGATAATAAGGAATATGATAACCTAGAATACCATAGCAGAGAGTTCACGATTAAAATCGATGGGCAAGGCATATTTGTTTCAATTAGGCTCCTAATTTTTAGTAATCAGGAAAATTTAGGATAACTAGACTATGAATTGTATTTTCTCAAAGAATTGTAAATTATTATGAATATGATCTTAATCTTCCTAAGATCCTCATGAACTCAAATCGTTGCTCTGATATTAAATTGATCAGCAAGAACCATAATGAGCTTCAAAATGTTCTCCATAGTTTTACATTTGTTTCGATAATTGCTGAGTTAAATAGGAAATGATTTCAACAAGGAATAATTTTGTATATCAGATAACTTGGCCATTCAGTTTTGGGGAATATAGAATCTCCCAAAATCTGTTTCTAAGCAGTAGATATTACTTATAGTAGCCTAAATTCCAATATTGACGTTTTCGAAGAGATTACGCAAAGAAAATGCCGTGGCCTTCAGCATCTTATTTGCTGAAAGTGACTTGGCAGTCAATGTGTTAATAAAAAATTAAATAAAATACGTTTTCATGTGTTTCTGAAACTAAATTTTTAAAAAGATCTGTATTTACTATTTTCCAAGTTACAGTAGGGTCTAGATATTTCGGCGGGAGCTGGCGGCTACAATTTTTTTCACAAGGACATTCCCCAGAAGTTTCTTTAAATGATGGTAAGCTATATAACATTCTTAGAAAAAAAATATCAGTATATTTGAGACCCAAGTTTAAAGGACTATAACAGGAAAATGGAGAGGTCCATAAATATAAGATATACACTTAATAAAAGCTTATATCAATGTTTATCTATGTTTTGAAGTATGAATTTCTATATGCTAAAACAATTGAGATATATCTAATTTAGTAAAGCAGTAAAATATTAAAAAAAATTAACGAAAATATGATTCAAAATTTTTTGAACTTTTGGCGCTTCTGCCGAGAAAACGAAATGTCCAATTGAAAAACCAATTGTTTTGGAGGAGAGCAGATTGTCAGCTTCCGAAAAAACATAGTTTTTCCAAATTCTGAAGATACCGATTTTCATAATTTTGTTAGATTTTGATTTGGAACCACAGTGCCTAGATAGATTTTCCGACAGAGCTTGGTATTATTCAGTATAGGAATTTTAATACAGCACAGAGATTGTACAGAGACTGAATTTTTGAGTTAAAGTTGGACGTATATAGTTTTCTGCGTTGCTGGAGTTTTAACAACCTTAAAGTTTCATTCTAAATGATTTAATAAATTAGGACACATGCACTGTAGTCAATGCGATTTATCTGGCTGCTGAACTGCTATATGACACACGACTATGGAGTTGGATATGTCAACTCTACCACTCTGAAAGCGATGGCCATAGCCATCCCCCTAATAATATGCTTAAATGGCAAGCTACCATCAGGGGTATCTACGCTATTAATCAGGTAGTACGCCAGTCTGATTTTAATTTCTTCATATTAGAAAAATCAATTAAATTGTAGAGTTAGCACATATTCTTCGAATAGTATCAAAAATTTATAAAGTTTGATCTATGGAACTCCAAATTGAGTGGAACATAGGGTCTTAGTTGTCTGTTTGGACATTAATGCGAACTTTAGATAGAAGATATTCGGAATCGAAAATACCATTAAATAGGGTTAGTAAAAATTTATTGCGATGATTCTTCTACTTTTTAATGTTCTAAGTTATATGAGTGCATGTCGACTTCGGTATGGTGGAATATGAGGAATTGTTTTTGTACAGACTTTTTGTGACATATGGATCAATAAATGTCTGAAATGGCTTCCCTGGCTTTCATCGAGATACGATGTCTATGCTTTTCGAATTGGAATTATTGAAATTACCGAACTTAGGGTGCAGTTATTAATATTCGGACTTTAAAATTGTTCTACCTTTCGTCTAACTATATTAACAATAAATCCGTTTGGTACTACACAGTCAATATTCTATCTGATCCTGCGGCAAAATTTATAAAATGGATTGATTTTTAATCACCAACAGTTAGGAAACTCTGGAAGTACTGATGGACTCACATTTTCCCTGCTGTCAAGAGCTTGACACATATCCATTTGAGAATCTGCATACTGATGTTAACGATATACGGATTACAGTACCCCGAATGTGAATGTCAATCAGAAGCTTTTATTTATATAAATCAGCTGGACATTAGGACATTACACTAGCAGACCTACAACACGTTGATGTCATAGCTCTTACTGGCCTTTAAATCTTGTCTATGACATGTTCTAAGAAGATATACTTCATAGAAGGTAGTTTTCATGCCAAATGGATGAAAATTAGTCTTTCTTCCTTTCTGCTAATGCCTCCGAAAACGATCACCGAATTCTACAGTAGATCATCGCTCATACTCTACCCAATATCAATGGTAGATAGACTGAATGTTCTCTAGTGGGCTATATAGAAAAATCTGCCTTCTTGAATATATAGAGTGTCTTCAACAGCGTGAAAGTATGATCAGTGATTGACTTTACTCATGGCCACTGACCGAGAGGGCAAAGCCAAAGATGCTATCGGAAGTTCTGGAATCTATAAATACAATATAAAATTGCATGTTTTACTAATATAAAGATCGATGGAATCAACCTCTCGCTAGCCGATTATGCCAAATACCTCGGGCAGATATAGGATAAATTTTATTGGTAACGAATTACTCATAAGAGTGAAAACTGCTACTGCTACAAAAAGTAGATTGGCCATTGTAAATTTAAATTTTTAATTTTTTAACCCAAAACTATACATATTATCTCTAACATATAATAGCTACTGTAGGGTTCATACCTACATATTATATAGATATTAAATATAAGAAAATATCAAAATACAATTTTTATTGATTATTTGTTTAGTATTGGTCGTTAACAATGTTAAACAGAGGCCAAAGCAGCAGAGAGCAACCTAAAGTAAAAACATCTTAGCAAGAACAAATCAAATCTATTGAAGGGATGCTAAAGGGTCTCGTAGTTGCATTAGCAAATGCTCGTTGGAAACGCGTGTTTCTTGCAGCAAACAACAGACAATATTTATGAAATTTTTATTAACGAGCGGCAAGGGCGTCATCAACATCTTTTAGACAAAAGATCATTTTATAGGTCGCGTTCTGCAGGGGTAAAATATTTATATTTACTATATGAGAGTTGTAATAAAAACACATTATTTTTAAAATTTTATTACTTTACAAATGTTTTCCAAACAATTATTACACCAAAAACAAATTTTTATTTTCACATTAATTTGTTAGATCTAACGAAAAATTCATTTCTTTTCAACATTCTTTTTGATTTAACATTAAGATACGCATAATATTTTCGAAAATGTAGTGTGGCTGTGTGAGGAAGGAAACAAAAGAATTGAAAATGTGATCCTAATATGGCCTCTGAACTGGCCTTGTCCTTGTTGCAGGGTAATAAAAAATTAAATAATAAAATTTATAATTACTCACAGACATTTACACATAAACTTAAACAAATAAATAATAAAATATAAATAGTATGGTTTTAAATTTAGAGCAAATAGAATAGAAATAGAATTTAATAGAGGCGATAGTTGGAGGAGCCATAAATTCATATCGCTCATGATCGTTTCGTTTTTCTGGGAATTTTCAAGCCTTTTTTCTATTTTACCCTTTCAAAAACACACTGATTTTATGACGACGAGGATGATGATGGTACATGTTATGAGTTCAAAACTAATAAAAATATTTATTTTATTTTTTTTGTTTTATTACAAGTTGGTAAAACTTATTGTTATTTTTATATGTTCGTTTTATTTTTATGGTGATTTTTGTATCCTTTAGTTTTATATCTTTTGCTCGGACAACAATTAGTGGTACAATTAGGTATTAATGCTACATGTTGCATACTTACTTACATCACACAGTCATAAGTAATGAGAGATGGGTAATGTTTTTATGCAATGCGTCATTTGTTTTTGTGAATAAAACACACACATACTTGTACACAGTGTGGCAAGTACGAGTACTTACTTGCATCCATTCAAAGACATTTTCATACATTGTTGCTCGGCTTGATGTGGTGTTGAGTAATAGCCCAAGTAATGGACTGTTAAGATCATAAAATATTGAAAGTTCTTTAAAAAACAATTTGATAAGAAACGATTAATATGCCATAAAAAGGCTGGACACAAAAACTCTGAAATCAAAACACTTACCGAAAATAAACTCTATAAAATGTTTAGTGAAACTTATATATTTAAATGTGCTCGTATTTGGAAGAATTTAAATGATTTCAACCTTTTAAATCATATTTTTATTTTAATCTTTGCCGACTAATCTCTAAATAGTTTAATTTAAGTGATGAATAAGAAAGTTTATTGAAGAATTTAAAGCCAGTGTTTTAACTGCTAATGGATAAATGGAATTTCAAAGAACACAGGTTTTATATTAAAATAAAAAAAAATATTTCTCCAAATGCGAATTACTCTTCTTTTAACAGTTTTTTGGTTTGAGTTTATATTCAATTTAATTATGTATTTAATCCTAGATATTGCTCAATGAGTTTTCTGATCACCCGAAGTTTATTAAAGTATCTTTAGAGGACGGTTTTAATAAAATGTTCAACATTACACATTAAATATGAACCGATTAAGATATTGTAATAAAATTTGAAATATATATAGATCGAATAATCTTATAATTAACTAATTGATATTTTTTGCAGTTGTATTTACTTAAAAAATTATATCTCAACCGACACAATTTTGTTTTTCAGTAGTTCAGAAAGTGATTCTGAGTCGATCGGTATACTTGTTAGACTAATATTTTGTAAGAAAGTATGGTAGGTCAAGCCCAACTCTATATTTACCCTACACTGAGTAAATGAACAAAAACTTTTTTTTAATTTTAATAATTTATTTTCGTGAATGATTTTCGGAAGAACAAAATCCAATTTTTTCAAAAATTACAAGGTCCGACCAACAAATTTTGAGAGAAGAGACAAAAAAAAGACACGTGTATCGGCGTTTTGAAAGTTTACATCTGAATTTCATTTGAGGGGGGTTAATGTTTCCCAACTCTGGCACATTCTTATTGCTAATCGGCTTAGGAAACCATGTGATCCTTACATTTTAGGTATAAAATGTGTTCAGCAAATTTATGTAAAATGTTACGGGGAATATTTTTGTAGAATATACTAACCCTCTAAATCCTCAAGGCATAGGTCTTTTTTGTCCTTCTTTTAAAACAAAGCAAAAAACACCATTAAAACAGTGATTTAGGGGGTTAAAATGTTCCTCAAAAATCGTATCCGTGAAATTTTACTATAAGTCCTTAAATACACCTAAACAGAAAATTCAACCAGAAAGTCAGAAATAAGACATAACAAAAGAGAGCCCTGGGTTAATTTTGCTTTTATTAAGAATTTTATTTTAAAGTACCCCAAAAATTTACCATGAAAAAAAATAGTTCAAATTTAACTAAAAATCACTAATATCTCTATTATTTTACCTTCGATAGCTAATTTGGACAGGAAGTATTCTATAATTACAATTTTTTAGCTCTAGGCAATTCCACTTCATTATCATACAATGTCCAGCATATTTCAGCTATAAGCGTTCTTCAATAGGTGCGCATGTCTGATGAAATTGTTCACAATGCTCATCAGATTCTATTGACAACTGGTTCTCAAAGTAATCCATAAGGGAATTTAAAAAATAAATTTTTGTTGAATTTTGGTCAAAAATTTCATCAGACATGCTAAATTTATAGGGTACTTTAAAATAAAATCCTAATAAATGCGAAATTAACCCTAGGCTCTCTTTTGTTGTTTTTATTTCTGACTTTCTGGTTGAATTTCCCGTTATGGTGTATTCAGGGACTTATAGTAAAATTTAATTTCGGATAATATTTTTCCGCAACACTTTAACCCCTTAAATCCCTGTTTTAATTGTGTATTTTGTTCTTTTTTAAAAGAAGGACAAAAATGACCCATGCCTTGAGGATTTAGACATATTCTACAAAAATGTTCTCCATAACATTTTACATACATTTGCTGAATACATTTTATACCTAAAATGTAAGGATGCCGATTAACAATAAGAATTTGCCAGTGTTTTTTTGTCTCCTCTATCAAATTTTATTGGTCGGATTGGTGTCATGGGCCGATCGCAATAAATGGTGGTGAAGGGTATAAATATATGTACATACGTTTTTATACACACCATCAAAAATATGGGTTATAAATTGATTATGTCATTCCGGATGTATTCATTGTAGACCCACAAAATTATATATATTCTGGGTCTTCATAAGATTCATAGCTATGTCCATCCGTCCGTCTGTCTTTGGAAAACACGATAGGGCCCAAACGAAAGGAGCTAGTTGGATGAGGTTTTTCACAAATACTCTTTGTTGATAAATTTTTAAATTTGGCAATAGCGGTCCATAATTTCAACTAGCCCCCATATAAATGTCCCCCCGTAATACTGTTTGTGCAGACATAAATATATTGATTTTGCGGCAATCCTCATAAAATTTTGCACAAATTAGTTTTAACTACTTTGATATTATACTGTAAAGTATTGCGAAAATCGGGTAACATTTGTCTATAATTGTATTATAATAACTAATATCGTGATGAAATTGGAAATAAACAAATCAGTTTACCAACATTTGTGAGGATCGTTCCATAATTTATTTTATTTCCCATATAATCCCTGTTTTTGCTATTTATAGTTTTTTTTTGCCAATTTTTAGAATTGTTTATATCGAAATATTTACTTTTGCAATTTCCTTTATATATTTGAAGATAATACATTGAAATTTTGCTCACGTTATTCCTATTATAAAAGTGCAATTTTTGTTGAAAAGAGTACGAATTGACCCATGATTTCTCCTAGCACCAATTCACACTCTTGGTTTTTTTTTAAAAAAATGTTAACATTTAAATGTATCATCATTTTAAAAGTAAAAATTCAAATTTTAATAAAAATTTAAAAATAATAGTTTGCTTTTTATACCCTACACCACCATAGTGGCGAGGTTATAATGTGTTTGTGCAGATGTTTGTAACGCCCAGAAACACGTGCACCACAAAGTATACCGATCGATTCAGAATCTCTTTTTGAATCGTTTAAACGATGTCCGTCCGTCTGGCTGGCTGTCCATGTAATTCTTGTGTGCAAAGTACAGATCGCAATCATTTTAACGTGCATAAATAGCTTAAAAATGTTGGGATACACACAAAATTCAACATAGTTAACTCTCATGTAGACATAAATCACACGACCAAATTTCATAGTGATTGGTCCATAATTAGTCATAGCTCCCATATAAGGCCCACTTCCGAAAATCACTCAAAAATATAAATTATTGAAATTTTAAAAGAAAAATGTTTTTGCTCTTTTACTTAGGCTTGACCGACCATACTTTCTTATTTGTTTTTTGTTATTTTTTTTTTTTGCTATTTTTCATTTTTTTAAATATTTTCCTAATATTTTTTTTTGCTATAAACATCGATTCTTGTCTATCTGGAGATAAGTGACCAATACAAGAATGTATTCGGAATCGTACGTCTGTTTGGAATTTCCTGTTAATTGGAACTGTGAGTTTGAAATGGCATATTAATTCGGAAAATATATTGATTGTGCCCCTTCGTGTATTGTACAATGCATAATGTATGTACATATGTATATTATTCCTGATTTCTATTGAGAATTTATGGAAAATTGAGTTTCTTCTCCTTCATAATTATTAACAAAATGTTTTATTACATCCGATTCTTACAGAACACCATAACATTATTAATATTTTGCGCAGTCAGCAGACATCCTGTTTTATTCCCATGACCATAAATCATCACAAGAAGAAGGAAGAATAACTAAAAATAAATAAAAGATTAAATACATACAGATTTTCTGTGTATGTGTCAAATATTTGTACAACAGCTTTTATTTGATAATTACACATTAATGTGCAAATCTCAAACAAGTGAGTTGAACTTGTAAGGCCCGACAACAAGGACACTGCCACCAACACACACTTGCACTTGCCCGAAAGGCACAAAAGAAGCGATTTGCTCACCCCCAAACAAGCTGGGAAACGGAAATATGCGCATAATAATGAACAACAACAATAATAAACAAACAAACAAAAAAATAATATTTACATTAGTTACCATAAATCTACACACACACACTCATTTTGATTCATATGAAAATCATTTCATAAACAATTCATAATACCAGGACGTACACACTACTCTGCATGACAGTAGCTTCATATTGTGGCCCACAGCAAAGGAGTTGTTATGTTATGTTGCATTAGACAGGCGCCAACAAAATATGTAAACATAACGCCTTCCGTGGCACGTGCCATCACTTTGTGTTTAAATTTATAAATGTCTGAGGCAAAAAACTCCAACCCTAATTATTGTTTTTGGAACAAGGCACTTTATCCTTTTTACAGCAAATGCTCACTTTTTACTATCGTTTCTGCAGTAGTAGTTGTTGCCTTTGTTTGCCAATAAGGCAAACTGCTTATTAATAATAAAATCATAAAAAGAAAATTATTTCTACCCGGAATATGTTTAAGAACATTGCATGTTGCCAGCGGAAATTTGTGAAAGGAATGGGACAATATTAATAAAGTTATGAAATCAACCACCACTTTATGCCCAACAAGGATTCAAATCAATTCATATAGTTGTTATAGCTGTTGTCCTTAGACAGGAAAAGCATATGCTTTTGCTGTCATAATGACAATAATTTTCCGCTTGCACTTTGTCAACACATTGTCAGCGTTTTGTAGTCTGAAATAACAAAAAAAAACACACACACATTCATACTTTTACAGCAAAAGGTTTTGCCAACCAGCAGTCTTGGTGTGGAATATCAACCCCACGAATTATGAAATTATTTTCCATAATAAGTTGTAAGCGTGTGTCCTTTTGTCTGTGTCTCTTAGTTTATGAATTTGTATGACTGACTGTCTTTTTGTTTGTTTTTGTCTTGTGTTAAATGGAGTCAACATTGCACGAGTTCTATTACATTTTGAGTATGAGTTTGTTCCCTTCTCTTCTCTGCCTACTGTGGAAATCTGTATAATTTCATAATTTTGAAATTTAAAGATATTTTATGCTGTTCACCGAACGCGTGTCTGTATTTAGTGTCTATTATCCGGTGAACATATTTATAATGTCATTTGTATTTGAATAAATGATGTAAAACTTGAGGATTTTTTGATAATATCTTGTCATCGTTGTCATCTAGGGTTGTCATTCGAATGAAAACTATAATATATTTTTTATTCGAATAACAACATTTTTGAATTTCGATTAAAGAATTATTCAATCAATAATTATCGATTAATCGAATAGTAAAATAAATTTATTTTCAAGTTAAAATCAAAAAACAATTGAGGAGGTCCATAACAAACTTTTAAAATTTTTCTGGTTTTTAATATATTTTATTTAATTCTTCAAATAATATTTTTTATTCGTTATTCAATCGAATAATCGTGGAAATTTTAAAATTTTATCGATCACTCGAATAATAAAATAATTATATACATTTATTCGATTAAAATAAAACTTGAATAATTGACAACACTATTTTCTTTTTTCTTTATTGAATTTTTCTTTTGAGAAATTTACAATAAGTATTAAAATCTTAACCTAAACTAAAACTAAAGTTATTATTGCCGCTGCAATGTCCAATATGAGTGCTCGTTAAATGACTAGCTGGTCCGATAGTAATTTCCAATAGTCTCAGTTGTCTATGCCCCTCAAATGACAGCAACTCCCTAAGAAGGAGGTTTGGATGATCCATTAGTTTTGAAATGTATTTTAGACTGGAGAGTTTGATATCCTCGAGTATTATGTGGACATTGATATCCCCATGGATATTACTATTGCGAATGTAACATGGGGCACCTGTTATTGTCCTTAACAGTGCTGACTGCTTTCTTTGCAATTTTTCAACGTTAAATGAGGAGGCTGTTCCCCAGTTCCCCCGATTTTATAATTGTTTTGTACATAAGCACTTTGTATTCCAAGTCTAGAGCAGACAGTGGGCCAATTAGCCAGTACAATTGAACAGATTTTAATTTTATTTGGATAACCTTGGCTTCAATATGGTGGGACCCTTTTGTCATCCAAAGAATGTTAGGCAACTGACATTAAGGGTATTATTTTATATTTAGTTCATCAGTGATGCAAACTATTTATGACCAAAAAGAGCAGAGGAGAAGGCCAAAAACGTGCTAATACTTTTTGTTAAATCCAATTGAGAACAAATCATCAGTACTGCAATATTATGGAAACGTATTTGGTCGATTTACTAGTTCTAATATTCACGACTCGGCGGCTCGGCGTAACCGACTCTTAGGCGTTCGGCGCAGGTCTCTGCTGGTTGGTTATGATAACACAGTACAACACGAAACACACCAACACGTGATAAAAGACAAAAAAAAGACCCGTGTCTCACAGTTTTGCCCAAAGTTATGCTCTTTTTATGTGCCCCCAAAGATTGTGGGTGTCATTTTTGCAAAAAAAGTAATAATTTTCTCAAGCTCATATCTCGCAAACCGTTCGTCATAGCTCCCATATAAGGCCTGCTTCCGATAATCACTTTAACGACCATAAATCTCTTACACATAAAATTCAATACAAATAACTCTCATATAAACATAAATAATCCCACCTAATTTTATGATGATCGGTCCATAATTAGACATAGCTCTCATATAAGGCACTCTTCCGAAAAGGCCCTCAACAAAAATCTCTTAAAAATGTTGGTGTACACATACAATTCAACACGAATAACTTTTATATAGGCATAAATAATATGACCTAATTTCATGGCGATCGGACCATAATTGGTCATAGCACTATTCCGAAAATCATTCTCGAAAATAAAATAAAGAAATTTTAAAAGAAAAATGATTTTGCTCATTTACTTAATATAGGGTATATATGGTCGGACTTGACCGACCATACTTACTTCTTTTTATTATTTTTGAAATAGATAGCATAATATCTCAATGTTGAAGTAAAGAAAAAACAAATGAAATTTAAAAATTTTCGGGAAATTTTCACTTCATATGTTCTAGAAAGTTGTTTATTGAGATCTTAGGTACATTTTTGTACAGCGTACTCTCATAAGCGGACACCTATGGGACTGACAAATTTGTCCGGTTTTGAGAGTAGAAAATAATTCCAAAGAATTTTTTTGGGACTGAAAAAAGTGTCCGTTTATGGGACGTGTCCGCTTTAGAGAGGTGTCCGCAAAGAGAGAGTACACTGTGGTTGATTATTTCTTTGAATTTTGAACGGTTTGCTCCTGTGGGCCTGAACAGGGGAAAAAGGTAAAAAAAATCGATTTTTTTTAAGTTTTTTGCGATTTTGATCTTGAAGATGAGTGTTTTTCATCTTATATGTTCACAATTTTTTTATGACAAGAGCTACAACTTTGCCTCAGAGAGTAAATCAAAATTCCGAACGGTATGCAAGATATGAGCCTGAGAAAATTATAACTTTTTTGCTAAAATGGGTCCCCTAAAAAAATTGCACGACTTTGGACAAAACTGGGAGACACGGGTCTTTTTTTGGTCTTTTATCACGTAGTGGTGTCCGTATATGGTTACATTTCCATGACTTAAAAAACTTACACACAGTATAATCGTTGCGTGCTACTCATGCAGCAATTTCATCCTAAAGTAGGGAAATTGGGTACCATACGAATTGAAACTGAGATACCTTGAAAAACGATTTTGATTTTTGAACGCTATAAAAGAAAAGCATTTTTGCACCGAATCATAACCAGAAGCCTAAGAGATCCTATATGAAGCCTACCCATCCAGCCGAATCGCCACCAAAGCCAAATATCCATGTCTCTAAGGTAATTCTCTGTATTTGGTGTGACCAAAAGGATCCTAACTATTATAAGCTGCAGAAATCTGGTCAGGCCATCACAGGCAACCTGTACCGAACACAACTGATTAGTTTGAAGTGAGCATTTGCCGAAAAACGCCCAGAATATTCTATCATGACAGCGCTCGGCCACATATTGGGAAGTTTTGCCTCACCCTCCTTATAGTCCAAACCTTGCCCCGTCCGACACTATGCGGAACGATTCACTTCAGAACAGAGAATCCGAAATTTGCTTGATTCGTTCTTGGCCTCAAAAGATGAGCAGTTCTTTTGGCGCGGAATCCATATGTTGCCAGAAAGATGGGAAAAGTTTATAGCTAACATTGAATAAATTTATACTGTACAAATGTTTCAAAATAATAGCTAAAAATTTCAAGAAGTCCCGCATTTTTAAGTTATATACCCAATAAATAGGACTAGAATTATGGATTTGGAATAAAATTCTGGATTTATGAATCCAAAGCTTATAATGTGGATCTGTACAATGATTTTATTCAATAATCTCATACGATTTTCCTTATGATGCCAATTCCCTCTACGAAAAGTTCTCTAGCTAATATATAAATATTAATTGGAAATTCTTTAATAATGAATATTGTAAAAGCACTTTACAAAGGAATCTTTATACTCTACATTAAATTTAATTTGACACTAAATTCCATTATTTTAAACAAACATATTTGAACAGCCATTTACATTAATTAATGAATTTTAATAAATTATCGAGAAAATTTTAATTTCTATTTTGGGGGTTTCGAAGAAAACTTATCAAAAATCAAAAAAATATTGTATTTTATTTTCATACTTACATAAATTACGTTATAATATTTTTTTGATATTTTTAGAAATTCATTTAATATTTTCAAAGTAATAACAATAAATTTCATAAATGTATTTTAAAGGAAACTAACCATTAAGTATGTGCCAAGAAAAGCGGCACGTTCCAAAACGATTTAATAAATGAAAGAAAAATTAAGAAAAAAAAACTTTAGCTGAAACTAACAATGCAACAGTGGCAAGAGGGGTATGAAGGCTGGCAGGCAGACAAAACGATACAAGAGGCAGTTATAACAAAATATCGAACATAAATTAAATTAATTATGGCATCATATCTACACCATGCCACACATTAGCTCATTCGATTGTTTCGTTACTTCGCTCGTTCACAATGCGACAAACTGCAGACGATGTGGCAGCAAGTTTTTTTTTTAAATTCAAGCAAAACAGCAACATTTTGTGTCTTTTCTGCTTTTTGTTATCGTTTTTTTATTTTTACATTTTAAATCCAGCCAAACCATAAGTGGAAATAATAAAAGCACACATACACACCCAAACAATGCATATTAACTAAGAAGAATCTTAAAGATCTTATAAAGCAATTAGCTTAAAAGGCTCTCAGATACACACGACTAATGGTGGAGCAGGGGGAGGCAGTAGGAGGGGGATGGGACGAACGCACACATATGTAGTGTAGTAGTTCATACATAAATTCATACTCATAAGCGAGTGTTTTGTAATGAAATACATAAGATCGTCAACTACGACTGCCACCACCACCACGATCTCTCTCCACCAGTTCTGCTACCACACCGCGCAACACTCTGGCTCATTAACCATAATCTAAGACAATAACCATACATGGTGTTTGGGGGGGAAATATTTATATGAATTACGAGGGCTGTGCGACATATTTTCAAGATTTAGAACACAAAAGTAGTCACTTATTTCATAAGATATGAAAACTGTTTTGATATTTAACTTGAAGATCGGTAATTTTTCCCATTTAGATTATTCTCGTGATAATCTCTAATAATACAATTTAGCAAAGTTTCAAACTTGTTGATGAATATTGATTATTTTAATATATGTAGTTCAAATCTGATAATTTGCATAAAACCTGGATTCTTTAATTTTTTTTTTACTCTGAACTCCATACACAACCCTCGTTATCCAAATTAAACTTAAATTACAACAAAAAAAAACATTTAACGCACAAAAATAAAAACAAAACATGTACAAACAAAAATGTTGCTACTCAAAAATGTCAAAAACTACAATTATTTATACAAACTAAAACATTTTTAAAAGCAATTAGAAAAATGTGGCAACATGCTTGTTACTTGCAGCAAAGAAAACATACACACACACTCATTCATTCACACATAGCAGCATTTTTCAATTGCATTTCAAATGTTTATACAAATGACACAAATGAACTGCATCAGCCACTCGTCAGCTTCATCATCATCATCATCGTCTACATCTTGTAAGTTGTTGTATGAACATCACTAGAGGATGTTTAGATTTTGCTGTCTCTATATGTAGAATGATGTGTCTCCAAAGCCATCAAAATAAGACGAAAGAGATCTCTTATCAAAATGCTTACTAGAATAGAATTGAGTCTCCCCAATACTTGTGACACATCATATTGTAATAATGTCAATGACAAATCACGCGCACACGTCAAAAATCTCGTGTCACATTTATCAACTGTCAATTCAAAATGTAGTTCAATGTTCGATTGAAATCCTACAAGTTCATAAGAGGGTCTTTGCTATGTTAATGCTTCCCTCTCTACTCGTACATTCGTCGTGTCTGTTCTAAAATTAGTTTCCAAATATTGTTACAAATGTGTTGATTTCCAAACAACTGTAGCATTTTTATTTAATTGCTTAATATTTTATATTACAATATTTTATCCACAACTAAAACCACTTGAGACATTTTAAATATTATATGGATGGATTTTTTTATCTAGATTAATATTTTGTAGTAGTTATTGTATTTACATACTCATATAAGTTTATTCTAAATATATCAGACAAATAGCGGGCCGACACTTGCCAAGGTTAGATTTAATAGGTTGCTCGCAAATATCAAATACATTAATATACACAAATAGGAATCGACTAGAATAATTCGTAGGAAATTGCAAATATTGTGGCTATCGTTGGAAAGATCACGTACTTTTGAAAAATTCAACCAGATCCATAAGTGGCATATCTTTGAGACAGTCCAGATCATAACAGCGACTCACATGTGTTTGGAATACATCCAATCACACAGTGCCCAAAAACACAAGAAGTCTGATCTAGTCAAGAGAATATTTTTACTTTCCGTTTTTATGTCAATGAAGGTCAGAACATGTTCCAATCATACACCTGTGCTCGGTCTCTCAAAATGATCCTTAACCGATCATATTCGACATTCACAGAATTTCCCCTTATGCATTCAAAACCCCGCACCCATACCAACTAGAGATGGTGATTTCTAAGCTGTATATATTTCCACTTCAGTATATTGGATCTGATAGCTTTGACTATCCTACTTGATGTATATGAATATCTCGAAATAAAGAAATTTTATCATTTTTAATTTTTGTTATCTTCAAAACAACATGGCTAATTGTACCCTAAACCACTATGGTGGAGCTTATTATGCTTTTTAACATAAAAGTTTTGGTCCAAACACTTACCATATGCTATCAATCTGAGGGTTTCGGGTTCGATTCTCGCTCTGGGTGTATCTGCAGACAAGCAAAAAGCCTCATAGTTTGTTTTTGTTTAAAAAAAAGAAGTTAATCAATCGATTACGTTATCCAAAAATAGTGGAAAAGTCGACTTCGTTTATGTTTGTTTAAATATTTAAAAATATTAGTTTTTCTCATCAATAAATCCGGCAACAATATATTTTCTACATTAAAATAGGATAAAAAGATATATTTTCATAAATTAGCAAAAGTCGTAGGGTTAAAAAGTCAGCTATATACCACTCATTTAAATCAGTTTTATTTAAATTTTAGTTACCGTAGGAAAATCTACTATAAATGGTTAAATTCCGTTGGTAAGGGAGGATCAGAGAGTTAATTTTGTGAATTAGCAAGATCAATATTTCTGTTCCGTAGGACCGTATCTAAATACCAATCCAATAAATCCAATTTGCTCTCACTCATTCTCAATTTTATTTCATTGCATATTATTGTGAACAGTTACCCAGCACAATTGCAATGTGTTAGTTCATTGATAAACTGTGTCTCTCAGCGACGGCTGACTACCTTTGATCTAATATTCCTGATACTGCCGTGTAATACCTTGGCTATATACAGTATAGAAATCCATTAAACTTTACTGTCTAATATTATGTCCTGAATCTTGGCATATTTTGATACAACCAGAAATTTATACCAAAGTTGTTGGATATTGTTGTTCTTTTAGTCGTGATAATACTAATTCCTTCACTTCAGACAGATGGTTAAGACATTTACCTATTACTACAAATACAACATCATCAGCATATGTCACTACTCCAACTCTAAAACCTCCTGTGCTCCAAAAGATCTTTATTATTTTTATACCCAACACATCCATAGAGGCAACGGTATACTCAGGGTCACTTTCTGAAACCTATTGAAACTGACTGAATTAGGTGCATTATTTCATCTAGCCCCCTATCAAATGTCCCCCCAAAGTAGGACTTTTTTGTCATAAATGTCTAATTTATTTAGGCATCCACACAAATTCCTCCACAAATAAGTTTTATATAAATGGAAATCACATTTAGAAATCAATAAAAAAAATAAAAATCTAATCGGATCAATCAATAATTGAAAATCTCTTAAACATGTTGGTATCCATATACAATTCAACAGAAATACGTTTCAAACTGACATAAGTCACATGACCTAATTTCATTGCGATCGGTCCATAATTAGTTATAGCCCACTTTCATATAGACATAATTTGATGACGAACGATCCATAATTGGTCATTGCTCCCGTTTAAGGCCCACTTCCTAAAATCGCTTTAATGATTATAAGTCTCTGAAAAATAAAATTAAACAGAAAAAGGGTTTCATATATACATTGTGCACGCGACATATTTTTATCGATCTATAATTGTCCATAGCTCCCATATAAACCAGATTCCGAAAATCCCTTTAACGATCATAAATCTCGTAAAAATGATGGAATCAAAATAAAATTTAACAGAAATAAGTTTCATACAGAAAGATATTACCAGTGTTAATTTCCGGACTATTGGCCATAGCTCCTATATAAGGCCCACTTCCGAAAATCTCTCACGAAAAAAAAGTTATTGATATTTTAATGGAATAGTGATTTACTCATATACTTAGTGTAGGGAATTACTTATATGGTCGGGCTTCACCGACAATTTATACTTTCTTACTTGTTTAGACACTAAGTTTAGTTTGTATTTTCCGTTGCAATTACCTTCATGATCCCTGTTTTCACAATTTGGCAATAGCTGGATATCCTATGATATATTTGAATTGTTTTTTGCTTAATTTAATATTAAAAATTCCCCCAAATTCCCGGGATTAAACATATTTTTTTAATATTCCCCGGAAATGGGAAATAATGAAAATTAGGAACCCTGCTCCAGTGATATGAAACTAGCATTAACTATCATTGCCAACACACAGAAAACAGATTCGTGATAGCAACCGAATTTAGAAATAGAAATTAACATAGAATTTTTCGGTTCTATCAACAGAAAGTCAGTTGATAAAGAAGAATTTCAGTTGAAAAAACGAATTTTGTTACCCCTTCTAAAATTTTGTAGCCACAACTGTAAAATTCGGCCACTAAGGCAGAATCATTCGATTGGCAACAAATTCGGTTGCTATCACGAATCTGTTTTCTCTGTGAAGCAATGAGTTAAAATGCTAAATTCTGGCGTTTCATTACTTAGACATTAGCATTTTAACTCATTATTTTAACATAATTCCATTCTTGAGAAATATTAAAAATTCTATTTAATCCCGTGAATTCCGGGGAAGTTTTTAACATTAAATTAATCCAAAAACCAGTAGAATTGTTTTAATAATCGCTCAAAAGTCAATAATGTCTATCCTTTTATTAATAGATGTTAGAGTTCCTACTAGTTAAATCTTGAAAAAATGCGTAATTCGTTTCGGAAGGCAAGTTTTTCAAATTAAAATGTATATAAACATATATTTAAACCAGTATTATTGTCAATATTTTCTCTAAATCTGTATATCCTTAGAAGTTTTAATAATTCCTTTAAGAATTATTCAATAAGTTAGAAAAGTTAATTTTCCAGTTTTAAATAAACATTTTTCTATTTTGTCACACAAAGAAAATAGTTGTGCTTGTGTTATCGAATTTATGGCTAATTAAATAATCCAGTCTAAATGATGAAGTTTTTTTCGTTAAGGCTGAGAAATTCGGGTATTTACATCGTAATTATTTTGTGCCAACTGATTTAATGTTGCACAGTGGCTTAGAAAAGTTTATTTTTGGATATAATTCGGTATCTCGGGAACTATTAAAGATATTGTTACGCAATTTCACATGGTTGGAGCTGAGGTGTTTTCGAGTTGATTTAAGTTTGTTCAGCTTCCTAGCGCTAATAGGGGCCAGTGCGTAACCGCTCAAATTTGATCACCTCGGGTCTAATTTTTTTAAAAAATATCGCCAAAATTACATTTATGATCCGAATGAGCTGAAATTTTAAATGTAAATAGTTCTTGGGAAGGTCTACAAAAAATATGCTTACATTTATTTTAATAAAATTAAATAATTTTATAATTTCCATGAAGAAAAATATAAAATTTTAATTAATGTATAATTTCAACAGTTAATGATATCACAACAAAATTTGGAACTAATATAGACTCGAATGTCCTTAAATTAATGGCATCATAACTTTTTATTTTCAAATACCGAAATTCCTAAAACGGGAAAAATGTATTCCAAAACCTGTGTCTTTTTTAGAAAAGTGCCTACTGTCACGTTATTTACCATGTGATAGTAAAAAAACTTTGTAAGTGTTTGAGAAATATATAGGGTTATACAAATATGAAGCTCCTTTGTGGATCGGTGCTTTGCCATTTTAAAATTTTTTACTCAAACCAAAATTTTTTTTAAAAATTAGCCAAGTTTGCATTAGGTAATTTTTCCGGATAATATAAAAATTGTATATGGTCCCGATGAAATTTTTTTTTTACAAATTAAAAAATATATGGGCTTTTTTGGGAAAAAAAGTAAAAAATACTACAAATACATAAATACAAACTTTAAATCCATAGAAAACAGTCATGTGTGATTGTACATTATTAAATCAACTTAATGGCGGTAATAATCTTATTTTAGTTATGGAGTGGGTCAACTCTCCTTGAAAACAGCATGATCCAAATTTATCATGCTGTTTTTATTTTATTTAAAATTTTATCACTGATATTTTAAAAATAAATTCTGACCCTCTGTAGGGCAGTCATATCTATCTAAGCCATAAAACGATTGAGCAAAAATAAAAAAAAAATAATCAATAAACCTGAATAACTCTTCAACTAATAGAAATAACCAACACATGTAAGCATAGATCTTCCCAAGGACTATTTATATTTAAAATTAGTTGATCGCCACCGTCTTCGCCCGGTAGCATGTACTAATGTTAGTTCTTCAAGTTTCTCCAACCCACGCACACCAGCCTGTTCTTATTTATTTGCAAATAAAATATCTAAATTTGTACTGCATACTTTAGGGAGCTTTTTGATTACAGTTGACTGGACTCACAAAAAAAGAATTTCCGAGTTTTACCCGGAATTTTTGAATTTTTTTCTTTACAAACCATCAGTAGGCAATAATATAACAGATTAGTAATAATAAAGTCATTATATGACTACTTATATGTAATGCAGATATGTATTATTCATTGAAAAGTAAGTTATTGATAAGATTTTCATGGATTGTTAAAGGCTTTCTCAAAACGCGCATCAAGAAAAGAAACCTCTATCTGCTTTTGTCTTGACACAAAATTATTATTACATAATAACTCTTCTGTTATAAGAAATGTAAAAATCATGTTATAAAATCAAAAAACATGATTGATATTCAGCACAAAAGTGTTTTGCGTCTGAGAAAGGATTTAAGTAAATGTTAGAAAAAAAATACAACATAAATAAAAATGTGTCCTGAAGCTCACACAAATATGTACATCAATTTTCCATCATATGCGAATATGTACAATAGTACGAATAAAATCATATTCCCTAATATTACTACAGTTTGGCTAAAAAAATATTACTCGCGCGCAAAAGAACAAATATAAAATTGACAAATATTTGACAGGCGACACATAAAAAGACTTTTGTGCGACATAAAAAACACAGAAATAATCATGTGTGTATACGAGAACATGAAGGAAAAAAAAAGGATTTTGACAAAATCAACAGAAAGGATTTAGAAAACAGACAACGTAATCGTAAAAATCCACCATAAAATAACAAGATTTATATAAAAACAACATTTTTGACATCACAGCATATTTTTCCATTTCCATTCAGTTCTTCGTTTTTTTTTTTGATTTTTTCTCTAATAAAATGAATAATGTGTTTGAGAGTAAATGGAGTGAGTGCGACGATGATGATGACGATTCTGTTTGGTTTGTGTTTGAAAACATTTTTGTTAATGCTTTTTACAGATTTTTTTTCATTTTTAATATTATTTCATTGGTGTTTTTCGTTATGAAACCCTTTGGGTAATTTTGCGTTTCATTTAGTAACAAGTAATGCGAAAATGCGTTCTAATATTAAAGTCATAAAAAATATTGGCGGTGAATTTTTTATGAGTTGTGTACGTTTCTTTTTTCAGCTCCCCAATGTCTGTGTAATTTATTGGATTGATAAAAGTCAGAGTTGCCGGGAGAGGTTTAAAATAATTCGAATTGCTTTAAAGTTCCGGTAGCAATATCAGATTTGGCTGAACTGAACAATGGTAACCCCTTTAATTTCAAGTCAACCCTTTTAATTTGTGAAAAGCATGCAAAATTTGGTACTTTGCAATTTGTACTTGTGTACATATGGCTGTGTGGTAGACAACGCAAGGCGCGACAATTGTTTTGGACGATTTATAAAATCAACGCGAACGGAAATGTAATCATGCGTAAGCAGCCACTAAAGGCACTTGTACATTAATTTACAAAAAAGGATGGACTTTATGATTATTAAACGAAAATCTCTCCAGTATAAGGGAACTTTACTAAACTTATGTTTATATTCAAAGTAGAAGCATTAAATTAATCAATTTAATCACTTAAATGGTGTACACAAACTAGTACATGGGGTTATAATTCATCCGATGGACATGAATACATACAGATTTATATAAATGTCAGTCTGCTGCTGTTGCCTCTACGCTGTTTTCAAGGAGAGATGACCCACTCCATAACTGAAATAAGATTATTACCGCCATTAAGTTGATTTAATAATGTGTGATTGTATGAATATTTTCTATGGATTTAAAGTTTGTATTTATGTTTTTGTTCATTAAATAAAATAAAAAGAACTAAATAAAAATTCATTAACATAAATTTCTGAGTGTGTTTTTCTAGGAAAACGCATCAAAAACTAAAAGCATCAATTTCAATTTGAGCCCTACATTCGAAATCGTAATTGAAGATTTATTTTCTTTACATTTTGTTTTAAATTTACGTCTGTTTTTTTTTTTTCAAAGAGTTCTTTCTCTTTCTCTTTTTTGATTTTTAATTTCTTCACAAATCATCGACCTTCTTGTATAATTTTTATAACTACAACAGATGAAGAGAAAAGAGACCCAAAGTATATATGTTTTTTATCATCAATAAAATAAACACTTTTTATTCACAATTAATTCATCATTATTGTTTTAAATATTTTATGTTTTTAACTTGTATTTTGTTACACTTTACCAAGTTTTATCATTCAAATCTGAGTACCCTACAATGGAGTGCAGTTTTTTTTTTTGGATTTAAAGGCAGCATATGACACTTTGACTATACAAGTTATGAAGTATTTTATTCTGTATTAAAATGGTCTCAACAATGGTCTTCCGGTGTTAGCAAATTTATTTTGTACTCCTACGATTTGCCTACGACAGGTTCAAAAATCTTATTCCGCTGACATCACTATTGCCACACAATATTGTGATATGACGAAGGTGAACATGTTGTACCGATTCTTCCTCCTTTTCTTCCAAACAATTCCGGCAGTAGTAATTATGTGGGTTATTATTCCGATATGTGCGAATCTCGCCGCATTTCATAAATTCGATTAAGGTATAAATCACATTTGTCCGCATTATAATTTCCATGACTGCGTTCTTGTCCCGTGATCCATCTTAGCCCGACATGGTGATGTTCGGACTAGATTGGGAATGTATATAATCTTGCAGACATGATAGAGCAAATAACCGAATCAATGACCGGTATTTAGTTCAACCATCGGTTTCTTTGGGCCAGATTAAATCATATTTGTATAAACCATGGTTGACGGAGAAAAGGGAGGTACTAGGCTGCGAAGCCAGCACACATCAGAATGAGTATGGAAGAATGCTGCTTATACTGGTTAAAGAAAGTTTCCTGCGACTATCAGCGAAACAATACAAGCAGTAATTGACCAACTTTCATCCTGGGATAAAATTAAAGGGACTGGGATTTAACTTAGGGAAGACATATTTAGTCCTCTTTGCCGGGAGATATAGGAATTATCTATTAAGGCATATGTAACTGGAGTGATATGAAACATAGAACGGTTCTATGAGTCCGATTTATTGAAGCTAACGCAGGAAAGCTCTAAGAAGAAAAATAGTCTCGGTACTCAATTTTGGAAACACTCAATATAGCGTTCTCAGAAATCGACAACAGGCTTGTAATTGATGGATTGTTTGAAGAATGTGTAGTATACACAGATTGATTTAAGATGGAAATGGAATCATGATCTGGTGTTTTCACAAAGGAGACTCGGATGTTATACATACTTCTCGACTATGACTATTTAAGTAGACAATACCATGTCGTCAAATCCAAGCGGGGGGAGTATAGCAGAGCTCTACTTGGGCAACTGAGTCTGTACAATGTTGGAATATGCTGGGTTTCGGGGCATTGTAATGAGGTTGTAGACTGGAAAAATCCATGTGAGTAATTTGGTGATAAACCTTCGATCTCTCACAAATGCAGGACATTATCTGCGAGGTATTTGAATGATACCGATCGATCCTGGTTATGTGATATGGCATAAAATGGACATAACTGATTATATCGTTGGACAGATGTAATTCGAAGAAATCTGTAGGTGTGATAGGGGGATATTATATATAAATGGGACAATTGATAGGTACTTGAATTTTGGAAAAGCTGCAAAGTGTCAAGGGCCTAGGGGTTTCCAAGTGGAGGTGTATATTGTATAGTACCCTTGCTAATCTAACTTAAGCATGACAGATTCCGTTTAAATTGGAATCTACCGCACCACAGTGTTGCTAATTTTGAAATAGCGACCAAAAGTCTTTTATTTATTTTGCCGCCAAATTTTAATTTTAAATTTCTGAGAACCTCAGGTCTCTATGTAAACATTTTCCCTATAAACAGGGCGATTCAATATGCACCTTTTTATTATCTGATTGAAATAAATTTTGAAAATTCAATCGCTTATGACTTTCTATTTGTAAAAGGAATTTTTATGAAGTAAACGGTTTTTGTGAAAATGGTTTCATATCTTTAATATCAATGCAGATATATGTTTCCACCACTTTTGAAATCGCTTCCATATTATTTTTAAATTGTGTTAAATTTTACATAAATTTAAGGTTTGATGGAATAGAACCTTAGAGAATTCCTAATATTTCGTAAAAAGCCTACTACCATTTGAAAGTTCGTACTCTCTCCTTTATTTCGTTTTCCGCTTTTTTGCTCTTTTTGAGCTTGATAAATTTTTCTGAATCTGTATAGTATAAATGCATTCTTGTGAATAAAGTACAGGTCGCAATTTTGAAGATATTTCGATAAAATTTGCTACATAAAATTTTTTCGGTCCAAAGACGAAGCCTATTAAAACTGGCTGAAATCGGTCCATTATTTCACCTAGTCCCCATATGAAAGTCCTCCCGAAATTGCACTTTGTCCGTCAAAAATGTTTAATTAATATAGGTATCTACACAAAATTCCTTTCCAAATAAGTTTTATATATACGGAAGTCATGTCACCTAATTTTATGACGATCGGTTCATAATTAGTCATAGCTTCCATATAAGAGCCGCTTCCGAAAATCTCTTTAACGAGCATAAATCTATTAACAATTTTGGTATAAACATAAAATTCAACAGAAATAACTTCCATATAGACTAAATCACAAGACCTAATTTCATGGCGATCAGTCCATAATTAGTCATAGCTCCCATATAAGGCCCACTTCCGAAAATCACTTTAACGAGAATAAATCTTTTAGAAATATTGGTAGCTACACAAAATTCAACACAAATAACTTTCATGTAGACGTAAATCAGACGATTTAATTTCATTGTGATCGATCCATAATTAGTCATAGCTCCCATATAAGGCCCTCTTCCGAAAATCACTTTAACGAGAATAAATCATTTAGAAATGTTGGTAGCTACACAAAATACAACACAAATAACTTTCATGTAGACATAAATCACATGACCTAATTTCATGGCGATCGGTCCATAATTAGTCATAGCTCCCATATAAGGTCCTCTTCAGAAAATCTTCCACGAAAATAAATTACATATTGAAATTTTAAAGAAAAATGATTTTGCTTATTTTCTTAGTTTAGGGTATTATACTGTCGGGCTTATTATTATAATTCTTTACTACTATTATTATTTATTAAATTTTATTGGAAAATAAAATATGTCTTATAAAACTTTAATTTTTTTTAATTATTCGACAAAAATATGGACTCAGAAAGGTTTTTATGTTATACAATACAATAAATACTAAATTTTTTGTTATAAATTTCATATGCTAATTGCAAAAAAAAATCTTACTTAACCTTCGCTTTACCAATACCCACCCGGGTGACCACTTAGTTTTTATTGGTTTAATATTTTTTTTAATTTTGTTTCGATTTAAATGAAATTTATACTCACTGAACAAATTTTAGAGTTCTATAGAATTTAATAGAAACATTTTAAACTTTTTATAAGGTTTTTAAAATTTTTTAAAATTTCGTTCGTCGCATATATTTATAGAAGTGTAGTGTCACCCGGGTGGGTATTGGTAAACCATGTACATAAAAAACCTTTGGTAAAGCGAAGGTTAAATTATTGCTACTAATAACTATCACTTTTCTAGACATCATAACTACATTTCGCCACAACCTAATATACAAAAATAAGGGTAAGCAAGTCACCTATCAAACAAAAAAAAAACGCATTATAAAATTTCGCCTGTGTCAAAAGTTATAGAGTTTTGGCCGCTATTTTTAAATTAACGCTCAATAACGCTAACCCTTGAATATACATATAAAGTCTCTAAGATATGGTTATAATATTTGATCACTATCTTTCCTCACTCGAAGATATTTAGGATAATGTATTTGTGACGAATTTAAGGTATTACCTTTTGTTTTCTGAGTTCTATCTTACGATTACGTACCATTAGAGGGTATATGAAAGTCTAACTAACCGAATGTAGAATTATAAAACGTTATAAAATAATTAAATAAATATTTTGTTTAAAAAACAATAAAGCATCTTTTTCTTATAATAGTTTGAAAACATTTTAATAGACCATTTTGATTAGCACAGATTACCATATACAAACGTATTCGTATATGAATGTATCTAGAATACACGCAAGAATGTTGTTCAGATACAAGTGTATTTGTAGTTAAGTGTGTATTAATGGTTGTATTTGAATGTATCTAATATCTAATGGCATATTTAGTATCGGTATTTAACTGTTCATTTCATTTTATTATGTGTGTTTCTGTTTCTTGTAAAGCAATCAAAATTATACTTTATAGTTTTTTCTAATGAAACTTAAAGTATCTTTCTTTCTTTTTATTTTTATTTTGATTTTGTTTGGTACGAATATAAATCAACAACATCTTTGTATTTCTATTACTTTTCTATTTATTTTCTATGTTTATACTTTTCTTTCGTATATCTTTTGTTTTATTTATGGATGATGAAATTTAATATGTATATTTACGAAATTAGAGTCTTTTTCATTATTTTTTTTTAGAAATAACAAACAAAATTTAACCCATATAAATTAAGTTTTACGAGAATTTGATGAATTAGACAAATTTAAATAAGTCTAAATTTAGATAAACTTAACTTAAAAGCTGCTGACTATATTTCAAAGGGCCAAGTTGAACTGGCAACCTAACAGTGGGAAATTTGATTTAAGAAATATTTGACTATAGGTAGGATACAAAAATACCCGTTACAAGTTCGCATTGGTTTGTCTTTTATTGACGTTCGAAGTTAAAATTTCATATAAAACAAGAGATTATACTTCAAAATAAAAATTTGAAATATTTTTAGGTAAACAAAATTTATTTTTTTCCAAAGTCAGTTTTTGGAAAAAAAAATTTTCGAATTGTTTTTTTAAAAACCTTTTTTTTTAAATTTAAAATTTTTTTTTTGTAATATTTGGCTAAAAAAACTTTTAGTGAACAAAAATTTGGGTTAAAAAATAGTTTTTCCGATTTTGATCCATTGTAGGTCCGACTTCTATGGTCTTATACACATACGTCGCTGCAGAGGTCTTTGAAATATCTATCATTAGATATCCATATTGTCTATATTAATGACTAGGGGGCGGATTTTTATGCATTTATTATTGGAAAATATGCGCCTAAAATATGCTTCAAAAAAATCAAAATATGACCTAAAAATTTAAAAAATATGCACTTATATTTTTGTGGCAGCAGTTAGAACTCTTAAATTATACCAGCAATTAAACAATTTAAGTTCTAAAACTATTTTTAACATAAGTTTTCTTCTGAAAAAACGATGTAATATCTTGGTATGAATACTTGTTTAAAGCCATAGAGGTTCTATATTGTGACTTTCCTTTTAAAATCATCAATATTTGAAAAATTTTTTGAAATGATAATTTTCAATTACTGATAGAGAAATGAAGAACTTAATGCTAGTTTTTCGATGTCGAACGAAGTTAGTCGATAACAAATTCGACAAAAAAATGTTTGTCGAAACAATGTTTTGCCCATTAACGACAAAAAATTATATTTTTATTAAAAATTGGCATAATATGCATAAAAATATGCATTTTGAAGTAAAATATAACAAAATATGCATTATCAATAAAATATGCAAAAATATGCACTAACAAATCGATGCCATTTTGCAGCAAAATGAGCGATTCGGATAGATAATTAGTCTACATTGTATTTGGAAGTTCGAGAAAAAACATGCATTTGCATATAAATCCGCCCCCTATTAATGACTTAAGGACGTAACCACTAAATAACATTTATTTAAATTGTTTTATTTATTGTCAAAAACTGCTTTTACTTAGATCAATTCAAACCAAATATATAGTTTTATTTTATTTGATGCTGTTTGATCTTACAAAACACTTGTAAGAGTAAACACGCCAAACAAATTTGTACTAAAAAAAGTGGTTACGCTTTTTTGAGTAAATATTTGCCATGTGTGACCATACATTTAGTAATCCAGATATAGGTAAAAAATCGAGGTTTTCCTGTTTTTTTCCTTATATCTAAGCAATTTGTGGACCGATTTTCTCGATTTTAAATAGCAACCGAGCCGGAGGAATTCCGGAGAATTGATGTATGAATCGTGTATGTATGTTATTTGGGGGCTTCGGAAAGTTGATTTTAAAAGACAGACAAACAGACGGACATGAATTAATCGATTCCGCTATCTATAAGGATCCAGAATATGTATACTTTATAGGGTCGGGAAATTATATTGCGGAAATTACAAACGGAATGACAAACTTATATGTACCCTTGTCACGAATGTGAAGGGAATAATTAGTGTTGGCAGTTTTATGTTTACAAAATCCAGGACAATTTTCAAAGTAGGTGAAAATTGACGATATGTTCAAACAATACACGGAACAAAATAATAAGAAAACTGATTTCATTATCTTAACATTTAATTGTCTTCATATGCAATCTTAAAATCTTAAAAATATGTGTTTTTTAAAATTGTTTAGCCTTTATTTTAAAACATTTCAACAATATAAATTTATTCAAGGTGTTGGCCATTGTTAGCTATGACCTTTTCCCATCTTTATGGCAACATATGGATTCCGAGCCAAAATAACTGCTCATTTTTAGAGGCCAAGAATGAATCCAGCCAATTTCGGATATTTTATTCCAAAGTGAAGCGTATCCCAAAAGCAAAACAACCACTTCTTTCTAAATAGCTTTTAACAGGTATTGCAAAAATGTGGCGGAGTTGTTATGTTAGAATCAGTGATGCCAGGAGATTTTTTCTCCTGGCATCTACATTTTTCCCTGCACTACTTTTTTCAAATTTGAACAGCTAAGGCTTAAGCGGATTTCGAATTAGGGCACATCATTGGTTTTTTCCGGGACTTGTTTGTAAAAAAATTAATTCATTGTTTGGGTTTTTGTTTTTGAAAGATTTTTTTGTGCATTTGGTTATTAGATTTGATTTACCGCAATTTAATATTTTGCCACCAGCCTTGCATCTGCATTTAAAGTCGTCATATTTGACCGGCTCCAGCCATCGCAATAGCTTATTCTCTCAATCAACTTGAGCTGTAATTCTTTGCTTTGTTTTCATAATTCTCCAAAGACGAATGACATTTTCTAAAAATAATTATGTTTTAATGTTATTTATTATTTAAAACAAGTAAGAAAGTATGGTCGGTCAATACCATACACCAAGTAAATGAGTAAAAATATTTTTCTTTTATAATATCAATAATTTATATTCATGAGTGATTTTCGGAAGTGGGCCTTATATGGGAGCTATGACCAATTATGGACCGATCACCATAAAATTAGGTCGTGTGATTTATGTCTATGTGAAAGTTATTTATGTTGAATTTTGTGTATATACCAAAATTTTTAAGTGATTTAAGCACGTTAAAGTGATTTTCGGAAGCGGGTCTATATGGGAGCTATGACTAATTATGGACCGTTCGTAACAAAATTTGGTGACATGAAGTTTGTATATATAAAACTTATTTGGAGCGAAATCTGTGTAGATACATATATATAAATTAAACATTTATGACCGATAAAGTCCAATTTCGAGAGGACATTTGTATGGGGGCTAGGTGAAATAATGGACCGATTTCAGCCAGTTTCAATAGGCTTCGTCCTTGGGCCGAAAAAATTATATGTACCAATTTTTATCGAAATACATATCTTTAAAATTGCGACCTGTACTCTGCGCACAAGGTTTACATGGACAGCCAGCCAACCAGCTAGACGGACAGACGGACGGACGGACGGACGGACGGACATCGTTTAATCGACTCAGAAAGTGATTCTAAGTCGATCGGTATACATTAAGGTGGGTGTTAGACCAATATTTTTGGGCGTTACACACATCTGCACAAACGCATAATACCCTTTTTAAAATCGAAGAGACCTGCAAAGATGGCATAAAAATAATGCACAAAACCAAGCAAGTGTTTACTTCAAAAGAAAATTTATTGTAGAAATTACTCTAGTAGTTGTCAAAAATTAGCAGCGCAGCTACCTCTTTAAGGAAATGTCAAATACCGTAAAAAGGGGAATCACTATATAGTTTGAAAGCGGTGATGATATTAAAAATGTCATATTATTATTTACTTCAGATTTACGAATTTAATCAAATTTTATATTTTTTAATTTTATAATTGGAATATATAGTTTTAAATTGTCATTGCAAAAAATCCCTACAATTCGGCAAAAGTAAGAAATCTTTCCCTTTTTCCCTACATGCGAAATTTTGGGAAAAAATCCCTACAAAAAGGGAAAATTCCCTACACTTGGCATCACTGGTTAGAATATTACGGTTTCATGTCTGGCCGAATATTCTTCGCGTTTTTCGGCCAATGCTCGCTACAAATGAATCAGTTGCTCACAGTGAAACGGAATTAATTCGGTATTTCGGGAACTATACGAGATATTGTTCCGCAATTTCACATTGTTGAAGATGAGGAGTTTTCGAGTTGATTTACGTTTGTTTAGTTGTCTAGCGCTAACGGCGGCCAGTGCGTCGCCCCTCAAATATGGTCACCTCGGATCTCATATTTTGGTAAATCAAATCGAAAATACCTCAGCTCCAACCATGTGAAATTTCTTAATAATATTTCCAATATTTTCCGAGATACCCAGTTTTTTAAAAAAAATAACGTTTCTAAACCACTGTATTGCGTTCGGTACAGATTTCTTGTGATGGCCTTCCGTGTCAAAATCACCGCTTCTGGAATTAAATAAGTAAAGTAAAACTTCCAACATATGAAGTTTTGTTTTTCGGCTGTGCCGAATCTAAAATACCCTCCACCTAAATATGATGAAAATTATAGAAATTAATTTGTATAAACACTTTAATATTCATTACACGGCGCTACGATGAAAAAAATTTTGGAAAATTACCTAGCGTGGGTTATAGGTCTTGCAGAGTACATTGCAAATCGTGTCAAAAAATTTCAGTAACACTCTCAAATTCAGAAGTTATTCTAAAAAACCGTTTTCAGTGATGTTCGTCAACTTATCGACCTGTAACTCAGTCAATTTTTGTCCGAATTTAAATGTTTTAACATGCTTGGAAAGAAAACTGATTATGCTTTAAAATGACATGCATTTATTGATATTGTTATAAGTATTGTTTTTGTTAAGAATATCTAAAAACAAAACAAAATTTATCAACTTTTTTGATTTAGTTGCTTTTCATTGATTATTTTGATATCAAAGCTTACAAAAATGTATATTAATGTAAAAAAAAAATTTGTTCTTAAAAAGACATGGTTTTAATTTTTCAAATCGGATGAAAACTGTAAAAGTTATTCAACTTTTCATTAATAACTGTGCAAACAAATTTGGTTTTCATAGAAAAAATTTAAAATAACTATTGTTGAATTTTAAGAATTAACGGTTTTAGTATTTCCTCACCTAGGCCTATAACCCCCATTAGGTCGCTTTTCAAGTTCTGACAAAAACTTATTTTGTAGCAGAGTGTAATCAATGTTTGTTATTATCTCCGATTATATGGAGTAATACTAAAGCGAATTTCGAAATTCTGTATAACTGTAAATTGTGTATGGTCGTGGAAATTATGTCTACCAAATATTATCAAATTGAGTAAACTTAAAGATCAAAAATAAATTTTTTTATCGAAACTTTTTGTTTTTTCCTCTTAAAGTTTTTCGTATGTTTGTATTAAAAAACAAACTTTTAAATAGTGGATAATTAAAATCTTTACAGATTATCCATATCTTTTGAAAACATCATACATTCAATGGCTTAAGTCAATTTCACAGACAAGACAATTTGTATTAGACTGATATTGTTTATTTTATTAATTGAAACACATTTTTTGCTTTTAATGCAATTCGATTTCATGTCTTTATCAGTCGGAATTTCTAACCCAACCATAAAAACCAAATAGATGAATGAGACTTCTAAACAAACATAAATGAAATGATTATAAAACGAAAAGATTTACCAAACAAAAACTCAAAAACGTTTCAAAATTCTGACAAGGACTAGCCCAACATACTAAATTTTTCCGTTTTTGTAGTTTGGCAAACATTTTTGCAATTAACAGAAATAATACCAAAACCAACTAAGTAAGAGTGGTGTTAATGGGTGGCAAAAACAAAACTTTGCACACATTATCCTCATCATCATCATCATCATCATTGGCAGGAGTGTAGCATCAATGGAAATAGAAACATGTTCTGCTAAGACCAAGTCGTAAATATTCTAAATGTCATTTTGAAATCCTAATTTACGCTTCGTCGATCTGAAATGCACAATTGTGCATTAGGAAAAATCTAGAATGCATTTAACTTTATTTTAAACTCCACCTGCACCTCCTGCTCCTTGGAACAATCGTTGCAGCAGTCATCATCGATGTAGACTCTCAAATGTTTTCAACTCAACTTAAGCAAACAAATACGCATTTGGTGGTGAAACATTTTACGTATGTATTTTGCTTTTTGGCCTTACTTACTTACTATCTCCATAAGTTTCAGTTTTAGGTATTTTACATACAATTCGTTATCATCATCCTCGATGATGATGATGATGGGCATCCTCGTCATTGGCCTCAGTAGTTGGAAAACGCATTTTTATGCATCGACTGCATGCAATCAAAATTTTTAAATGAAAACTGTCTGTGTATTTGTAACCATTTACAAATATGTTTTACTTTTCAATGATCCCCTTCCCCTACCAAGTCCTTGGTCTTCCTTTGCCACCCACAAAACACACATTCGTTTTTTTTTTGTTTTGTTTCAAAAATAAATCGGATTCTAAATTTTAAGCTTTATTTTTGTTAAACGATGGTAATGTTAGTGGTGGTACGGGGCAATGGTAAGTTGGTAAACTGTGGTCTAAAACCTCATAAAATTTGTATGCAATTTTACATTTTAGCTCTCCATTTGTGTCTCTTTGTATGTTTGCACTTCTAAATATCCTCCTCCTGTCCGCCCACCTGTTCTCTGATGGTTTGTATTTTTGGTTTTTGTAAAATTAGTGAATAAACGCCATGAAACAATATGTTTCGTAGCGTTTATCGTTCATCTTTTACACACAAAAATACGCAAATACTTTTGTATTCGTATGTGCTGCCATCTAGTGGATACCCAGTACACATTATTTGCCGAGGTATCTGATGTCAGAATTTTCTGATCTAATTCTGAAACTTTATCAGAAAATTTACCGATTTCTATAAAATTCCTTCTGACAGTTGGCTGAGTAGTCTGCAATTTTCGTTTCAAAACTATTTGATAAGTCTGCGCATTATCCGTTTATTTTATTAGCAACCATGCAAAAACCAGTTTTTCTTTTAAAATTCTCAATTCACAAGGTCTTTTATCATGTTATATTGTCATAAGTCCTAATATTTCACAATGGTTTTTGTTGTAACCAACCAGCATATACCTGCGCCGAATGCCTAAGAGTCGGTTAACCCGAGCTGCCGAGTCATGATATATTAGGACATTATGACAATATGATTGATAAGAGACCTTGTGAATTGACCAAATATTTCTATCTCAGTTAGACTTTTGATGACAGCCCTTTGCAGCTGTGGCAAAAGAAGCCAATCATTTGTGACATCAGGCACGATTACGGAGTGTCTATAAAAACGGCTTTTACCTTTCTTAAAATAGGAAATTTATATTTCTAGCCCGATTTGGCATCATGCCACTATAGAAAAAAGGTCCTTGAGTGGTATTCAAACAATAATGTCGAAGCCAACCAACTGTTCAGAACTTCGGCATGTGGAAAAGTATTGGGTTCTTGTAAAAAAAGAAACAATTTTGAAAAATATGACAAAAAATGGGTTTATTGAATTTTTGCATAGATACAAATTTTTCAAATTGAAATTAAATTTTTATATTTATTTTCAATTATGAGTTATGCAGAATTTTCTATTTAAAATGGAAAAATAAAAACAAATTTTGAAATTTATTATCAGCAATCTCACAATTCCCAAAAAAGTGTTGAAAAATCCCAAAAATGGGATTTTTTAGTTTTTTGACTATATAATCCATACCGGGGGCGGGATTATCGGAACCCTTTACAAAATAATTAAAAACATATTAGGCCATCTAAAATCTGATATCGAATATGCGATTTGAGAATTTTTGCCCTAAAGTTGAATTTTAGATAACCAAATAGGCGTTTTTTTAATGGACCTGGTCCCCTCGGTATCAACAATTTTAAAATTTGTTTCCATTTGAAATATTTGATGAAAAGTTAGCTTTTCAAAAAGTATAAATTCTTTATACATCCTGTTAGAAATTCTTTGTGATAACTTAAAAAGAAAAAAGTACTTTTTTCCCAAAAAATTAGCGAAAAATCGCAATTTTAAATTTTTTTAAATTCAAATGTATATATTTTTGGACTTATGGCGTTTTCTTTTCTGACACAAAATGTTAGCAACATATTTTGTACCATTTATTAAAAGTTACCCATACCCTCATAATGTTTTGCAGTTATAACGATCACAATAGAACAAAAACCTATACTATTTATGCAATTTTATTTTATGTGCCTTCTAGATGTTGTAAAACTATACATTTTGCTGTTTAAAAAGTGCTGCATTTCTAACCCTTTGATAAAATTGAGGGTGAAACGTGTAGCATATATTCGGGGTTTTAGGGCAACATTCTTTCAAAAGAACACGTTCTACCCTTACCAAATTACATTTGTTTTAGACAAGAATACAGAAAAGGGTAAAAGGAAGAATAAAGGCATCATTTATGCCAGAAAAGAAAATTTTTAAACAATTCTTTTTCTATTTGACACAAATTGGAGAAAATCGGGAAATATTTGGATCCGCTGTTATCAAAAAACTGGAGTAGGTTGGGTAAAAATGTTGAAAATTTAATTGTCAAATGCGAATATCTCCTAAGTTATAAGAGATAATTGATACCTACGACGAGGGTTTCTGTAGTGCTCGACGAAGAGATCCTATGTACGTAAGCCTTTTGAATTCGGAAAACAAACGAAGAAATAGGATCGTTTTAAAAATGTAACACCCTACCCACTTTGAGGACCCAAGGTCACGCCCTTGGTGGGCCCATAATGTCCAAGTACAAAAATTATACTCGACAATACTTCCTCTTTGTGGATTTGAAATTTCATTCAGATCGGGCTTACTGTATAGAAGTTACATACTGGTAAAATTGTAAGACAATTTATTCGAAACAAAAAATTAACTGGTTTTTGTTTAATTTAGTATTAAAAAATTCCCGGGAATGAACTGATTTGTTAATTTCTTCCCGGGAAAGGAAAAAGTCCGGGAATTATGAACACATACAAAATTCATGACCTAGGTCATGCATTTTTTATGTGCTGTGCACCACACAATGTCTTATAATTGGGGAAAATCTTTATAAAATTAAAGATATCTTTTTGAGACATCCTTTGTTCAAGTAAAATTGTTTGGTTCAATATGCTGTGTTCAAAAGAAATGGATTTTTATGAAATGATGTTGAAACTAGCGTACAGACATTAATACGAGACCAATATTGTCAAAATTGGATAAGCGATTAAAAAGTTATATACAATATATATGTAGTTAATTTTTACAAAACTCAAATCAGAATATTCAGACCATTTTCTGATATTTGCTGAGACTTCTATTAACAATTTCATAACAATATTGGATGTTTTATCAGACATTTGTTTGATATCAATAAGATATGTCAAAAACTCCTTTAGAGTTTTCCTCAGAACTCCTACAGAATTCTGACCAAATTCAGCAAAAACTGTGTAGTGGGTATGATCAATGCATACATGAGAATATTAGACTGGTATACTTAAACAATAAAAAAACTAAACCAAATGTTTGTATGTATGTGTAAACTATGTACATTTCTTTGCTTGTTTTTGTGAAAAATGGGCCTATAAGCACACTCAAGCCTAATTGTACACGCTTAAAATAACTCAAATTATATAAAACAAGTAAGTTTTTTAAATTGTTTTTTAATTTTCTTTTAATTTTTAAAAAAAAATTTTTGGAAAAAGAATTTTGACAAATAAATTTTTTTGATGAAAAAAATTCGGATTAAAATTATTTTCCCGATTTTGACCCATTGTAGGTCCAACTTACTATAGCCTTATCTACATCGTTGCAATGGACTTTGAAATATCTATCATTAGATATCCATATTGTCTATATTAATTAGAGTTTCGTGTTCGATTTTAACCAAAACCTAAACCGCGGCTTTTCAAGGCCTAAAACCGAAACCGACAATTATTCTTCGGTTTTTACTTTTAATCTATTTTCAGTAGAAAAATTTAAAATTTATAAATTAGAAATAAACTTTTCATCCAATATCCCTAAAAACAGATTGGTAAAAATATCTTAAGATTTCTTTAAATTGTATTACAGGCTACTTTTCGCAGGCTATGCAAGGAAACCTGTTAATAAGGAATGACACAAACTTATTTAAAAATATTGATCACACGAGAATTTCCTGATAATTAAACCAAGTTACTGTTTATTTATTTAATTTAAAAAAAATAATGCAACAAATACTTAGTTGTTTTCAAATATCTGATAAAAGTATGGAGTACTAGCTCCACTAAGGTCTCCCTTAGTGAATTAATACTAATTTAGCATAACATGTCTCTAGTTTCATGTTTATTGATTCATTGTAATGTGGATTCTAGCTCATTCGAAACGTTTTACTAGAATAAAAAAAGTGGCATAAACTCACACATTTTGTATTCCTTATCAGCATCATGATTCTGTCATTATAAAAAATGCTAAAGAAAGGTACCACTAAAATCTCATTTTTGAGAATTCTAAGTCATTCAGAATCATGTGTACCATTTTGAAGAACGAAAAAGTACTCCTTAGTTTGGTTTAGTTCTCCTTTTTTGGTATCATAATACCATTGAGTACCCTATTATGGATTATTTCTTTACTGAAAAGCATATTAGCCAACTTTTATGTACATATATACGCTAACTAATTTAATATATTAAAAAGCACCATTAAAATATTTTTTTCTTTATATAGCTTAATATTTAACAAATTATCTCAAAACCGAAACTGATCGGATTTCAATTTTTTTGGTTTTTTGTAATCCAGATATAGATCAAAAATAGGCCAAAAATCGAGGTTGTCACGGTTTTTTCCTTATATCTCAGCCATTTGTGGTCCGCTTTTGTCGATTTTAAATAGCAACCGAGCCGGAAGAATTCCGATATATTGATGTATGAATCATGTATCTAAGTTATTTGGGGGCTACGGAAAGTTGATTTCAACATACAGATGGATAGACGGGCTATATGACTATATCGACTTCGCTATCTATAACGATTCAGAATATATATACTTTGTGGGGTCGCAAATGAAAAATGTAGAAATTACAAACTTATATATACCCTTGCCACTCATGGTGAAGGGTTTAAAAATAAAAATGCACAACAACTAAGGTAGATACACGGGTTGTGAGAGAGTTCAGAAATCAATATCGCAGACAAATCGTAAAGCTCGAATAAAATTAGCTCTAGAACTATTGAACTGGACTGTTTCACAATGGAATACAGTTTTGTTTTCTGATGAATCTAAATTTACTTTTGTGGATTCTGATGGAATGAGTTAGTCAATAACAGACTTAATCCCTAATACTGTACTGGAACAGTTAAGCATGGAGTTAAGCATGAAATGACAATGACCCTAAATACACATCCTAAATCTATGGGAAATAGTAAATAGAAAGATTAATCGGGAATTGTTACATACAGATCCAAAAAAAATGTGTTAAGCTATAAATGAGGCATCTATTCCAACGACAATAATAGAGAATCTTATTAGTTCTATTCCTAAGAGATTCTTCAAAGCGGAAGTTTTGAAGAAGTAAAGTTGTGCAACAAAATATTGGTATGTGTTATATTAGGGTGGCCCTTAATAAACGAAAGTTGGATTTTGGCCATTCTCACCCTCCAGTTTGGTGAACATTAGTAAAAAAATCATCCTGAAAAAAATCTAGGTAAATCGGTTGCCGCAAGCCCTCTGAAGTTTTGAGATGCATTTACAAAGGGAAAAAATGAATTTTTTCAGTTTTTATAAAATTTTGCCATTAAAAAATCACTTTTGTAATTTAATTTAAAAGAATCGAAATGTGTACGTAATTTTCGTTCTAATGAGACATAAAAAACAGAAATTGGTTAAAAAAATGATAAAGTTATTAAAAATTCGCAGGTCATTAACGCATCTCAGGCCACTAGAACAAGAAATGTAGGAACAAAATTAACATATTTTGATAAATATTAAAATAAAAGCTCATTTTTACTTAAAATATGTCCATATATACTTGTATATGAGTTTTTGTCTTCGTATGATACCGTTAACCTATTCTTAGGTATGAACAAATAAATAAAATTTTTTAACGGCAGTTTTAAAACTCCATTTTAAAATTTTTAAAAATTTTGTTAAATAAATTTCAGAATTTTTTGATCATCTCATTGGGATTTATTAAGAATATAATAGAGAATAAAAATGTGAAAAAATTATGAAAATATCTCTTATAGTTTTTCCGTACCTGCGATTTAAATTTTGAAATTTTCGAGAAAAACCAATTTTTAGGCGAATGAGCTCTATTTCCTTACTCTTATGAATTTTAAGTAAAACCTATTGAGAATATTATAGAGCAGATAATTCTAAATATACTCCGAAACTTTTACTAAAAGCGGAAAACGTTAACCCTTAAATCGTGAAGGTCAAAGTCAAATTTTTCAATATTTGGAATTTCTCTTGGAAAGATTTCGAAATGTTGTATGTTTTTGGGCCGATTTTGATGAAATTTAACAAGTTTTCTATTAAAATTTCAGCATTTCTAATCTCGCTGGGAGATTATTAATAATCCCAAATTTTAAATTATTTCTCGAACTGTTACCAGGGCAAATGAGGCTGGTGTTGTTTGCTAAATCAACAGCATTTTGTTTTGTGATGTACCTTTCTAGTTTCTTGAAACATTTAATTTAAAAGATAATTAATTTGATTTTGTATAAACTAACCACAACAACAACATATAGCTGTTTGAAAATCATAAAAAAGGTTTTTCTACTTTATTTTTTTTAACTTTTCAGAGGACCCTGAATTAGAGTGTGCCCGAGGATCCCGGAATACCCAAAAATTACCTTGACTATATGAATGCACTCGAATGAATTTCGAAACCACAAAGGAGGGACTTAATGGTATGTTTTAAAGCTAGAAAACATGATATCTATATATATAAAAATGAAATGGTCCATGTATGTAATGGCATCATGTGAGAACGGCTGGAGCGATTTGGCTGAATTTTTTTTTATTCGATTCGAAATTTTCAGGAGATGGTTTGTAAAGAAAAAAATTCAAAAATTCCGGGTAAAGCTCGGAAATTATTTTTTTTGAGTCCAGTTAACTGTAATAAAAAGCTCCCTAAAGTATGCAGCACAAATTCAGATATTTTATTTGCAAATAAATGAGAACAGGTAGGTGTATGTGGGTTGGAGAAACTTGAAGAACTAACATTAGTAAATGCTACCGGGCGAAGCCGGGGCGGTCAACTAGTAGTATATAAATATGTTCCTGAATATATTAACAAACCATTTATTTCTTAAAATAGTACTTTTGTATAAAAACAAACACAAATGATGAGATAGTAGTGCTTTATTCTTCTGGTAATTCAATATTGAAATACAATCGTAAAAAATGTATTAGGTGTATAGTGTTATACATAAATGTGTGTGACTCATAAAATTATCCAGGTATTTAAGTATATTAATTCGAGAAAAACATTTAACAAATATTTGTAAGTCAGTAAAATAAATTAAAAATCATATTAAGTCTTTTAAAAATCTTTTCCGAAAACCTAATTTACTTCAAAATGAAATATTCAAAACATTTGGTTGATTTATGTCATCCTACTATTATAAATATATTGAGCTTTCTAGCGCAGTTTCGAGAGGACGTTAACATGCGGCTACCAATTTTAATAGCTTCATCGTAGAACCGAAACAGAAATTTCATTAAGTTATATTTTAAGTTAAGTTGGATAATGTTATGAACTTGGCACCTTAATCCGAAATCTATGAAAAATAAATGCAGAAACAAGTTTCTAATAAAATTACCAATGATGAACATTTTTGTTTGAAATTATAAATTGCTGGTTTGGTTTATTTGAGATTTTTTCTTTCAATTCTAAATTATTTTTAAAAATTTTAAATTGAAAATAAATTTATTCGTGTATTCGATTATTTGACAATTATTAATCGAATAATTTGTTATTCTAAACCGAAAAATCTTATTCAAAATAAAAATCTATTTCTTATTCGAATAAAAATTATTTTTTTCCCTCGGTTATTCGAATATTTTATTTCACTACTTACACAATAGGTTAGGTTCCATGGGTAGCCACTCTTCAAGCAGCTCACTTTGGTCCATTCAAAACTGATCCCGTTGTGATACCCAAGGGGTAAACATCTGGGTATTAATTATACATCCATTGTTTCCAGGCTAAACCAACCAGAATCTCTGATGAAAGAGTAGATTCGTCTAAGACTCATCCCTGATAGCTCATCTAAGTACGATAGGAATGGTAGTCCGAGGATACGTTCCTCAGGTTTATCAGAGCCGGGCATTGGCAGAATAGGTGGGACACCGTCTCCCCCTCTTCTTCATTATGACAGCTCTTACAATAGTCTTTGTACCGTAGCACTATAGGTTAAATGAGTACTTTTTCTGTGCTAAATTAATAACGACTACAAAATCATGGTATTCAAACTAAAACTTTAAAGAATTTCGAAAGTAAGAATAATTCTATTAAAAAAATGGAATTTAACCCACTAACGACCAAAAATTAACCCATTTACAATCATTAATGCAAACTTAATACATTAATTTATTTTAATTATACTAACCCCCATTAACACGAAGCCTGGTTATGCCTTAACTAATAGTTATACTGTCGGTTAAAATTATTTTTGTATGAAAACTGTCAGTATAACTATTAGTTAAAACATAACCAGACTTAGTGTTACTGGGGGTAAAACTTTTAGTAATTGCTTAAATCTAATTAATTTTGTAAATTAAAATCAAAAAGGTCCTGTTCGCTTTCATTAATTTCATTGTCTTGGTGGCTAAAGTGAAATTCTTCCATGGGTTCACTGCAACATAATAGTGGAATTACTTCTGGTAGAAGTGTGGAACGTTTCCGGTTTTGTAAGCGCCTATCTAAAAATGATGTATAAATTAATGGATCTGAGGTACAGCTTAATATTAATTCGGAGCTTAAAAAATATGTCTTCTCCGCTTCCATTACAGCGTCTTTTTGCATCTCAAAAATTGTTCAGCAATATGAAGTAAAATAGATTGCAAAGAAACTTTGGCAAGAGTCTCATTTGCTTTTAAAATTTCAATAATTTATATTCGTGAGTGATTTTCGGAAGTGCGTTATATGAGAGCTATGACCAATTATGGGCCGATCGTCATGAAATTAGGTCGTGTGATTATTTTCTTTATGAGAGTTGAATTTTATGTGTATACCAAAATTTTTAAGAGATTTATGCACGTTAAAGTGGATTTATTTCAAGCAAGTTAAACAATTTTATCACATTTTTTAACAAAAAACATTACTTACTTAATTTATTGTTCTCCATTTTCACTTTCTTGTTTACAACTCGCCAAATTATTTAAACATGCAATTGAAAATTTGAAAGCAATACTGGCTTTTCAACAAAATTTATTAAGTAATTACGATGCAATGTCTTTGACTACATGTTGTCAAATGGAATTTAATATTTATCAAAAACAAAAGGCTGACTTAGTTAATTTGGAGTATTGGTTACAAAATGGCATTAAAAAAAGTGCAATATTTGCATTTGAAAAATTGGACTTTAGCACAGTTTTGGTAGCCGTTTAACCTGTAGTGTGTAGGCCCAATCTCCTAGCCTGAGTCCCAATTATACAGTGTCCTGTAATGAAGGAACCAATTAACCTTATTTGCTCACGACGAAATTCCATAAGTAGATTTGTCCTACTGGCATCATATACGGGCCAAGTAGTCCTCGTTATAACACAGGAAGACTAATTGGTCCACCTGCTTTGTGCAGATTCATATAGTATCCGCTGAACAGTCATCTTGCATTTAACAAGGGAAATACCAGAAAAGGGGAAAGGCAACAAGCGAATACTCCTTATGTAGTAGCGACTCTCCAATGGAGCCAATTAACGAATGTAGAGCTGTTTCCACTGATCTGCCCTTGGTGTAGGCATGTTGGGATTTAGAGATGAGTTCCGTCGGAATGGTCATTCTCAAATATACAGTGACGGACATTACAATAGAATCACTACCAATATTTCATTTAAAACCAGGAGCAATCATAAGGATTGGTGTGGGCCAGAAAATATAAAAAAGTGGCAAAATGTGTTGTGGACGGACGAAACGACCATTAATTTAATTGGTAGTGATGATAAGACGTTTAAACATGGTTGGGGAAATATTATTATATGGGGATGCTTTTCTTGGTATTGCGTTGGTCCAATTTATTGGATTAAAGAAAATATGGATAAGTACTTGTATGTAAATATTTTGGAGAATGTTATAAAGCCACATGCAGAATGGAATATGCCCTTAAAATGGCTGTTCCAGCAAGATAATGACCCAAAGCATACGTCAGGTCTTGCCAAAAAATGGTTTTTATATAACAAAATTCATGTTATGGAATGGCCGTCTCAATAACCAGACTTAAATCCTATGGAAAATAGTAAAAGACAAACTCGGACCTGAAAAATTGAAAAACAAGGAAGAACTTTGGCAGAAAATTCAGGAAATATGGTATGCAATTTCCCGATCCCCAAAAGATTTGATGCTGTTATTAGAAATAATTGATATGCAACAAAATATTAAGAGAACAACGATTCTTATGATGATTTTTTATTTTTAATCATTTTAAGACTAATTGATTCTATTTGAATGTCGTATATTTTATTTAGTCTTTTAGATTTGACATCGTTTTTAAAATAAGAATGTGTTATTTTTTTATTTTATTTTTTTCTAATTATTGTTTACTTTATGAGCAATAATATATAATGAACAAATTTTAAATTTTGTAGTTTTACCGCTTTAATCGAATTCATATGTAGTGATTCTATTGTATTGTCCGTTACTGTACGTCAATCACCCTCTCTAGGGTTTTCAGCAAAAAGGATGCAAGACTAATTGGTCTGTAATCCTTTTGTTTAGTATGAGTCACCTTACCATCTTTAGGAATGAAGACTACTCTACACCTCGTCCACCATGTAGGGATATAGGTCCATTGCTCAGCATGTATTAGATGGACCTACATAAGTTTTAACCATTTTTGGCCAAGCTCAAAACACAGCGCGCTGTGTATATGTTAATGAGCCATGGTACAACTATTTCCTCATTCTTTTGAAGATCAGCTGGAATAATGCGATCCGGCCCAGGAGATTTAAACGGGTCGAAGCTTTTGATTGCTCACTGGATTCTTTCCCTGTTCATCGGAACAGTGTTATCACACGGAGCAACAGAATCAGCAGTCCTATTCACTTACACAATAGCATTTTGACTCATTATTTTAACACGATGATGTCATTGTAGGTACTTACCGCAATCACTAAAACTAATTATATGTCATGGCTTTAATAACTCATTGATATGTACGTGTAATAAATAAGTCATTATATGACTACTTCTAAGTAATGCAGATGGTATGTTTTGAGATAATTCACATAATATTATTTTTAATTATATCTTGCGTTGATGTAGAAATATTATCCTTGTAACATTGTATTGTTTTCTGACATTTATAAAATACTGAATACTTTAGTAGTTCTGACAATTGCAACCAATATTGGCATGCAATCAACACTCCACCCATGCTACACTCACCGAAGAGTTGCAATTGTAAATTTTATTTCAGAGTATTTTTATGGCTAAATCCTTTTTTGAAAATTGCATTACATTACTTATGTGGTATTTGGCAGATAGTGAGTGCGCCAGTAACAATCATTTAAGTAATTTTAACTATAGACTTTTGATTGTATTTGATTGCATGCACATACAAACAGGGTTCGAAATATAAAAGGGTTTCAATTTTTTTTTTAGTTTCACAAAACTGATTTTTCTTATTTGATTTTTACACATACTAGTCTACATATGAATCTAGATAACATGTGCAAATGTATACAAATTTCAAATACATGCAGCAAGTTCTTGTATATCGCAAAATACAATCCTGTTCATAATTTGTATTGAATTTTATTGTAAATAAATCTCTAGGCGAATGCGGCTATCGTCATACAGAAACAGGCAGATAGTTTCTGGCAGTTTCCTTGAAATGTATTTGCAACTTTAACATGTTTATACTTTCAGAACAAAAGTTATTTTTGCCAGGCTATCAATCTTATTTTGCATTAAAAAGTCCATATTAAAAAATCTATACTATTTCTCTAATATTAAATTTCAGGTTTGTGAAAATCAATCATTAATACCTTTTTGATTTCACTTGTTTAGAATGTGTGGATGTTTTTTTTTTGGAAAAAGTTCTGCGTAAAAAATGAAAATAGAAGAAACAACAGCGGCAGTTACATTAAGTTGACATGCGACATCTAAACTCATGATTGAAATCACAAGGGAGTGTTGTTGGGTTTTTGGTTTTTTTATTATTTAGTATTTTTGTACTTTTTACTTTACATTAGTTACACATGTGGTAATATTGACACATGTCCTTATGAATGATGTACTAATGCGACAAGCACATCAATACTTAGTACTTCTTCTTCTTATTTTATTGCTGTTATTGTTATTGTTGTTCAGATAATGCCTCATAATTAGAGATTGATTTTTGTTGAAGGAAAAAATGCCGCCTTATAAACAATTGCTTAAGTTTATTATGGGGAAGAGTAAGTTGTTTCTCTTAGGCATGACCAAAATTATCTACTTCATCAATTACAAATATAGAAACTATGAAATTCGAATGATTTTTAATTTATTGTTCTCTAGTAGACAAGATCAGTTATAGATGACGAAAATGACCATAAAATTATCAGTTTTAAGTAAATTTATGTGTATAACTATCAAAGAACTTTATTCGGGGAAGAATATATGAACAAAGGCTAAGATCTTGATTCATACATGCAACATATTTGTACATACAGTAGGATATTCTTGCAATAATGTTCGTTCGAATAATTTCTTATGAATAATTACACTGTCCAACAGCATTTTTGGAACAGAATAACGACCCTATAATTCTGAAAGGGCATGTTGAGTAGAGCATTTTTGTAGAATAAACTTATAGTTCAGCTGGTCTGAATTATGTTTACAGTGGGTCAAAATTTTAATTTTTTGATCGAAGGGAGCAGTATACTAGCTGAAAACAATGTTGTAAGTTAATATCTGAGAGAATTCTTATGGTCAGAGTTATATTATGGAATTTTATGGGGATCATTTTTGTGGAAGACCTTAACCCTTTAGCTCCTCTCTTTAGGGGTCAATTTGACCCTTTTTTGAGAAAATCAAATAAAGTCTTTTCAAAAAGGACATTTAAGGATTCCAATATTCGACGAAAAAATTTTCCGGAAAATTTCAGTGGGGGTCACCAAAGATACCAAAGTTGTAAATAAAGCTCTTTACGTTTAATTCGCAAGATTACACGCCACCTTGGATCTCACATTTTTTAAAAAAATCACAAAAAATCTATTTATGATCCGAATGAGCTGATATTTAAAATATAAATAGTCCTAGAGAAGGTCTACAAAATATATATATACATATGTAAATTATCACTTTTAGGTCAAGAATTATTTATGTTTATTTATTAATTTTTTTTTAAATTTGTTCCATCTTTTTTTAGTTTTTTAGATATGTTGGGCCTACGGTGGTTCGAAATTGTTTTTTAAAATATCACCAATATTTGCGATAAAATTTGCGAATACTATAAAAATAACTTGTTAACAGTTATGTCGTCCCTATAAAAAGTTACACGCATCCAAAGTTGGAACATGTAAAAATGGCCGTATTTTTTACGTTTTTTCCCAAAAAAGTCCCTATATATTTTCTTTTGTTGAAAAAATTTTCTTCGGCACTATATAAAATTTGTACATGAACGAAAGATTAAAAAAAAGTTAATAAATAAACCTAAATAACTCTTGACCTAAAAGTGATAATCTACATATGTACAGTGAATGTCACTTAAAATCGTACACCATCGTAGTAAAATTTTATTCATTAGTTTTAGAATGTTGATGTTTTGGAAATATTTTAATATGCTATTTTTATATTGTGTGTGCTATTACCTATCAGAAAATATGGTATAATTTTAATTGCCCTTATCTTCAAATTAAAAAAATTTGGTAACACTGTCAGTGCCTAGAATATCAACGCTTCATTTAAAATCATACAGGCACTAAAAAATAGCAAATGATACCCTACAAAGTATTAGGATAATATTAACATTTTTTTTTTAATTTTTAAAGTTTTAATTAATATTTTTTTATAAGTGTACGAATTTAAGTGAAATATGAATTCTGTGATTTTCATCAATATTTTTTTAAGGAATTTAGGTTTTGTTAATATATAATCATAATAATAATAATTTTTATATAATCACCTATTATTGCCTGTATAATTTCATAATATTTAAAAAAAAAAAAATGTTAACTAACAACATTTTTTCAGTTACTATACTGCTCCCTTCGATCAAAAAATGAAAACTTTGACCCACTGTAAAAAAAATTCCGACCAGGTTTATTCTACAAAAATAATCTACTCATATTCTGTTCCAATCAAAAAGTCTCAATTTGTTTGACAGTGTTATTAAAATTAAAAAAACATAAGTTTCCTGAAGAAATACACATATATTTCTTAAGGTTACCTAAACATTATAAATACCATTCGAAAGGCCTTTTTTATTTTTTCTAAATCTGCTGAGAAATTTAAAATCAGTTTATATTCAACTGGTACGAAAAATCGGCAAGCATTATAAAAAACTTCCTCTTAGCTATTAATTATTTATTATAGCTTGGGAGATATTCGCATTTGAAAATTAAATTTTCAATATTTAAACCCATTTTCAAAACTTTATTGAGAATTACGGGATTCCTGAATATTTATAACTGTCAAATTTCATTCGAAAATATTCATAAATAAACATTTAATTTCAATTTGTATCTTCGCAAAAACTCAATAAAAACACTTTTAGACATATTTTTCAAAATAGACAATGTTTTTTTTAATTGTCAAAAGTTATATAAATTTTTGAAAAATAGACAAAATTCCCTATCCAGTGATATATAACATGTCTGCCTAATGTTTTTGACGTGCTAAATTAATTAGGGAAAACTTAACATCTCGCAGAGAATTCGAACACAAACGAAGAAATATGTTCGTTTTAAAAATTTAACATACCAAAGGTGATCTACTTTTAGGGCTAATTAAACTCGAGGTGTTAATTTAAACTCGACAATATTTCCTCTTTGCGCATGTGAAATTTCATTTAAACCGGACTAACAGTTCAGAAGTTACAGATTTATTTCCGTCTTTTTCTTTCTACATATAATACAGCTTTCTTTCCAGTTATAGATGTTGTTTGAATTCCTATCCGCATTTCACTGGCTGATTAGGCGAGATCATCAGGAAACCTTTTCCCAAAGCCTAAAGATATTATTTTACTTTTAAAAATATCAGATGTTGGACAAAGCACCACACAAAAATTCTAAGACGATCTTGCTACGTCTGTTGAACGCAAGATAGGGCCTAGAGGGAAGGACATAGGGGAATGAAATTATGTCCGAATATTCTCTGATGATCAATCAAAAAATGATAAACAAATCATCCGTCTGACGTTTAAAATCAATTAATAAATGATAGGGAAACGAGGAAACCTGGAAAACCCGCACAAATAGTTATTGCTAATAGCTAATTTAGGTTTTCAAAACATAAACAAAATAAGTTGAACCCGTAAAAAGTTTTGGAAAAAAATATATGACAATATGAAAATCGGCACAGCCCAATATAAGACACTTATTCTTTTTAAGGGCGTAATTCTTCAAAAAATCTTCTTCAAAACATACACTATGAGACAAAAAAAACTTAAGTAGAAATACATGGAAAGTAATACTATTTTTCTGATAGGCTTTATCGAGTACAATAAGAATTGCCCCATTCACAATTGTACGACACCAATTGTGAATTGGGCAATTCTTATCGTCGTATCGTTGTATGTCGTAATTTTTTTTTATTAAAATTAAGCGAAGGCAAAATAAAAGAAGGTTTTAATCAATATCATCCCAAGCCTTTTTTTGCGTTTTTATCTGTTTTGATAAATTTTAGGTATTTTCATTGGACCTCAAATTCGAAAAATTATGAAAGATGAGGAGTTTTTGAATAAGCTAAGTTCCATTGATAAACGGAAGAGTTTTGTGTCGCTTTGTAAAAATGTTCTTGAAAATAAAAGAAGCCATGACTATGTGGCTGTGGTTAATGAATTTTTGTGGGCCTATGTCTATAAAAATTTATTTCCTGCATTCGAATTTGGACTTATTTCCAGATAATCTGGTGCAGTTCAGAAATGGTCACAATAGAAAAACGTTTCGAAGGAAAAAACATAAGGAAATTATTTTCCGAATATTGCTGGTCACTTTTACGGCAAACTGATGAAAACGAGTTAAAAAGAAAGCGGTTAAGCAAATATTTCTAAGTAAAATGTCTAGAAATGATATTTTTTCAAAAATTTTGTTTGAGTACATTCGTTAATAACATTGACAATTTCCAATGGATTTTTAAAAGCAATATTGCGTTTTACGCATAAATAAACTTATTTTTTAAATCAATGCATAAATAGTACGATTCCTTTATAAAATACTATGTAAAATCTTCTTCAAAGTTGGAAAATGGCGAAAAAATAAAAACAAAAATATGTTTGCTGAAGAAATGCACACAAATTTTGTCAAAATACTTAAATAATATATTAAACATTAGAAAGGCCACAGTTTCTTCTTTTTAAATCAGTTTAAAAAATTAAAATCGATTGAGAATCAGCTTAGTTAATGGCTTATAAGTGCTTAAAGGTATGAAAAACCGGTTTTTACCAGTAACTCAAGATTTTGGAGGTGTCTTGCAAATTTCAAAGACAGATTCTTGTTATACTCGACAGCACCTTCCAGAAAAATTGTATCATTTTCCAGGTATTATTTTTTGTCGCATAGTGATATTTATAATTATTATGGTGAATGTGTTCTATCGGCTTCAACTTGCGAGAGATGATTTATTCTAGAGTTTCGTGTTCGATTTTAACCGAAACCACGTTTTTTTCAAGGCCTAAAACCGAAACTGACAATTATTCTTCGGTTTTTACTTTTAATCTATTTTCAGTAGAAAAATACAAAATTTAGAAATTAGAAATAAACTTTTTCACACAATATCTCTAAAAACAGATCGGCAAAAATATCTTAAGAATTCTTTAAATTGTATTACTATAATTTCCTCAGATGATGTAGCAGGCTACTAGCTGACTCGGTGCGCTCGCCACCCAAATTTGAAGAAAGAAACAGTACTATTAAGTCTCCCTTAGTTAATTAATACTAATTTAGGATAACATCATGTTTATTCATGTTCATTGATTCATTGTAATATGGATTCTAAATAAATTCTCCTTTATCCTCTTGAACACCCGTCAACTTTTAAATTTAAATTTGTATAGCGTTTCTTATATTATCGACTGATTTTGTTTCTATGACACATAATATTTAACAAATTATCTCAAAACCGAAATAAAAACGTAACACCGTGCGACAGCAATTATTGGACTTGAACGGGACCATATACATATGAAACCTTATGTTATATATAGTAGAACTGCGTTTTTAGTTTTTCATTTTGTGATCTTTTCTCCTTTTTAAAGGACTTCAAAGTTTTAAGGATATAGAAATTTCTTAAAATTTATTTAAATTGTTCTGCTCATTAATTTTTCTTTATATGGATATCAAATGAAAGGGGACAATTTCTAGAAGTAGATATTTTTTTTTATTTTTACTTTTCAGGACGAAAAGTTGTAAAAAATGTCCTTTGAAAAATGTATCCTTTTATATCCTTGAGAATTTCCAATATATTTTTCTAAAAAAAATATATGTTGAAACCTTGCATATACTTTAACACATGCTTAAATTTCGTTCTTATAGCTTTATAAGTTAAGACTAAACAGAAAAAAACATATTATTAAGTTCATTAAAAAAAATACTTTTATCGATACAGCAATTAAGATTACAAAAATATTAGATAGTACTTTTTGGACTTGAACAAGTCCACATACACATGAAACTGGAGATCGTATATAGTAAATCTGCGTTCTCAGTTTTTAATTTTCTGATCCTTTCTTCTTTTTAAAGGACTTCAAAGTTTCAAGGATGTACAAATTTATAAAAAATTAAATAAATATTTTTATAAATGTTTGTCAAATAAAAGAAGACGGTCACCAGAAATGGAAACAATATTTATAGATGGATCAACGAAGAGCCTCAAAGGTGTGTTGCTTCACGTAGGTAATGTGTATCCATCAGTGTCAATTATTTATGGTACAGATGTTAAAGAAAATTATGAAAATATAAGCGCTATTCTAAAATTAATAAATTATGACCGACATTGTTGGATGATTTGTTCTGACCTGAAAATAGTTGCCATTTTAATGGGTTTAAAAAAAGGGTTTGCCAAACACCAATGTTTTTTGTGTCTTTGGGAAGGTCGGCGCAAAGATCTTCATTACACCGACCACAAATGGCAGCCTCGTATTGTTCATCATCTTAGACAGGATAGCACTGAGAATATTCCGCTCGTGCCGTCATCAAAAATAATACTTCCACCGCTACACATTAAATTGTGACTTATAAGAAATTTTGTTCGTGCACTCGACGTTGACAGTGCAGCTATGGTGCACTTGAAAAAAATTGTTCCCAAATTAAGCGAAGCAAAGATTGACGAAGATTGTATTACCCTAAGTAATCTTTTATATTTTAAGGTGTTTTTAATAGACCCCAACTAAAAAAATTGTTAAATTGCAAGGAATTTCCAAACCTTCTATCACCTACTGAGAAAAATAGTTGGAGGAGTTTAGATGCCATAATAGAAAATTTCTTAGGTAATAGAAAATCTCGTTCGCAACTTCGGTGAAATGGGTGTGAATATGTCACTGAAAATACACTTCTTAGATAGGCACCTAGATTTTTTCCCCGATAATTTGGGTCATTTTAGTGACGAACATGGGGTACGATTTCACCAGGACCTAGCAATTATTGAAATTCGCTTTAGAGGAAAGAGCACTTGTCGCATGCTCGCTAAATACTGTTGGTCGATATGTAGAGATTCACATACTCCATACAAGCGGCAGAGTAAACGTATTCATTTTTCTCCATAATATATTTTTATATTTCTTCTTTCTTTTATATCTTTATTTAGTATTTAGTATAGCTTAAATATTTTTTTTATTATATAAATATAATTGTTTTATAATAATTGTTCCTGCTGGTACTAATTGGGAATTTGTTAGAATTATACTAAAATATGAAAGAATAAAATTTAAGTAACTCTTTTGTTTCATTTCCAATGATTGTCTTTTTTTATTTGATACACATATTGACAAACATTTATAAAAATATTTATTTAATTTTTTATAAATTTGTACATCCTTGAAACTTTGAAGTCCTTTAAAAAGAAGAAAGGATCAGAAAATTAAAAACTGAGAACGCAGATTTACTATATACGATCTCCAGTTTCATGTGTATGTGGACTTGTTCAAGTCCAAAAAGTACTATCTAATATTTTTGTAATCTTAATTGCTGTATCGATAAAAGTATTTTTTTTAATGAACTTAATAATATGTTTTTTTCTGTTTAGTCTTAACTTATAAAGCTATAAGAACGAAATTTAAGCATGTGTTAAAGTATATGCAAGGTTTCAACATATATTTTTTTTAGAAAAATATATTGGAAATTCTCAAGGATATAAAAGGATACATTTTTCAAAGGACATTTTTTACAACTTTTCGTCCTTAAAAGTAAAAATAAAAAAATTATCTACTTCTAGAAATTGTCCCCTTTCATTTGATATCCATATAAAGAAAAGCTAATGAGCAGAACTATTTAAATAATTTTTTTGAAATTTGTATATCCTTAAAACTTTGAAGTCCTTTAAAAGGGAGAAAAGATCACAAAATGAAAAACTAAAAACGCAGTTCTACTATATATGATCTCAGGTTTCATATGTGTATAGTGTCGTTCAAGTCCAACAAAAAAAATGTAAAATTGTATCACGGTGTAACCGATCGGTTTTCAATTTTCTAAAACCAAAACAGCGGTTTTGAAATTCTTCGGTTTTTTAGAAACTTTTGTTTATTCGGTTCAAACGTGGTGATTTTGGCACAGAATTGGAGGCATTACTCCATGAAGATTGTTCTAAAACTCAACGACACCTTGCAAAATCATTGGGAGCTACATAAAGCAATTTCAAAACGTTTACGAACAGCAGGATTCATCCAAAAGTAGGGAAATTGGGTACCATACAAATTGAACCGGATAAGCCTTGAAAGACGATTTTGCATGACCGAAATGATGCTTGAACGCTATAAAAGAAAATCATTTTTCACGGAATCATTACTTGCGATGAAAAATGGATACATTATGATAACTGGAAGCGTAAGAGATCGTATGTGAAGCCCGGCCAACCAGTGCGACACCATCGCTCTAATGTAATTTTCGGTCCATAAATAACGAAGATATGAGCAAAAAACCGGGACAACCTCGATTTTTGACCTATTTTTGATCTATATCTGGATTACTAAGTCATTAATATAGACAATATTGATATCTAATGATAGATATTTCAAAGTCCATTGCAACGATGTAGATAAGTCTATAGTAAGTTGGACCTACAATGGGTCAAAATCGGGAAAAATATTTTTTAACCCGATTTTTTTTTTATCAAAACATTTTTTTGTCATAAATTTTATTCAAAAAAGAAAATTTTAAATTTCCTAGCCCAAGGTGGTCAAATTTGAAACACAAAATTTATTTTCTTAAAGCCTATGTTCTCGTCTCGATTCGATAATGAGTCATTTTGCAATCAGACCAGTATTTTAGAAAATCCGGATTTATTACCACTTTTCTTCGATTGAAAAATATCTTAAACATTTTATTATTAATGTAAAATAAGTCTTAATAAGACGAGTATTTTCTAAAAGCCTTTTAAATATTATCGAAATATTACCTGACCAGCTTGTATTTCAAATATAATTTAACAAATAAATCAAATACTGACTCTTGCTAAAATGATTGATTTTTATTTTATTTAAAGAAAAAATTTAAAACCACTTATATGTTTTTAGTGCTCGTATTTTGCTTTCAAATTGATATTATTGCGTAAATTATTAACCCTTGCCTTCAATCAAATCACACGTGTATAGAGAGTGAACCCTTTTCTAGTTGTGGCCCCTTTTAATAAATCAAAAACACACGAAACGTTTCTTAACCTGTTTTTGCCAAAACAAAATCCATTTTCCCAAATATTAAAGTATTGAATTACACAATTTTCTTTTGTGCGATGGTTACAATTGACAGCTCATAAATACTGCAAAAAAACAAAAAATCAGGAAAGTGAATGTAGTTTTGTTGCTAGGAATTGGCCATAGAATATGACCCACGGTCCATCTGTCAATGAAACAAATATAGAATGAAATTGCGTCGATGAGATACCCTACAGTTAAAGTTTGGTAATAGCTTTTAACAATGGATATAAATACTAGTTCTATGAGTTAAATTCGTTAGATATTTTTTATAAAAATTGGATAATTTCATGGTTTAAAAACCCATTTTATTTTTTCTAGGTTTTCGATATTATTTTCATAGAATTATAGGATCGTAATTACAGGTTTCCTATATTATTTTCATACAAATATAAGATCGTACTTTTAGTAATATTTTACAGATTGAAAATTTGTTGGTATTTTGGCACCCCTACAGTCGTTGCTGACCAATATAATTTTACAGATTCATACAAATTTCAATCAAATTTAAAATACACAATACAACCGCATTCTCTCTCCCCTCTAAAAAAAATAAAGGTTTACCAACACATTAAGTTTTATTTGAAAATTATGGTAAATTTAACTCTGAATCCTGTGTTCGCTTATATGAAGTGTAAAAAATGGAAATTCCCTCCAGTCTTTTAAAAAACACAACAGACATTTTCATCAACCACCACCAACCACAGCAGTCAAAGTCAATACGAATAGGAAGGAATACACTTGCTCAGTGATCAATCACAAAAAATACATTTGTATACGATAATAGAGTAGATTCGATTTCTTTTTTAAATAATGTTGCACAACGCGTGTCATTTTCCAGGAAATTTTCTTAAAAAACTGTCTCAAATACACAAATGTACAGATGTACGTATTTATGTTTAAAGTATGAGTGTATATTACAGATACATAAATTGTATTGAACAGTTTTTATTTTATAAATCTTATTTTTTTATATGTATCATTCATACTCAGACTCGTATTCTAGATTTCATCTGAGTTCGAGTATTCAGGTTTCACTCGACATAAATATATAGATAATTTTTTTCTTTTTTCTTCTTTTTTTTTAAATTGAGCTGATTTATTTAGCTATTTGTGTTTTCTCAAGGATATTTTTGTTTTCTATGCACACATACATATTTAAATATGTTCAAATGTTTGTGTGAGTATAATTTCCTATGTGATTTTCAAAAACAGTATCCTGTAAGTTTTTTTTTTGTCCCATTGTAAATTCTTTAGTTTTTTTATTATTTGTATGAGACTAGTTTTAGGGATAATTTTCCTGTTCGAAATCTACTTGGTTGTTTTTTTAAATATTATTTCCAGTTTGTTATTCTTATAAGATTTTCTAGTAGGTTTTTTTGTAGTTGTAGTTTTATTTACACCTGGCAATATCATATGTCATTTTAGGGAAATATTTATTTTTCCAACTACTTCGACACAATTGCTATAATTTATGCAACCCTGGGGAGTTTAAGGGATTTTTTTGTTTAAATTTAATATATAAATTACAGAAAATTAAATGAATGTTTTTTTCTTTTTTTTTATAATTAAACAATGTCATTTAGATTAATGACATTAGTCGTTCTATAAGTAGGATATTTCTATGTATTTGACTAATTGAAATTATATTCTTTTCCTATCTAGTATTATGATTCAGTTGGGGAATCTATTGTATTTTTAAGGATTTCGCTAAATTGAAATTTATGGATGATGTACGGTAATCGTTTGTGGTCAAAACTTAATATTTTTTATTTCAATGAATAATTTGGCATACATATAAATATATCGTTACCCTAATATAGAAAGGCCCTAAGTCGTGTTTTTAAGTCGAGATTTTTTGGCTAAATATTATATATGAGCGGACCATTTATCGAAATAAACAAAAATCTGGGCTTACAAAAAAAACTCGAGTTAGGAAGTTTCTATATTAAGGTAACGATATAAAGGTTGTTCACGGTTGCTTGGTTATCGGGTTACCTGGTTATTTTTAAATATTAAATTACTTGAAATTTAGTTTATTGAATGTATGAATTTACCGACAACGACCAGTACCCAGCATTTATTAAAAACAAGTAAGAAAGTATGATCGGTCAAGCCCGACCATATAATACCCTACACAAGTAAAAGAGCAAAAACATTTTTCTTTTAAATATTCAATAATTTATATTTTTGAGTGATTCTCGGAAGTGGGCCTTATATGGGGGCTATGACCAATTATGAACCGATTACCATGAAATTAGGTCGTGTGATTTATGTCTATATTAAAGTTAACTATGTTGAATTTTGTGTGTATACCAAAATTTTTAAGCGATTTATGAACTTTAAATTGATTTACGGAAGCGGGTCTTATATGGGAGCTATGACTAATTATGGACCGATCGTAACAAAATTTGGTGGCATAAATTTTGTGTATATAAAACTTATTTGGAGTGGAATTTGTGGAGACACATACATAAATTAAACATTTAAGACCGATAAAGTCCAATTTCGGGAGGACATTTGTATGGGGGCTAGGTGAAATAATGGACCGATTTCAGCCAGTTTCAATAGGCTTGGTCTTTGAGCCGAAAAAATACTATGTCCAAAATTTCATCGACATATCTTCAAAATTGCGACCTGTACTCTGCGCACAAGGTTTACATGGACAGCCAGCCAGCCGACCAGACGAACGGACGGACTTCGTTTAATCGACTCAGAAAGTGGGTGTTAGACTAATATTTTTGGGCGTTACAAACATCTGCACAAACGCATTATACCCTCCCCACTATGGTGGTGTAGGGCATAAATAGTGCCTTAAAAGTTATCTTCATTATCTTCTGAAAATAAATTTTCAAACTACTTTATTTTTAAAGGAACATGTTCGAATTTACTACGTCTCGTGGCTTTGTAACTCGCAATAGTGTTATACCACCACAGCAGCACATTCATTGGCCTAAGACATCAGTGTATCGGCAACTTTGCTCTGATATTTGCTGAGTTTGCACACGAATTTACTCTAATAAGTTGCATGTTGTGATAGGCCAGGAAGCTATCACGATTCCAAAGTATTTATTTAGGTGAGAAGAATTGATTGCAGTTGATTCCGCATACCATTCTCATTTTCGTTTTCGATTTTCATTACAAAACTAAAAATAGAATAAGCATAAAATAAAAATAAAAACTAATATCGCTCATTTGCTGCAACAACGTCATAACTCAAAATCCGGGTGTTTTGAACTGAGTAATACAAAATATGCGCCGTTCTTTAGTCTTTCATATAGTTTTATCAGTTTTCAAAACAGTCAATTATTTTTTGTTTCTGTTGTAAACGTCAAATATAAAACTCATGTTTTCTCGTATATTTGACAAGTAAAAATTTGGGTTATATACAGAATAGAAAGATATTAACATCTACATTTTAAATCAGGGTTTATTTCTGAAATCGCATGATCTGTTGAAAATTTATTTAAGAAATAGTAAAATGTCATAAAACATTCAAAGCATTTTTTCTCGAAACGACTTTTTTTGAATTATGACGTTATGTAAATAAAATTCAAATAAATTTTTTGAATTAAATTTGTATCATTTTCCAACACTAGAAATGAGCAGATAACCATTTATTTCTAGTGTTTGGACAAACATTTTTTGATAAATATTTTGCCATTGATTTTTCGATGGTAAAAAATTTCCACTACAACATATCAAAAATATCATTTTCGAGGCGCCCAAATGTCAGAAAATATCCAAAAAATTACTACTAAAAAACCTTAAATAAAAGTAATTTTTTTTTTACTTTTTCTGAAATTAGGCCGCTTTGAAAATGATTTTTTTTATATGTCCAAATGGTATCAAAAAATCGATGGCTCAATATTGACAAATTTTTGTCCATACAAATCAGCACACCCCAATGATTATAAACAGTTTTCTTTTGATATGAAACTTATTTGTATTGAATCTTATTTGAATAGCAACATTTTTAAGATATTTATATTCAATAAAATTATTTTCGGAAGTGGGACTTATATGGGACTACTTATAGAGCGATCGTCACAAAATTTGGTGGGATGATTTGCATATACATATATGATACATATTTGTATTGTATTCTATTTGGAGATTTATGCACATTAATGAAATTTTCGAGAATGGTGCTTATGGAACATTGTGGACTGATCGGTTCTAAATTTGGTAGTAAGAGTTCAGCTTATATAAAACTTATTTGCCCTGAATTTGGTTTGGGTATGTTTATAATTAAGATATTTATGAGAGCTTATTTATTCTCAGATAGGGCAGTCGTATGGGGGCTAGGAGAAATAATGAACTGATTCTAACCAAATTCAATAGGCAGACCTTGGCGCAATATAAAAGTTTGTGCGAATTATCTTTAAAATTGCGACCTTTGATTACAAGGTTTACATAGGCTGACGGGCATAGCTTAATCGACTCTGAAAGTGATCCTGAGTAGGGTATAACTATTGTCGGATATCAAATATGCTGTCACTAGTGATCTTGCAAGATACTGTATTTCTATGATATTTCAAGTGTATGTCCTAATAAAACCTGGGATATTTTTCCTTGTGTTGTAGAATCTTTCCTTAATTTAATACTTTATTATTAGTATCAGTCTTTTAAAGCAGTACACAGAATTAAACTAAAACTAATTAAAACTAATTTTATTTTCTATAAATATTTTTATAGATTCTATTCATGTTTTGTGTTTGATATTTGCATACCCTTCACCATGTTTGGCAAGTTTGTCATTCCGTTTGTAATTTTTTCATTTTTGGAATTTGTAATCAGGATTCCCGCAATTCCCAAAAAAGTCTTGAAAAATCCCAAAAATGTGATTTTTTAGATTTTTGTCTATATTATCCATACTAGGGGTGGGTACATCGAAACCCTTTTACAAAATAATTAAGAACATATAAAGTGTATTACTATATTTTAATACCCACTATGCGATTTGAGAATTTTTGCAATAAATTTTAATTTTACATAAAAAATAGGCGTATTTTGGATGGACCTGGTTCCCTCGGTATAATTTTTTTTTTCATTTAAGATATTTGGTGCAAATTTAGCTTTTCAAAAAGTATAAATTTTTTATGCATCTTCTTAGAAATTTTTTTAGATAAATTAAAAAGAGAAAAAGTACTTTTTTCCCAAAAAACTATCGAAAAATTACTTTTACTTTATTTTTCAAATTCAAATGCATATAACTTTGAACTCAGTAATGATTTTTAAACAATTCTTTTTTTATTTCACATATACGTTTGTTTTTAGTCCAATGAAAGAAAATAGCGAAAATAATATTTGGACCTGCTGTTATCAAAAAACTGGAGTAGGGTGGGTAAAAATATTGAAAATTTAATTTTCAAATGCGAATATCTCTTAAGCTATAAGAGTAAATTGATAGCTAAGACAAGGTTTTTTGTAGTCCTCGACGAGGAGATTCTATGTATATGTATTTTTTAAATCAGACAGCAAACGAAGAATTGACGCGCCCTTGGTGGGCAGCATATATTCATTCTGAGTTGTTGCTAATCGAATGACTCGATTATATCCATAGAAATAATCAATTGCCTGATTGTATAAATTTCTTTATTGAATCAGAAATTTAATTCTTTCTGTGTATAATGGAATTTTGAATTATAAAATATGTATTTAAATCTGTGTTATGTAGCTGCAAATAAAGAATATTACCTGTAACTATTGTACCCTCCACCATGAGTACGAGTATATAAAATAATAAAACCCCTTAAGAAAAATATATATTGTAGATATTTAACAGTTTTTAGTACAGGCAACAACCATGGGGGTCATGGCGCCACCATAAAAACATTAAATAAAAAAATTGTGTTATTTTTGTTTGTTTGTTAAATTTTTATTAGTTTATTGTGACTCATAATTTTATTAACCATAATAATTCTTCGTAATGTTGGATGATGCACAAAAAATTAAAACAAAAATAAAAAAAATATTATGAGAAATGCGACTGCAAAATAGACAAAAATTAACAAAAAAAAATGGTTAAATATAAAAACAACCATAAAGTATATTGCAGCGGTAATAATTCACAGCAAGATACGATAAATGCATAAAATGTACAACATACATAGAATGAATGAATGTAAAAATGTATGGATATATGGATGGATGAATAGATGTAGATGAACGTATCGTATCATGTACTCAACATATAGTTAAACCACTATGAATGGATCAAATCTGGTATTAAATTAAAAAAAAAAAAACTGAAACTGCTCTGAAAAGAAAAAACAACTTGTACGAGTAACAAATCAAGGTGGATTGTTGGTTTATGACACTCTAGTTTCGTATAAATAAACAAATAAATGCATACATACATACATTTTCGTATTTATACAATATGAATATTTCTTTTTGTTTTTATTGTTGGTTTCGCAGATTTCTTTAAACAAAATGAAAATGAAACCAACTAAACAGAACTGAAATGCATCCTAAACTGCCTGATAGATAGATACACCAGCCAACGGAACAGCAAACCATCCGAACAAAACTACATACGTTGAATGAGTGGTGCGGTGCATGTTGCCACACTTTATTCGTACATACTTACTTACTTTCATATGTGTTGTTCGTATACAATTGTCGTTGTTGTCGAATGCAGCATTGGATCGCAGTATAAGTTTTAGTGAGATTTATATGGCAGTTACCACAAATTTATTAATTGCCAAAGCTCGTAAATATCTTTATGACGAATGTGATTTCTGGCTGATGTTCAGTTCAGTTCTGTTCTCGCTGTGACTCCATATAACAAATCAAGTTTTTAAAAATACAAAATATTATTGTTGTAGTTGTTGTTGCTGTTGGTGATGATGGCTGTTACCAGCATGTGAAATTAAAGATACAGTTTAGAGTTGCCAACTGGAAAGAAAGTCCTGTTTTCGAATGAAAAAAAATTACAATTTAATAAAATTTGTGTTAATATTTTTTATTGTCGAAAGTTCATGTTTAGATTAGGTTCCATGGGCAGCCACTCGTCAATCAGCTCACTTGGGTACATTCAAAACTGATCCCATTGTGATACCCAAGAAGTAAACTTCATCCGTTGTTTCCAAAGTGAACCATCCAGATTCTTTGATAAAGAAGTGGATGCGTCTTAGATTTATCCTTGATAACTCATCTAAACACGAGAGGAAGGGGGTTCCAAGGATACGTTCCCTCAAGTTTGTCAGAGCCGATCATTGGCAGAATAGGTGGGACACAGTCTCCTCCTCTTAAATCATGTACCGAATCTTACCATGTTTAACAGAGCTTGATCTTTTATCAAAGGAACAATTTGTACAAAAGTTAATTTTATTTCAATAATATATGTATATACATATTTTATTTAGAGAAAATATCAAAACATTTTTGAAAAATATCAACTTTTTGGAGGTTGTCCTACATTTTGGTCCATAATTCTCGTTCTACTTGACCGATGTTGCCGATCTTTTTCGTTATCCTGTATAAGTCGCGCGTTCTACCTGATTCGCCTGCCGTTTGAATTCCTTTCCAAATGATTGTCACTGGAGCAATCAGTGCTTTGTTTCGCACATCTAATGGGGAGCCGTGCCATGTCCTGCTGATGGCGATGTGGTCAATTGGTTCTACGTGCGATAGTCCGGTGATATCCACGTGACTTTGTGGACTGTTTTGTTTGGAAAGATTGTGCCATCTATTACAAGTTTATTGCTTAAGCACATTTCGGTTCATTCTCCCCTCATCATTTTCGGTCATTCTTCCCATACCATGCTTGTACGCGGTTTGAGTTATCAATGCTCACTTGAGCGTTGAAATCACCAATAGTATATCGCCCTTGTTAACGTTTGAGATTCCGCTGGTTGCCTGTCTATGAAATTCTTCTTTCATCTGTGTGTCTGTAGTTTCAGTGGGTGCATAACATTGCACACATGCAATATTTTGTGCACGAGAGTCAGAGTATTTATGCCAGTCTATCAGCACACTACGCTTTTCCCTGTTTAGTAGTATCGGGAATATCCATGTGAAAGAGGACAGTTGTCGGATTTACCATCTCCGATTTTAATGAAATTAACCACATACATAATATATCCAATATGTTCCTCATATCAGCCACTTTTTCATCGGAAAACTTTCCATTTCAAAAATATCGCAACTTGAAAATTGAAAAATTTGTTAATTGTCTAAAATTATATACATACACATAATTGCCCATAACATTGAAACAACTCAAAGCCCAACATAATTTTTGATTCCATTTTAAAGGAAAAGATATTGTGCTTAAAATAGTATGAACAAAATTGTTTACTTCCAAAAGGTTAAAGTTCAATTTTCGGAGTATATATTTCAATGTAATAAATATCAAAGATCGCGGGGTTAAAAATTAATAAAGAACACAGTATGAGGACACCTAAACTCTCTACTATATTCCTGCAAAAAATTCAATGGAGACTCGATTATTTCAGGAGAAAACCGTTATTAAAAGCATAGCTGTTAATTTTGGATTACGATTAGTAATCAATTAGATTATTTTTTAAAAATAATTTAATTGATTATATAATTCTCTTCACAACAATTTCTGATTACTAATTGATTATGATTACAAATAATCAAAAAATAATCAAGATTACTTGCGATTACTGGAAAATAATCAAAAATAATCAAAAGTAATCAAAAAATAATCCGACTATTTTCAAAGATTACTTTTGATTATTTTAGATTATTTTCAAAACTTTGCATTTACTACATGAAAAAATTCTAAGCAAATAAAACTAAATTAGATGTTTTTTCATAAAAAAATATACGTATATTAAATTTAATAACACTATGCGACAAATAGTAGGATCAGTGATTGGCGGGGGTTCTGTCCACCGGGAAATATTAGATCGGTAACAAAAAGTTATACGTGCCCCGGCGTTTCGTTGGGTCAGGTCTACGAATCGAGATATATCGATTTGAAATTAGTATGTATCATTTCTGAAAATCGCCTAAACATGTATAATTTTCCTAAAAATATAGTTATCAAGTTGAAATTCGAAACAAAAAATTTCAATATATATAAAAATCGCAGTACCAAATTTTATGATGATCGGCCCATAATTGGTCATAGCCTCCATATAAGAACCACTTCCAGAAAACACATTAACCTACACAAATATCCAAAAAAAATATGTACTGCACCAAAATGTTACACCGACAGTAATTTATATACTACAAGCTTTTTAAATATCGATCCATAATTCCATAACTCCCATATATGGTCCACTCTTGATAATAGCGTTGTTTAAATGAAATTCTACATAATTAGCCCTCAAATACTTAGAAATCACGTTCCACTTGCTATAATAACTAGAATACTCATAAAATTATTGTTAAGATGAAATTCGATTAAAATACATAGACATCACGTAAAAATATTTTATGAGAATCGAATCACAATAGGTCATAACTCTCATATAAGTCCCACAATCCAAAAATACATTAACGCATATAAACATTAATATCGATAAAAATTCCACAGAAATTAGTTTCAAGTAGACAGAAATCATACTGCTTGATTTTGTGACTATGGGTTCATAATTATATATAAGGCTCATATCAGGAAAATTCATTAAACGCGATTATATATTCAAATTTTGTGATATAACACATTTCCATATGCATAATTTTGAACTTTGTCTAAATATATTTGTATACACTGTTTCTTTACTTGAGGTTAATAAGGAAAAATGTTGAGCCTAACGTGTAATGTTAACAATAATTGGTTAAAATTACGCGATTGGCTCAAATGGTAAGAATCTGTATTTATTTCAATCATAAATTGCTGAATTAGATACAATTTTTTTTACATGGCGAGTCTATGAAAAGCCGAATTTATTTTAAAAAATATCAGCTATTTTTGCTATAAAATTCTGAATAAAAACAAAACAACTTGCTAACGGAGGAGATAGAGGATTATACAAAAATGATCCTCATAAAATATAACTCTGACAATACGAATTCTTTCGATAGGTCAGGTGTATGTGTCTTGCTCTTGATCCCGGTTCGAGTCTGGATGTTGGCGACCTGTTCTTTGTTTATTTTTTCACATTGTAAATGCAAATTTTTGAAAATAAAATGATATCAATGCAAAATTTTTGGAAAATAATCTAAAATAATCAAAAGTAATCCTTGAAAATAGTCGGATTATTTTTTGATTATTTTTGATTATTTTCTCGTAATTTCAAGTAATCTTGATTATTTTTTGATTATTTGTAATCGTAATCAATTAGTAATCGTGCGAATCGGAACATAATCGTAATTTAATCATTACTTCACCTTTTGAAAAAAGTAATCTAATTACTAATTATTATGATTAGTAATCATTATTTAACAGCTATGATTAAAAGTACGTTATTTTCATATAAATTCATATAAAAATTTAGGCACCTGTGTTTTACCATAAAAATTTAAATTGATTCAACTGTGTTCTGTTTTCTATTTGCTTGAATTTTTTATATGAAAAAACGTACTTTTAATAACGTTTTTCTTTATAAATCCTGAACTAATGGAGTCTCCATCGAATGAATATAGTAGCGAGTGTACTGAAATCAAAACTTATGCTTGTCTTTCAGCAGTTTCGGAACCCTTTGGAATCGTAATATGTGTGGTAAATTTCATTAAAATCGAAGATGTCAAATCCGAAAATAGTAGTTTTCTGTCCGTTTTGATATGGATTCTCCATATCCCCACACCACTAGAACTTTGTTGATCAGATGGTTTGCCAGAGTATATCATTGTAGATCCGTCAAATGTTGATAACTCCCCAGAATCCGGCCATCGAGTTTCATAAAGACCCAGAAAGCCAATTTTGTTGTTGTTTGCTTCCCGACAGACCTCAGCAAATTTTGATGAAGATAAAAGCGTCCAGAAGTTCCAAATCGAGTCCGGTGTTTAAAGCTGAAATTTGTCGTAAAAGGAGTTGACTGGGTATTTTTTTAATTTCTTGAGGTTTCGGTTATCAGTTGTTTTAAGATCAGTAGCTGATTGGACTTTTGCATCCAATCCTGGAACTGGGGCTGCCAGCATGGCTTCCAGACGGGCTGGCTTAATGGAGCGAGCCCGATTGCAACCTCCTCTAACATGAGAGACAGTCGCTGGTAGTTGTTGGCTAATGGTTATTTGAGGGCTCCAATTACTGGCCTTGACGTTCCAAGTATCGTAGCCTCCAAACATGCTATTGGTAAAAACTGAGATCATGTAGAAAAATATAAAATAAACAAGTAAGAGAGCTATATTCGGCTGTGCCGAATCTTATATACCCTTCACCAAATTATACTTTAAAATAAATTTTTTAAATATTTTTAGGTATTTTTAGGTATGAAAAAAAAATTTTTGGATGAAAAAAAAATTCGTGTTAAAAAATATTTTTCCCGATTTTGACCCATTGTAGGTCCAACTTACTATAGCCTTATCTACATCGTTGAAATGGACTTTGAAATATCTATCATTAGATATCCATATTGTATATATTAATGACTTAGTAATCCAGATATAGATCAAAAATAGGTAAAAAATCGAGGTTGTCCCGGTTTTTTGCTCATATCTCCGTTATTTATGAACCGATTTTGCTGATTTTAAATAGCAAACTTCTCGAAAGCATGTCTGACAGAATTATGAAGATTTGGATCCCGAAGATCTGGGGTCTTCAGAAAATTGATTTTAACAGACAGACAGATAGACGGACATGGCTTAATCGACTCCGCTATCTATAAGGATCCAGAATATATATACTTTATAGGGTCGGAAATGAAAAATGTAGAAATTACAAACGGAATGACAAACTTATATATACCCTTCTCACGAAGGTGAAGGGTATAAAAACGGCGTTGTCAGTTGAATGAGATATTGAGCACTCTATGACACCATGCCGAATTATAATTCCAGATTGTGTTATATTTCGAATATTATAATGTTAATTAAATAATAATTTAATTATTGTAGTAATTATAATTAATCAAATTAATTAAACATATTTTTACCCAAATTAGGTTTTACTTCATTGAAAATTTGTCTACTTTTTAAAACTTATAAGTTGAATTACATATCCTCCTTTAACTAGTCACAGGACTAGGACGTTTTGAGCAATTGAAACAAATTTCCCGTTGGGTTGGTTATGCGTTGATCAGATTTATTAAATGTTTCATGTTTAATTGGCAACCTTAAACTCGCATCTCTCAAACTAAAATGGATTGTTTGTTGATTGACTAAATGACCGACCCAGTATGTGATTGAAAGCATTTGCACTAGAACTTTATGCAGCACATGCTGCATATGATTTGACATTATGTTTTTTATTATTATTGTGGCATCTATATGATCATCACTTTTACCTTGGCCATGGCCAATATAAAAAAATAAGTTGATATGTATGAATGTAATACTGTATGGACAGCTTTCAAATAGAAATGTAAATGAATCTTTATATGGGTGCTTAAAACAAAATACACTGCTAAAGTTAAGATGGTTTTTTTGTCCTCCACCTTCAGTGTCATAAAATGTCAAACATTAAAAATATAAAATTTAACGAAATCATTATAATTTTCACAACGTTCATAATTCATGGTTTATGGTCACTCATTCTCCCAACCAGTCAGTCGTCATCCCGCAAGCCAACTAGACAGTACAGTAAAGGATCCACCACGTAACATCAACAACTCCCTCCAGTAAGACTGCATGTAAGTATGTCTGCCAGCCAGTCAGCCTGCCAATCTGTTTGTTTGTAGAATGTGTATCGTTTATTAAAAATCAATTAAAAAGTCAAGTTTCAAAAAAGTATCATCTTTTTTAACGTTTTGATGAAGAAAACATTTTATGAAATGATAAATAAAGAATATTTATAACTCCACACACTGCGACGAACATATAAAGCGACATTTATACATCTTAAATTCATTTATTTATGCGTCATCGTCATTTTCGTACAAAATGTACGGCAAGTCAGTCGGTGTACTTAAATTACCTTTTAAATTCTTCAGAATTTATGATGAACTGTTGAGGTTTTTTCAATGAAAAATAAAATAAATTGAGGTCCATTATTGCAATTTGTTTTTAAATTATATACCAATATAATCTTTCGGAGTTTTTAGGATACCTTTAATAACTATATAATTTTAGTTACATCGGAATCAATTAAATTTTCATAATTTTTCCATTTAAAACTAAGTATTTAACCCTATGGCTGGCAAACAATTGAGTAACGGGTATCGAATATTTACATAAGCTACGTTATGCTCGGATCGAGTTAAGGATTTTGGAGGGGTAAATTTAATTTTTTTCCAAATTAGAAAATAGTATATTCAGAATTTCAAAATTCGCATTAATTTGGTTTTTATAGAGAAAATTATGAACTTTCTCATTTCTGATACCATAGTAAAGTTAATAAATTGTAGTTATTTGCTAAAATTCTGATTATTATGCAAACAAGATATTGCACAAAATCGACGTTTAACAAAAACATAATTTTCATTTTCTACAGTTTGTTCAGAAATATAAAATAATGCTTCAGACTTGTACTAGATATACAAGTTGTCTTGAGATAATTAACATTTAAAGGCATATAGACAATCTTAAAATAGCAGGAAGATGTTAAATTGAAATAAGGAATATTGTAACGTATTTACGATTTAAAAACGGTGGTTTATTTACATTAAATAAACTGTATTATTTTATTTGCAAACAAAAGTGTTCAGTAGTTTAAATACACTTGCTATTACTATTTATATACACAGTGCCATCTTCTAATTAGTTTCATGAATTATCTAACGGACAAAACTAGAATGTTCTATTTCTAGAGAAGCTTTAATGTTAATGTTAGCAGTAGTGTTTGTAAAAAACCAGTTTGTCGGTTAACCGAAAATTGGCCTTTTTTAGAAAACCTTTTAACCGACATTGAAAGGAATTAATTTAAAAGTGTGAAAGCTTTAAAATTTATAGTTATTAGTAGTCAGGAATTGTTAATATTTAACAACTATAAATATGCAAAAGTGCTAAGTCCATTTTATTTTGTAAATATTTAAAAATTATTATCTCAATCAAATGGAATTTAATATAAATATGTTACTAATTATTATATTTTAATTATTAATTTATTAATTAAATTTCAACCAAAAATGTAAATCATAATTTTTTTTATACCCTTCACCTTTGTGAGAAGGATATATATTAGTTAGTCATTCCGATTGTAATTTCCACAATATAATTTTCCGACCCAAGTATATATATTCTGGATCCTTATAGATAGCGGAGTCGAATAAGCCATGACCTGTCTGTCTGTCTATTAAATGTTTCATGTTTAATTGGCAACCTTAAACTCGCATCTCTCAAACTAAAATGGATTGTTTGTTGATTGACTAAATGACCGACCCAGTATGTGATTGAAAGCATTTGCACTAGAACTTTATGCAGCACATGCTGCATATGATTTGACATTATGTTTTTTATTATTATTGTGGCATCTATATGATCATCACTTTTACCTTGGCCATGGCCAATATAAAAAAATAAGTTGATATGTATGAATGTAATACTGTATGGACAGCTTTCAAATAGAAATGTAAATGAATCTTTATATGGGTGCTTAAAACAAAATACACTGCTAAAGTTAAGATGGTTTTTTTGTCCTCCACCTTCAGTGTCATAAAATGTCAAACATTAAAAATATAAAATTTAACGAAATCATTATAATTTTCACAACGTTCATAATTCATGGTTTATGGTCACTCATTCTCCCAACCAGTCAGTCGTCATCCCGCAAGCCAACTAGACAGTACAGTAAAGGATCCACCACGTAACATCAACAACTCCCTCCAGTAAGACTGCATGTAAGTATGTCTGCCAGCCAGTCAGCCTGCCAATCTGTTTGTTTGTAGAATGTGTATCGTTTATTAAAAATCAATTAAAAAGTCAAGTTTCAAAAAAGTATCATCTTTTTTAACGTTTTGATGAAGAAAACATTTTATGAAATGATAAATAAAGAATATTTATAACTCCACACACTGCGACGAACATATAAAGCGACATTTATACATCTTAAATTCATTTATTTATGCGTCATCGTCATTTTCGTACAAAATGTACGGCAAGTCAGTCGGTGTACTTAAATTACCTTTTAAATTCTTCAGAATTTATGATGAACTGTTGAGGTTTTTTCAATGAAAAATAAAATAAATTGAGGTCCATTATTGCAATTTGTTTTTAAATTATATACCAATATAATCTTTCGGAGTTTTTAGGATACCTTTAATAACTATATAATTTTAGTTACATCGGAATCAATTAAATTTTCATAATTTTTCCATTTAAAACTAAGTATTTAACCCTATGGCTGGCAAACAATTGAGTAACGGGTATCGAATATTTACATAAGCTACGTTATGCTCGGATCGAGTTAAGGATTTTGGAGGGGTAAATTTAATTTTTTTCCAAATTAGAAAATAGTATATTCAGAATTTCAAAATTCGCATTAATTTGGTTTTTATAGAGAAAATTATGAACTTTCTCATTTCTGATACCATAGTAAAGTTAATAAATTGTAGTTATTTGCTAAAATTCTGATTATTATGCAAACAAGATATTGCACAAAATCGACGTTTAACAAAAACATAATTTTCATTTTCTACAGTTTGTTCAGAAATATAAAATAATGCTTCAGACTTGTACTAGATATACAAGTTGTCTTGAGATAATTAACATTTAAAGGCATATAGACAATCTTAAAATAGCAGGAAGATGTTAAATTGAAATAAGGAATATTGTAACGTATTTACGATTTAAAAACGGTGGTTTATTTACATTAAATAAACTGTATTATTTTATTTGCAAACAAAAGTGTTCAGTAGTTTAAATACACTTGCTATTACTATTTATATACACAGTGCCATCTTCTAATTAGTTTCATGAATTATCTAACGGACAAAACTAGAATGTTCTATTTCTAGAGAAGCTTTAATGTTAATGTTAGCAGTAGTGTTTGTAAAAAACCAGTTTGTCGGTTAACCGAAAATTGGCCTTTTTTAGAAAACCTTTTAACCGACATTGAAAGGAATTAATTTAAAAGTGTGAAAGCTTTAAAATTTATAGTTATTAGTAGTCAGGAATTGTTAATATTTAACAACTATAAATATGCAAAAGTGCTAAGTCCATTTTATTTTGTAAATATTTAAAAATTATTATCTCAATCAAATGGAATTTAATATAAATATGTTACTAATTATTATATTTTAATTATTAATTTATTAATTAAATTTCAACCAAAAATGTAAATCATAATTTTTTTTATACCCTTCACCTTTGTGAGAAGGATATATATTAGTTAGTCATTCCGATTGTAATTTCCACAATATAATTTTCCGACCCAAGTATATATATTCTGGATCCTTATAGATAGCGGAGTCGAATAAGCCATGACCTGTCTGTCTGTCTGTTGAAATCAACTTTCCGAAGCCCCCAAATAACTTACATACTCGATTCATACATCAATATCTCCGGAATTCTTCCGGCTCGGTTGCTATTTAAAATCGAGATAGCTGAGATATGAGTAAAAAACCAAGACAACCTCGATTTTTGACCTATATCTGGATTACTAAGTCATTAATATAGATAATATGGATATCTAATGATAAATATTTCAAAGGCATTTGCAACTACCATAGTATAAGACCATAGTAAGTTGGACCTACCAAGGTCAAAATCTGAAAAAATATTTTTTAACCCGAATTGTTTTTTTCGCTAAATATTAAAAACTAAAAAAAAAATGTTCAAAATTAAAAAAAAAAAAAATTAAAAAGAACGTTTTTTGTCTCTCCTGTAATATTTCTGTGAAAGGAACTTAGCACAATTGTATACTAAGCTAACGAAATGATTAATAAAATTAAATTGTAATAACAAAACACACTAATGAAGTAAAATTTATTGAAAGATGGTATGTACATCAAATTTAATATAAAATTTGGTAAAATCATCGCTAAGTTTTTAATGAATCATTAATAGGATCTAGGCTAAATTTTTAGAATTATGTATGCGGAATTTAATTTTAATTTTTAATATTTTCAAATTAGACCAAATATTTGATATAATTTGTATACAATCAATATAAAGAATGAGATTCATTAATTTTAGTCCCAAATTTTAAAAACCGGTTAACCGAGTGATATAAACTGGATAAACCGAATAACCGAAAATTAACATTATGAATTAACCGGTTTGCAAAAAAAAGAGATTTCGAAGAAAACCCGGGTTTTCGGTTAACCGGTTTATAAACACTAGTTAGCAGCTTTAACAGTTAATGTAGTTATACTTATAAACAATGTAAATAACAGAGTGTTATCAACTTTGTTGATAAGTAGAATTCATTGATGATCCTTTAAATGACTTACAGACAACAAATAATTTCAACTTTAATTTACAGTATGAAGAAGGAGAATATAGTGACAGTGAAATTTCACACTATCTAATATTATTTGTCTTTTCACAAAAGATACTACAGTCTGTTTACCTAAACGGCGGGTCTTGTTGTACATGTACTTTGAGTTTCTCAAAGAAGTCCTCCCAGTATACTTTCGTGTACTCATTTATAAATCTCCTAGTTTTTTTTTATAAGATTAATAAGTTTTCCTGTCATCAAGAGTGTTTCACTTCGTGAACACTTATCCCAAAGCGAACAAGATTCCTCAAAGTTATATTAGTTGGTGTTATATTTTCCTCTTCCTCTAGTACTTTTATAAGTTATATCTGTTGGTGTTTTAATATCAAGAAAAAATGATGATGATTTGTAAAAGAGTGGAGACAGTTGAAGTTGACAGGCTATTTTATAAGCAGAATCAACACGCCTATCGCGGACCTCAGTTAAAAGTCTTTTTAAACATGTCATTGCAACATTTATATACTCTATAACACTCTACAACACAAACAAATTACATGTTCCGACCAATAAATTTTGATAGAGGAGACAAAAAAAGACACGTGTATCGGCGTTTTGAAAGTTTACATCTGAATTTCATTTGAGGGGGGTTAAGTTTCTCAGCTCTTTTAAAAGAAGAACAAATAAGACCCATGCCTTGAAGATTTAGAGGGTTAACAAAAATGTTCTCCGTAACAGTTTACATAAATTTGCTGACCACATTTTATACCTAAAATGTAAGGATCATATGGTTTCTTTTGCCGATTAACAATAAGAATATGCCAGAGCTGAGAAACTTTAACTCCTCAATAAAAATTTATTGGTCAGACCTTGTAATTTTGGAAAAAATTTGATATTGTTGTATAGTGTAATTATTAATGTAAAAATTATCACAACATGAATCCTCAGTTCTTGCAGGAATTTAGCTTTTTCCAGTTTAAGGATAAATTATTTATATGAATTGAGCATATTTAAAAATTTACTGACAAGTAATTGGACGATCAATATTGCTATAAGATGGTGGATTAACACATTTTTAATAAATAACAGATGTAATATTTGTCGGCGTTTGGACAATTCGAATGCCCTTTGTCTTTGATGGATCTAATTTTGTTCTTTGATATCCAAACTGATTGAACCTAAATTTGGAGACAATCGGATAATAGGCACCCAGAAATCTATTAGGAATAAAATTAGACCCATTCAATCAAATTTATTTGTTTAAGGCTGTTCTAATATATATACCACATAACATGAACATGTGCCAAAGTATTTACCAATATGATTATCATTATTATAACATCGTCATCATTTTCATCATCAACGACAGATGAACATTAGTTTTCAAAACACATTCCATCAACGTAAAAATCAACGAAATTATAAAACTTAAATGAAAAAGTTTTTCATTTTCTTTTTAAACAATAAAACCTCAACCATTCACTCACTAACACTCACATATTTACTACAGCCATCCTATTCTTAAGCACACACATGTATAACATGGCTCCACAGGACCTTTAACAGCGAATTCTTAGATTTATTTTTTATCTATTTTCACACACATGAAACAAAAGTCTACTTTCCTTCACTTCAACAACTAAATAAAGGAACTAAGAGAATTAACAACAAGAATACGAAAGGCATCCTGTTTCCTTTTTGAACCCTAATGAAAAATAAAAAACAAACAAACAAAAAAGTTGTAATAAGAAAAATGCGTAGTAGAAAAAAAAACTGGGAGAAAAACATAAAAAGTAATTTTAATCGAAAATTGATTTATAATTGGAAAAATGTATTTTTGTTTTTGTTTTCTTACTCATTTTCACTCCAGTAACAGAAATTGATTTACCGCAAAAACCTTAAGGAACGTAGAGTAAAATGAAAAATTCTTATCACAAGAGTTGTAATTGTACTCGCAATGGTGTGTCGATGAAGAAGTTGAACATGGCCAGATAAAGCAGGAGATAAGAATTTTTGTTTTGTTTTCAACAAGAGATGAAAACTTTATGAAAAACAGTCGACAAAAATGTGTTTCTTTAATATTTGAAAGTAAGAGGACAGTGCTACAAAAAGTCAAAAGAAATTTTATTTATAAAACTGATGATTTACTTCCAAAAGTATTTACTTGCGTTGATGAAGAACCGAGAAAAGACAATTTCACAGTCTAATTTTGTAACAACTATTAGGTTATGTTAAGGAAGTGATGACCGACTTACTTGGTTCTTTGCGATAGTCGAAGAGGATCATATATCGGTCCCTCATTCAATGTCCGTGTACACACGCAGAGAAAAAATATAATTGGGCATGGTTACTGTAACCATTTAAATAGTGTTACAAGATTTTTAACAATATTATAGTCACAGTAACTATTTACATGATTGTGATAACCATAATATGGTTAATTTATGATTCACATGATTGTATCAACCATATATATGGTTACAGTAAACAAGTATATGTTTGTGACAACCATATTTATGATGAATAATTTTATCATAATATGTTGTTCTCAGATTATGATAAGCCTTAAGCCGAGAGCAACATAATATGATAAGTCCTTCATCATATGAATGGTTGTCACAACCATATATTTGTTTACTGTAACTATATATATGGTTGATACAATCATGTGAATCGTAAATTAACCATATTATTGTTACCACAATCATGTAAATGGTTACTGTGACTATAATATAGTTACAAAAACTTGTAACAATATTGAAATGGTTACAGTAACCATGCCGAACTATAGTTTTTCTCTGATGTACGAATAATTTAATCCATCCGATAGATCCTTTAAATTGTGTGTTAATGTGAGCAGGGCCTGTTCTCTTCTACAGAAATAAATAAAAGGTTGATTCAATCCTCTCTCATGCGCACACATCGAACAATGCCCTGTCATCACAGCTATAAAAATCCGTAACCGATACCGTGAAAGCTCCGTCAAATCCGCCGCAGTCATATACCGGCAATATAAACCTCGATGTGAATCATGTAGTCGAAGTAGACCTTCTAGTGTTAGCAGACTCCCTGAAAGTTGGTGATCACGGGTCTCACATTTTTTTAAAAAATTGCCTAAAAACCATTTATGATCCGAATGAGCTGAAATTTAAAATATAGTCCTTCAGAAGATCTACAAATAATTCGCATGTGTAAATTATATCTCTTAGTTGAAGAGATATTTAGGTTTATTTATGTATTATACCCTCATACACCACTTATGGTGGTGGAGTTTGTCATTCCGTGTGTAACATTGAGAGATATTCATCTGAGACCCAACAAAGTATATATATTATTGATCCTTATGAAATTCTAAGTCGATTGAGCCATGTCCGTCTGTCTGTCAGTCTATCTGTCTGTGTAAAACACGCTCACGTTCAAAATAGACATGCAAAATTGGTAAACTTGTAAAAAAAAATGTTTATTGTTCTTCTAACCCCCAGCAACACGAAGTCTGGTTATGTGTTAACTAATAGTTATATTGACAGTTTTCATACAAAAATAATTTTTACCGACAGTATAACTGTTAGTTAACGCCTAACCAGGGTTCGTGTTAATGGGGGTAAGCAGTTTGGTATTGACAATCTTAAATTAAGAAAATCTCCAGGTTTTGATTTAATTGCACCTTCCATGATTGGAAACCTACCAGATGTGGCAATTATTGTGCTCACAGTATTATTCAATGCGATCTTTTCCGAATGATTGGAAAATCTCCCAAATTATAATGATACCCAAGCCAGGAGAGGATTTGACATTGGCATCATCCTACAGACCTATTAGCTTATTGCTTTGCTTGTCTAAGCTATTTGAGAGAATAATCCAAGGGAAAATTTTAACATTCTTAAATAGTCAAAACATTATCCCAGAGCATCAATTCGGATTCCGTAAACATCACGGAACAATTGAGCAAGTTAACCGCCTAACTGGAGAGATACGAAAATCTTTCGAACTAAAAATTTGACAAGCGACCTAGAAACCTTGATAATTATCTCAGGCACGTGGAGACGTGGTTAAAAAATTAGAGAATACAAGTGAACGAAATCAAAAGCAAGCACATAACGTTTTCACTTAGGAGAGGAAATTGTCCACCAGTGACACTAAACAGTGTGAACATCCCACAATCTGACCACGTTACATACCTTGGCATTCATTTAGATAGCCGTCTTACTTGGCGTCGGCACATAGAAGCTAAAATGAAACTAAAAGCTTCTAATTTACACTATCTAATTTTCCAAATATGATTCTCCACTGAGAGAACAATAATTATTTAGTTTTAAGATTTAATTACACATTGTAAGGCCTAGAAATTAAAGGCAGGAATAATATTATAATAAACGTAAAAAAAGTTTGGTATTGAAAATCAGCAAAATCGGTTCAGTGGAACCAGAGTTATGAACCAAAATGTGAGACAACCTAAAAAAAAACTTGATAATTTTAAAATAGTTTTTGTTATTTGTGCAAATATATTGCAGATAATACCATAAAATTTTACACACGTTCTTTGTATGTTAAAAGGACTAACCCTGGTAAAATTTATAAGAATCGGTCCATGATTTCTCCTAGCCCCCATACAAATTTCTTCCCGAAATATGGTTCTATGGTCTGTAAATGCTTACAAAATTGCAGTATCCACATAAAATTCAGGAAAAATAAGTTTCGTGCTTAAAAAAATTACAATAACAACTTTTTTGTGGATCGGCCCATATTTAACCATAGCCCCCATTTATAGTTCTAAAAAATATCAACATCAAAACAAAATTTTACACAGATCCGTAATTTATATTAAGAAATCATACTACATGATTTTGTGAATATCGGTCCATATTTGACCATAGCTCCCTTATAAGGTCCACTTCAGAAAATCAGTTAAGTACTAATAAATTTCTTATAAATACCTTTATCATGCTAAAATCCGACACAAACAATAATCATATACATAGAAATCACTGTACCAAATTGTATGCAGTTTGACCGATAATTGGTCATAGCTCCCCTATAAGGCATTTTTCCGAAAAAGTTATTAACCTTAATAAATATTTAAAACAAATCGATATCAAAATAAAATTAAGCACAGATCAGTAATTTGTATCCAGCAATCATACTACTGGATTTTATGAATATCGGTCCATATTTAACCATAACTTCCATATAAGGTCCACCGAAAATCACTAAAATCCTTATAAATTTCTTACAAATATAGTTATCAGGTTGGAATTCGAAACAAATTTATTCAATATATACAAAACTCGATGTACCAAATGTTACGATGTTAGGCCCATAATTTGTCATAACCTCCATATAAGAACCACTTCCATATAAGATACACATTAACCTGCAGAAATATCCAATATAATCTGTACTGAACCAAAATTTTACACCGATCAGTAATTTGTAAATATTGGTCCATAATTCGGCATAGCTCTCATATAAGGTCCACTCTTGTTAATAGCGTTGTTTATATGAAATTCTACAAAAATAGCCCTCAAATACTTCGGCCCATAATAGGCCATAGCTTCCATATATTGAACCAAAATAGTACAGAGATCAGTAATTTGTATTCAAAAATCATACTACTGAATTTTGTGAATATCTGTCAATAATTGGCCAAAGCTCACATATAAATACATAAAAATCACTTCAAAATATTTTGTGACAATCGAATCATAATATGCCATAGCTCCCATATAAGTCCCACAACCCAAAATTTGTCTAAATACCCAAAACTTGTATACCCTTTTTTTATACTATGTTTCTTCACTTGAGGATAAAAAGGAATAATGTTGATATAAACGTATTAACTAATTACACTAGTTTACAAGGTTTTTGCTCATGAATTGAAACATATGGGGATTTGTGTAATTAGGTATTCTAACTTCAGAAAAAATATTTAAAAAATCCTGGACGTCAAACTTTTGAGATATTTCTTAAAAACGAAACATATAAAAATTTACATTAAATTAGTACAAAAAAATTAAAAGTGAAGTGTTTTAGTTCTATTTTTATAATTATTTTCATTTGTCTCCCTCACGACACTCCAACAGTAGTCTCCTAGCATATTCTGATCCCAAAAACCTTGATAATTCCTCTCGAAAATCTTCAAATCTTGATGGAAACGCTCTCCATGTTCGTCACTCATGTGTCCGAGGTTTTCCGGGAAAAAATCCACATGAGAATGTAAAAAGTGAATTTTGAGGGATATATTTACACCCATCAGTTCAAAATTATGTAATAAATTCACAATTATCTCTGTAATTTTGACTTTTCTTATTCCCCAAAAATTCTTGAACAACAAGTTTAAAAGAATTCCATGCTGCATTTTCAACGTCGGTTAATAGACACTCAAATTTGGTATCAACCAAAATGTTTCTTATTTGACGACCCACAAATATGCCTTCTTTTAGTTTAGCCTCGGAAAGACTTGGGAACACGCTGCATAAATATTGAAATGCTGGTTTTGTCTTATCTAAAGCTTTTACGAAATTTTTTAATGTAAATAAGCATTTTGCAGTGTTTGTGTTATAGGAAAACCTTGATTTGACTGAATAATTTTTCCGCAAATAAAATAAAAATGGTCTGGGTTTATTTTACACTTCCCAGAAGACATTTTAAAATAGTTTTTACTTTAGAGTTTTGTATTTAATAGCGATTTATTAACGTTTATCTACAGGAAAGATGTACTTTTAAACAGTATTTATTTTTTTCCCGTTAATTATACCCTCCACCACCATAAGTGGTGAATGAGGGTATATATAAGTTTGTCATTCCGTGTGTAACATTGAGAAATATTCATCTGAGACCCAACAAAGTATATATATTATTGATCCTTATGAAATTCTAAGTCGATTGAGCCATGTCCGTCTGTCTGTCCGTCTGTCCGTCTGTGTAAAACACGCTCACGTCCAAAATACGCAAACAAACTTAGTAGAGTTGCAAGAAAAATGTTTATTATTGTCCTAAGCAGTTTGGTATTGAAAATCAGCGAAATCGGTACAGTGAAACCAAAGTTATGAATGAAAATGTGGGACAACCTAAAAAAAAAATAGATAATTTTCACATATTTTTGGACATTTTTTGTAAATATATTGCAGCTAATATCATAAAATTTTGCACTCGTTACTTTTATGATAAAAGGAGTAACTCTGGTTAAAATTATAAGAATCGGTCCAAGATTTCTCCTAGGCCCCATACAAATTTCTTCCCGAAATATGGTTATATGGTCTATAAATGCCTACAGAATAGGAATATCCACATGAAATTCAGCGAAAATAAGTTTCGTGGTAAAAGAAATTACATTACAAAATTTTTCGTGGATCGGCCCATATTTAACCATAGCCCCCATATAAAGTACACTTCCGAAAATCACTTAAATAAGAATAAATGTCTTATAAATATCGCTATCAAGTTGAAATTCGACATGAATAATCCCCATATATACCAAAATCGCTGTACCTAATTCTATGAAAATCGGCCGATAATTGGTTATAGCTCCCATATAAGGGCCACTTCCGAAAAACACAATAACCTACATAAATATCTAAAAAATATCAATATCAAAACAAAATTTCACACACATCCATAGTTTATATTTAGAAATCATACTACTGGATTTTGTGAATATCGGTCCATATTTGACCATATAAGGTCCCATATAAGGTCCACTTCCAAAAATCAGTTAAGTACTCATAAAACTCTTATAAATACATTTATCATGCTAAAATTCGACAAAAATTATACTCATATATATAGATATCACTGTACCAAATTTTATGCAGATTGGCCGATAATTGGTTATAGCTCCCCTATAAGGCCCATTTCCGAAAAAAGATATTAACCTTAAAAAGTATTAAAAACATATCGATATCAAAATTAAATTACGCACAGATCCAGTAATTTGAATCCAGTAATCATACTTCTGGATTTTGTGAATATCGGTCCATCTTTAACCATAGCTCCCATATAAGGTCCACTCCCGAAAATCACTAATATCCTCATAAATTTCTTACAAATATAGTTATCAGGTTGAAATTCAAAACAAATTTATTCAATATATACAAAAATCGATGTACCAAATTTTATGATGATAGGGCCATAATTGGTCATAACCTCCATATAAGAACTACTTCAGGAAAACACATTACCCTGCACAAATATCCATAAAAATCTACACTCAACCAAAATTTTACACCGATGAGTAATTTGTATCCAAGAATCGTACTACAAGATTTTTTAAATATTGGTGCATAATTCGGCATAGCTACCACATAAGATCCATTCTTCTTAATAGCGTTGTTTATATGAAATTCTACAAAAATAGCCCTTACACACTTAGGACCATAATAGGTCATAGCATCCATATATTAAACCATAATAGTACACAGATCAGTAATTTGTATTCAAAAATCATAATACTGAATTTTGTGAATATTGGTCCATAATTGGCCACAGCTCTCATATAAATACATAAAAATCATGTAAAAATATTTTATGACAATCGAATCATAATAGGTCATAGCTCCCGAATAAGTCCCACAACCAAATATTTTGAAATTTGTCTAAATATATTTGTATACCCTTTTTTATACTCTGTTTCTTCACTTGAGGTTAAAAGGGAAAAATGTTGAGGTCCAGACTTAAACTCGACAACACTTCCCCTTTGCGCATGTGAAATTTCATTAAAATCGGACTAAGGGTTTAGAAGTAACAGATTTGTTTCCCTCTTTTTTTCTCATACCACTGTGCGCCACTTTGACACTCAGATATTGTAGATCGTTTAACCCAGTTCCAACAAAGTGTTTACGGTTACCTATGTAAGAAAATAATAATTTACACGAAGATTTAGAAAAATTAAATTTAGACGACAATTTCTCAATTAAAAGACAATAATTAACTGTGTCAAACATTCTAATAGGAATTTCAGTTATAAATTGCTGAATTAGATACAATTTTTTGTACATTTGATATAAAATATCTTCTGCGTAAACTAGTCTTTCTAACAATTGTTATATTATTTCAGCTTTTATACCATCATATTTAGGTGGAGGGTATTTAAGATTCGGCACGGCCGAATATAGTACTCTTACTTGTTTTTTTTGGAATTTGTCAAAAGAATACAACTCTGAAAGTATCTAGTAGCTTCGCCAAAGTGTTATGTACCCAAAAACGATGTGAATACCTAATTACCACAATTCGGTACACTACAGTATGCATTAGTAGTACTCAGGTCAGGGGAAAAATAAAAACCCATATATCTCAAAATTTGGACGTATAGAAGGGAAACAAAAAATGGTCAATTAACTAGCGTCCCTAGCTCTTCTCGAAAATATAAGTTTCATTCCATGAGCAAACAAAAATGTTTGATTTGTAAACTAGTGTTATTAATTATTGTTAAATTTTATACGTTCTAATAGGAATTTCTATTATAAATTGCTGTGTTAGATCAAATTTTTTGTACATTTGTACAATACTATCATATTTATGTGGAGATTCGGCACGGCCGAATATAGTACTATTACTTGTTTATTTTAATTTTGCTCGATATTTGTTTTTGTTATTTTTTGTTTTTTCAATTACGAAAATTATCTATTAATTTTTGTATTTAAAGTTCAACCAATAACGAAAATTGTATATTCAATTACCAAAATTATTAAATTCAAAACTCAAAATTCAATAGAAAATATCAGAAAATTTTGTTTTTGAGCACATGAATACTTGATTCAATTATGAAATAATTGAAACCAGTTCAATGTGTGATAAATGTTTGAATTGAAATATAGTTTTTTCAGTGGACCCATTAAAGTTACAAGACAATGGGTTGTAATTCTTAGCCCATCTGGTATGGGTGGCCCTGCTAATAGGACTGGACCTTTTTTATAATTCTTCAAAATATGAAATTTTATTTTGCAGCCCACTGTATATATCTACGCATACACTTTTAGTCTTGTTGCATTTTATCCTTTCATATTAATTTTTTTATTTTATAGAAATTTATAACCTCTTTTAGTTTGCAAAACTCCTTAGCTACGCAATTTCTTGCCATTTTCTAAGTTTATCTATAGTTTTTGAAAATGAATAAAGTTCTTCATCATTTTCATTTTGTTTTTTAAACAAACTAGCAAAGAAAACCTTTAAGTGGGTTTATGTGGCTTAATTATTTGAACAAAGTAAGCAAATCTGTTTTTATATAATTTTAACTAAAAAATATCTATAAAATAAAACAGTTTCATTTCCTCAAATGAAACTAAAGCAATAACCAACTCTTGTTTTTGACGTTTTCAAGGAGATGAAACTGATGAGAAGTTTTAGGTGAATTTAAGATGAGCTATAAACTTTTGAAAAATAGAACATTGCTAATATGGAGTATAAGAAAAACATATGTATATGTAAAGTAATTCTGAGACAATGGCTGCAATTACATGAAAATATTTAGTTGTAGGGTGTTTTATAAAACGGAACTGAAAATCTTTTGATGCGGAAACTATTATAAAACTTTTTTCCAACTCATTTTCTTAAAGTACTACGTAGCTAGCGAATAGCATAGAATTTAGAAAATAAGAAATCTTGAGGTTTCTCTAAATACAAAAAGTTTTGCGTGCATTTTACTTTTAGTTGTTGTCTTTATTGAGAGCAGAGCAATCTAATGCAAGCCAATGAATTGAAATGTACTGAACTGAAATGAATTTAATGACTGTTTTAACACTGTAATCAAAAGGATTAACAAGCAAATTACTTCTGCATTTAGTTTTGTTTTACATTTATTTTGGTTTTTTGTTTTTTTGTATTTGGTTTAATTAAGAAAATTTTGGTTTTTTACACAAATTAATGAATGATAAATTTCATTATTTGAATTTTGTGGTTTTTAATTTTGTAACTTTTAAACATTTGTGTTTTTTTTTGTACAAATCTGTTGTTATTTTTAGTTTATATTTCATTGACACATAAAACAAAAACAAACAAACAAATTACATTTTATTAGTTTTTTGTCTGGTTTTGTTAAATTTTTTTTTATTTGTTCATGTTTGTTGTTGTTTTATTTTCGAGATTTAACTAAATATGTTTAATTAATTGTATGAGTCTAGTGGGTTTTTGTACATATTGACCATAATTGTCAATATAGATAATGATTACAAACAAGATTCGTTGCTGCTGCTGCAGTTGCTGCAACTGCAACTAACTAAATGTTGAAAATAATTTGACAAAATAAAAACTAAACTTTGTACAAATCATATGCTGTTGTTGATTTAATATTTGTGTATTTCATATTCAACTCAGGTATTGGTTAATTTAACCAAATTTGTTAATACATTTTATTTTGTTTATGTTGATTTTTAGAGTTACAACCAGACACTGGCACACTCACACAACGCTTTGCAACGTAAAACTAGAAAAGCACGCGATCGATCGACCAACCAACACCCGGTGCGTATGAGTAACAACCAGACAGCTGTATGATGTACAAATACACAAATTGACACATCTATACCCACTAATCATTTTTTGCTGAATTTGGTCGGAAATCGTACCCACATTGTACCAAAATTTGTATGAGTGATTAACAAGAAATAGTAACCATAGAGAATATACATAGAGCGGAAACTCATCTGTCAAAGACCTAACTCAGTTGTCAGAAACTTAAGTTGTGAGAATGTATTAATAGGAAAAACTATGTGTAAACTAAAACAACACTCGTATGTGTGATTATTTTGAGTAATTTTTTTGTTTGAGTTTTTTCTTGTTTCCGTTCTATGTTTCTCTATGATATTAACTCTTTGTTGTAAATGTATTCAGACTTGTCGGACAGAATTTTGTACGAGTTCTGAAGTCAATTCCAAGGGAAATTCTAAAGGAATTTTAGAAATGTCTAATAGCTGTTTAATTTTTGTAAAAATATACTACGCGTAGTTTACGTAGCTTCGTATTATAGTATTTTAAATTTGTTTATACCCACCATCAAACATCGCGGACTCACATTAGATTCTAAAACGATCTTGCTATATCCATCCGTCTGTCTGTTGCAAACTCAATAGGGGCCAAACAAAAGGAGCTAGGAGCTGTGGATAAGGATTGTTTGGTATGGCCCTCATAAAAATGTCCTCTGAAATTTTACTGCAAAGTATGGAGGAAATCGTGCGACATTTGTCTCTAGTCCCCATTCAAGGTCCACCCTTATGGCGTTTTCTTTTCTGACACAAAATGTTGTCAACATATTTTGTACCATTTATTAAATATTACCCGATGACGATCACAATAGAACAAAAACCATTACCATTTATGCAATTTTCTTTTATGTACCTTCTAAATGTTGTAAAACTATACATTTTGCTGTTTAAAAAAGTGCTGCATTTCTAACCCTTTGATAAAATTGAGGGTGAAACGTGTAGCATATCTGCGGGGTTTTAGGGCAACATTATTTGAAAGGAACACGTTATTCCCTTACCAAACTACATTTTTTTTAGAAAAGAACACAGAAAAGGGTAAAAGGTAGAATAAAGGCATCATTTATGCCAGAAAAGAAAACGCCATTAGAAAATATTGGGCTTCAAATGTAATTAAACTAGATTTTAGTTATCAAACAAGAATTTAGTTTACTTACAATTGAAGCCCAATATTTCATAACACATTTTGTGGACTACAAAAAAACAAGAAATAAATTCCCCTTTAAAGTACAGCCTAAGGATTTTAAACGATTAACAGGAATTTGCATGGTTGCTGATAAAATAAAATTATTTCTCAGATAATGTGCAGATTTTCACATAGTTTTCCTACTACACACAGCCTCAAAAGTGAGTAAACACCAGCGAATTGTTTGATTTTTTTAAGATCATGAAAATCATTATAGTCATAACAGAATCTATTATTCAACCCATTCTCCAACAATCCGAAACTTTTAAATTTTAATCGATAAATAAATTTTAGGATTTTCATTATCTTAAAAAAATCATATAATTTTTGGTGTATACTCACTTTTGAAGCTCAGACTTTTCAGCTCATTTTTTGTTATATACAGTGAGTATATAACAAAAAATGAGCTGAAAAGTCTGAAAAAAAATTGCTGACTATTCGGTTCCTGGGAAGGAAATTTAGACAAATCGGTTTATTTCCTGACAAAGTTTCAGAATTAGATCACAAAATTCTGACAATAGATAAGGCAGCAAATAATGTTTACTGGGTGTGTACATTTAAACTTACTCGTACTTGTATTCATTTGTAAACCATATCTGTAGGCTGGAGACATAAATCATGTTTCCATAAATATTTTTCATAATCTAAATGACTAAAAAATTTTAAATACAAAACTAAGTACGTCTAATAAACAAATAAACTCCTAAATAAACTAACAAAAAAATTAACACTTGCACTGTGGAACAAAATACATCGTGGTTTTGGCAAAAGTGGCAAATATAATTTCACAAACGACAAAAGGAATATAGTCTGACATCCAGACATAGTTAGATATTAACAGATATTAATAGCAAGTCTTAAGCGATCTAGTCACAGAAGAACTCAAAACAAAGAATGCAGTTGCAAATTCCTAGTAATTTATTCGATTTTTCTCTTGTTCGAATAAAACGAATAATTCGAATAAGAGATTTTAACTTGTTCGAATAATTGATCACACTTTTAAAATTAATCGAATTATTCGAACAATTTAAGTCTTTTTAAAAAAGTAAAGAATGAAGTTTTGATGTCGGTTTTTTAATATTTTATTGTTAAAGAAAAAAAAATAACGTTAAAGTTAACAATTCAAGTATTGATAATGTTAAAAAACATTCGAAAACAAGGTCCATCATTAAATTTTTAACAGAAATATTCTGATCAGATTAACTCCCAAACAATCTACAAATCAATTAACTAGCAAACCCATTGCTTTAAACAATTTGAGCTAGTTGGACATGATCCTGAATTCAAATACACTATAAACGTATTAAGAACTTTTTTATGTCGTTCATTAATTCGGGTATTAAATTAAGTAACTAATTCTTTAGTAAATTAATTATTCACTATTTCTTAATTATTTATAACAAATTGTATTATACATCAAGCTCTATCAACGTTGCCGAATCTTTGCTTAATAAAGTGGTCTTGGGGAATTACACAATAAAGGGAATCTGTCCAAAGTTTGATATCATTGTCAGTGAACGTGGCTAATTTGAAGTCAGGCAGTTCATGATTGACGCATTTACAAATACGCAAAAATTTTATTACCGTGTTAGACAAAGATGTTAAACGATGTACAAAATCATGTTTTGTTGCATGCTTTTCTTGCAACAAAACGTTAGTTTGCAATATTTGTGTTTATCATTCGATTTATTAAATATTTTGCAACACTTACGTACGCGGTTAATAACATCACTTATATATATATATTTTAAGATCATGGCCTTCATCTATTTCAATGTAATCATTATAAATGTCATCCTCAATATCACTTTCGACGACCGTTTCAAAACCACATTCTCCATCACATTCAACTCCACGTTAATCTATGTTAATATGTTGATTATTAATTGCGATTCTTCTAATATTTCGCCAGCTAAATAACAAATATTTTATTTTGTACCTTTTATTTTCATTGGTTCAAGACCTAAGTTAAAAATTTTGAAAGATTTATTTTTAGAATTGTAACTTCTTGGAGTAATATTTATATATTTATAGAAGGAGCTATCGGAACACTCATCTACAGTGATCGAAAGTCCCTTCGTCTTCAGTTATTTTTTGAATTTCAGAAACAATACAACTTTTGTGAGTCATTATTACTTATTAAAATTTGAAATTATGAAAAATTTTAAGCAATTTAATAAATTTAAATATATATGAACATTTATTCGTTTTATTCGATTATTCTACATAAAATTGTTCGAATTATTCGTTATTCGAAAATTACCATTTTTTAATTGTTCGAATAATTATTCGTAAGAAATTATTCGATTAATCGAACGATCATTAGTCGAATGAATACCCTACTACATATATAAGTATAAGAATAGAAGGCGGTTTGTAGTAGTCATTGAATATGTTTTTGCTGGGTAAATATTCACAAAAAACATTATTACTGTTTTTTTTTATTCTAACAAATCATTGTTCGGTTTCAATTTTAATTCAATAAAAGTATTTATTTGATTTTATAATACAACTTTCAGAAACTTTCCAAACAACTTATCAAGATACCTATAAAGACGATTTGTAGAATTTAAAAGGTTAATAATTGTGTTCTGGACCGATATCGTCACTGTCCATTCGGATTAAAAAGTTATTAAGTTGTTATTGTATGAAAGGAAATTAATTTTTTAAATTGATCCTACTGAGTTCAACTAAACAGTACACAATGGTTTAGAAACGTTTTTTTTTTTGAAAATAATTCGGTATCGCGGAAACTATACTATGACGTTGCCCCTCATTGTTGGCCACCTCGGGTCTCAATTTTTTTTAAAAAATTACCAAAAATCTATTTATGATCCGAATGAGCTGAAATTTTAAATGTAAATAATGCTTAAGAAGATCAACGCTTGCATGTGTAGGTTATATCTATTAGTTGAAGAGATAATTAAGTTTATTTATTTATATTTTTTAATTTTTCTTCGTGTCTATATACAATTTTTATATGATCCGGAAAGAGAATTTAATGCAAAAGCTTGTAAAGTAAATTTTGGCTTACTTAAGCGGAAACAACACCCCCCCCAGACCTATCCAAACTTGGCCAATTTTTAAAAAAAATTTGGGTAACAAATTCTAAAAAGGCAAATCACCGATCCTCGAAAAAGCTTCATATTTGTAGAACCCTGTAAATCACACTGTAACTAACGTCACAGTAGGCACTTTTCTAATATAAACTCAGTTTTTGGAACACATTTTCTCCGGTTTATGAATTTTAGTATTTGAAAATAAAAAATGTCAAAAAATTATAATGGATATTATATTAAGAATAAGTCTATATGTTATGATATCTTTAACCGTTAAAATTTTACATTAATTCCAATTTTATATTTTTCTTCATGGAAAATCACCATATTATAATTTTTTAAGTTTATAAGGTAAATTACGTCCCATAAATTTATAAAATAATCTAATTTTACTAAAATATCAATCTTCAAGTCCTATGGTTTTAAACAATATCAAAGTGTGAAATCGATTAGGTTTTCGAAAGAAAAAGTAGTACTACAAACTCTAAATTTGCCCACCGTACAGTGCACGGATTTCATTATCTACACATATTTATTAAATGTTTTATTTGTTTATTTAATGTTTGGCATTTGTATAATTCTGTACTGGCATTTGGCTGCTGAATGAGTGACACAGAATTGTAGTATTTCAATTTTTTTGTTCGCCTAAGTATACGATCGGTTCTTCTGTCCCGTCCAGTTGAGGTTCAGTATTTTAAACTTGATTTTTGATTTATTGCCAATTATTGTTAAAAAATATTTTTAATTTCAGTGGCATACAAACAAAATAAAAGCAAAGAGTTAAATAAATAATTGACATACATTTATTTTATTAGTTGAAATTATAAATGATTAAATAAAATGGTAAGCTGTGTAAATTAATGATTAAATTCGAGATAATGTCTGCTGCTGCTGCCGTTGCCTGTAGAATGAATACATTTCGCGAATGCAACAACTTTGTTAAGATGATGTTGCCATATTCGTTGTGTGTTGCCAACAACTGTAATTCAATTTGTACAATTTCATTCTGACCGCCCCTCTTATGGCGATACAACATTTTATCACATCTTGTCATCAGTTTATGATGTTTATTATTTAACAAATTGTAGATTATTATTTTATACATACATTTAAAATGAGCAAAAAAAAAAAGGATTACGAGTTTATGATTTCACTTTTCAGTGCAAAAACTAGATTATGAAATGTAGAAAATGTTAAGAAACTAATATGGAAACTTTTTTAATGGAATTAAGTTAAATAAAATGCAACGAGGGAACGTGCCAAATGTCAGTTTTACTTTGTCAATGCAATTTGTGATAATTTTTGGAATTAAACACACATTAAAAATTACGCATATTTTAGGAATATATTCAGTGATTTTCTAAAAGTACCAGAGACTTATGGAATTTGGTTTTTGTCTATTCAATTCGAAAACTATTTATTTCGAGAAATAAAGTGATGAAATTCATTTGCCAAATAGAAAACTAGGTGGTACAAAACTATATTGATACTGTTTAATAGTTATACGATTTTTAATATAATCAAAAATTTACATAAATATTATTTAGGACCAATTCTAGTAGACAAAGGTAACGAATACATTTTTAGTCGACAGAAATTTTACTGAAATCTATATAAGTTTTCTTCAAGTCAAACAAGTAGGAGTGTTATATTCGGATGTGCCGGGAAAAAAATAAAACATTTTTAAATATAAAACAAAAATATAAACATAGATTTTTGCTCTAAATTTTGATTTATTTATTATATGGGCATTTCCTGGGGTCACGAACGTACGTTCGTACGAATTTGATGTCCAAAGAATAAAACTTTTATATACCATTTTTTTCGATTCGATAACATTTTGGTAGCTCTATGCTTAGTGCAGAAGATGGATTTCATCTAGTATAAGTTTTCATAAGGATAGTTATAAACATGTGGTCACAAACGTACGCAAAATAGAAGTCAACTTTGGCTGACAGTAGTGAAATGTAAAAATCTGCGAAATGGAACGGAATACTTAAAAGCGATTAATTTATTTTAAAAGTGTATTAATGTAGGCTCTATCCGGTATTTACTAGGGTGATCGATTCGACATTTTTTAGAATCCGGTTTTCGGTTTCTTCGAAAAATTGCAATTTAAATAAACCGGTTTCGGTTTTTTTATAATAACCGGTAAACCGGTTTTTTGCAAAAAATATTAAAACGCCTAGAAATAAGAAGAAAAAAGTTTTATTTATTAAAATAATAGTGATTAAAACAACTTTGATTTCTTCTTCTATCCCATTTGACCCATTTTAGAATTAATATTTAATTTTTCTAAAAGTGAGTCGTTGATATTTTTGATATTTTATTTAATTTCAAAAGTCTACAACTACGTTAGGTTTTTAGAAAAAAAAATTGGCAAAAAATATCTATAAACTTGATTGGACTTCAAGCCAAAATTATATGGAAATATCTTCAATAAAACACGATGATTATCAACATCTTATTTTTCGATCCTGATTGACTAATCGGAGGAAATGTCCATATACGAAATTATGATAAATTAACAAAACAATATTGATTCCATATAAAGGATCTTCCACTATAGGGACTTTCCGAACTTTGACAGTTGATAGCGGCCATATTGATTGAGCTATATCTGTCGAATTGGCTGTCATTTATTAATTTTGTTTTGCCAAATCATAATGGACGGATGTAGCGTTCAAATGCGATTTTTTTATTATCAAAATGGGTGTCTGTTCGGTTCGATAGGTCTTTAAAAAGCTAAGTTTTGGACACATATCGTCGCCCCGAAGTTATCTTCACGTAAGTCCAAACAATTTTTTTTTGGGAAATTGAATTTAAAGTTTCAACGATTTATAAAAAAAATTGAGTCGAAAAAAGTGGTTCGATATTTCTGTACAATATAGTGCTTGAAATTCTATATCGATTAGTGTAGAAATTTAAAAAATCATGGAGGAAATTTCTAAAGTTATAATCATTTTTAGCTCCAATTTTGTTGTATAAGCCACATTTTACGAAATATTTATTAATTAATGGACATACGTGAAAATGTACTGATAAAAACTGCGCTAAAATTATCTTCAAGTATATGAGTTATACTTGCAGTATGCTAAATTAACGTATATAATATATATTTAGTAATTAGTAAGCAATTAATTAAACCACAAATCTTAATTTTTGTGGTAGCTCTGGAAAAGTTATGACTAGTTCTAAAGTGTGTGTTTTTAAGCCGAATCGAACTTGAAATTGTAAAAAATTGCATAAAAAAAGTAAATTGTAATCAAAAAAAAAATTTATTCAAAAGAATACGTGGCATTAACATTGGATAATGATTTTGGGCATATGGTCATCACGGCTGTTTTTGACCAAGCGAATTATGGACATCAATTTCGGGCCACTTTGGCATTGAATTGATGCTATGTCACGAATAACACGAACAATGTTGGCCTACAATGCGTCAATTGTTGCAGGTTTATCAGCATAAACCAGTGACTTCACGTGGTCCTAGAGGAAATGATCGAAGATGTCAAATCGCTCCACCTTGGAGGCCAATGATAGATCCATTTCTCGTAATCAAGTTATCGCCAAATTTTGATTTCAATAAATCGAACCACATCTCGATAAATGTATTTCATATTTTTAAACAAAAACTCATTGATGATTAGATGGTTCGGCTTCCTTTTTGAAGAAATAATGTCCGATGATGCCACCACCATGGAAACCGCACCAAACGGTACATTTTTCAGGATGTAATGAAGTTTGTAGGCTTTGTTGTGGCAATTTTGTTTATTAACAAACCAGTTAATAAAAAATGAGCATCATCGCTGCACGCAATTTTGCGATAAAACAGTTGTCAATAAGTTGCGCCAATCAATAACTGATTTTCGAAGTACAACATTTATAATGATTTGGCAAAGTATACTGATCCTAAATGCCAAAAAGTGTGCGCAGTAGGACAGTTCGTTTGACAGTTAACCCATGTTCTGTCGTCCTTAAAAAAACCCTTTATTATTAAAATTTTGGAAAGTGTATAACTATAGAAGGTTGAATAACTAGGGAAAGTTTTCAATATTTAGCCCTATAAAGTCAAATTTTGATTTTGATTTTTTCATATTTTTTTATATTTTCTTTTGTTTGACGTTACAAGAATTGTATAATTGAGAATTTATTTTCTACTGAGTGTACCTTATATTGCTGTGTCATGCTCTACTCTATAAAATATCATAATTGAAGACGAATTTCAATTATCAAGTTTTAAAATAAAGGGAGTTTTAGCAAATTCAGAACAATTTTTGAAAAAGAACCAAGTACATGCACAAGAATAAATATTTCTCTAGACAAAAAGAAAGATTTTCAAAGCCTGTTATCAGACCTGTGGGGACCATTTGACAGATGTTTTATTCCATAGTTAATCAGAACATAGTATTTTAAAATCAAAATTGCATACTTGCTGAGTCACCCTTTCTTACCATATACATATATAAAAATAACTGTTATAGATTGTATACTGTAAAATTCTTGAATATAGAATGAATTCGGAATGCCTATTATTATAAAAATAAAATACTTTTTTTCTTTTTTAAAAACTTGTTAAATATTTGTATCACATACGTGAAGAAAACACAAGTTTTTTTATATTTACAAAATTTCATACACATTTTATTGTATATCCACAAAAATGGCACATACGGTACTCTTTTTTATTTTTAGTTGAGGAATCCAAATTTTTTTCACGGTATGTTTTTCTATAAACCTTCCACTATATATTTGCATGACACCTATAAAACATATCCAGAAAACATTGTTGTACATATGTAACTTTCCATACCTTCATTAACTTTTACTCATCATCCAGTCTCAAACTTTTTTTTTTCATAAAATTTACAAATCACATTTACGTTGGTCTAACATGTTAGGCAAGATTTTTAATACTACTATAGTGGGGCACCTGCAATTATTTTTCAATAAAAAACCTGAAAATACCTAAACAAATTTTGTTGTAATTATCATAGTTTTTTCTATAAAATTTGGCCATACGTTATACCCAACCAGTATAATACGGGCACCGTTTGTTACACATTTTGTATAAAAATATTTATCTGATTCACCACATTTAGTGAATTTTACATTTCGACTATTAGAAAATATCAATAGTAAGTTTCACCTTGCTATGTTCATGAAGTGGTCATTCCGAACAAAGTTTTACATATATTTTTATAAAATGTCCCATGCCTATAAAGGTTCTGAATTCTGCCTTTAAACAGAAAAGGGGGGAGGGGGTGTGTGAACCACACTCTGGGATTTGAAACTACGTCAACTTGGCGTTTAAATTCCAAATTTAAACTCGGAAATTTTAATAATACTTCTTATGACCATGGAAGAGCTACAGTTTTGAACTCGGACCTTGTGGAATATTGATATACTTAAATCGGTGGCTATAATTTCCCTTCGCAAAATAACTCAGAACATATTGGGACATATTTTCTGATTACAGCTATGTGATTAGAAAAAATTTGGCCTCAATTTAAAATTTCCATCAAAAATATGTCTATATTTCTTGTATAATAAAAAAGGAATTTAAGTTTTTTTTCGCAAAAAATGGCAAAAATATTTTTTTGGGTATTTTTAGTAAAATTCCAAACCAAAAAAATATATTTCTTAATTATTTTCAATAACCGGCCATAATCGGTCACAAAATTTAAATATTTTTTTTTTAAATTAAATTGAAATGCGAATATATTGTAAGAATATATACTTTAAGAGGTAATCGATGGAAACGTTTTTGTCACATTTGGGCCCTTGTGACACAGACCCTGATATTTTAGGTCTAAGTTTAAAACTTAAACTCAACTGTACCTTTTCTATATATATAGTTTTATTTACATCGGACTAACCGTTTAGAAATTAAAGATTTATTTTTACATTTTTCTAAAATTTGTTTTTATTTATACTGATATTTACATTTTCAATACAAAACATTTCAGAATAAAGATAATATTTGGGGAAAAATATATCCCCCTATTTTATCTCGTACCTTCAACAGACGTCTAAGATAACAGAAAATTTGCTAGGCTAAATAATTGCACAGCTAAAATTTATAAGCATGAGACCCCAGATCGAAGCAGTACAAAATTTAGTGTAATTTAATATGAAAGAAAATCCTAAATTCGGATTTGGAATATTTGTAAATCAGACTTATGAATTTTGGGTCGAACAAGCATTAAACGCACTAAAAAATATTTTTATTACAAATAAATAAGTTTCAAAATTTTCAAAAGTATTTATGTTACAATCAGCTGTAACAAACTGAGAGGGAGATTGTATCATTACTCCACATACGAATACAAAATTGTCATTTATTACATATCAAAACGCATCATATTGATGCAATGCAAACACAATCGTACTCGTATTTAAAAATGTCAGCAAAACGTCAGTTAAAATATCAATGCAACACTTTATAAAAAAAAAATAAAATAAAAAAGTCTGAACACACAAACAAACCTCTAATAAAGTCGTATGTAAGAAAATATCTTTGTATATTTGGTACATTGTACGTACGAACACATTAATATGTTGAAATATAAATGGAAAAGTATGAAAACGCATAAGAGTAAATCAACTCAAAAAGTATGATATAATTTTTGTTAAAAACTCAAAGTAAAATCGTCAAGACCATACAGCCACATACAGTCAGTTGTCTGTCCGTCAGTACAACCTGAGACAAGTCAGTCAGTCAGTCATTGATCAGCGATCACGTACTGGGGGCATTACAAACCACATACAAAGCGACACTTATGGTTGAAGATGACATTTTTTCTGTTCATTTCTTAAATAAACAGGCAACAGAAAATATTAAAGATTTTGAGGTAAGTAACCAAGTATTAAGTCACATACAAACAGTATTTTTTAGTAAGTTAGTTAGTTGTTTGGTCATTCAGTCAGCTACTTAGTCAGTCATTTAGTTAGTTCGTCAAAGAGTACTGTGACAGTCTTGTTATGTTTTTGTTTCAGTTTCTTTTGTTTTAGTTACTGTTTTTTTTTCTTCTTCTTCTGTTATATGTATGACGGCTATTGACAGTTATGGTCATAATGCAGCGACAACAGCAGCCAAACAGCAGTAAATAGTGAGTTAAACAGTAAACGTCAACAAGTTTGAACCAAATTCTTGTCAATCATAAGTAACCATAAGCACTGCATACTGACTCGTACAGCAAACTACACTATTTCGAAATTTTTAGTTTTGGACAAACTTGAGCAAGTTAACTGATAAAATGTAAGAAAATTGTTTAAATGTGATGATGTTGGTCACTGAAGAGGGCTTGTATTTTGCTGTATTCTTTGAACTTATTACCATATCAATTTTCTTTCGAGCCTGAATGCATTATTACTCACAATTATGACAACAAAAAAGCGACAATAATTGCAAAATATTAATGTTATTAATATTTTGTTAATATCCATCGAAATTGCATTTCTACAATTTAATCTCATTCAACCTCAAGTCATATTTTGTTTCAACAAAAGTGAACAGTACAATTTAAATTGATATGATTTAACGCAAAATACGTATCTGCATGTAATCAAATTCGCACATATTAACCGATTTAAAAAAAACAACCTGACTTTCGCAAAAAAATTAGTAAAATTTAAACTTAAATATAACAATTTTGTTGATAAAAGTTTATAAGACTGATTAAGGGAATTCCGAAATTTGACAGTTGATAGCGGTCACATTTAGAGCTGGACATAAGCGTTCTTTTTACTGATTGGTCATTTTTGTTCAGGACAAATAAATGACCAAGTTCTTTTTGTTCAGTTGTTCTTTTCTATTCTGTGGTGTTTGACTGAACTAAGTGAATGAATGAATAGCTCGGTTAATGTCTTTGCTGTAAACAAAACGAAAATTGTCCCATTTAAAAGCGTTTTCAAAAGATAAGTTTCAAACATCTACAATAATGTCAAACTACCAAAAGGTATAAAGTGAATAAAAAGAACAATATGATTGAACAACTTCACACTGTTTATTTGACTGAATTGTTCAACTTAACTTGATTGTTCATTAACAACCCAACTCTAGTCACATTGTTGAAGCTATATCTGTCGAATCATTTATACCGATTGTTTTGAAAAATCACCATGGAGGGATATACTGTTCAACAGCCAGTGGAATAATAAAATTGTTTTATGGAAGTTAGCTTCGATCATTTTACGGTCAGGATGAATGGGTACAACAAACAAAATTGTCGAATTTGGGACGATACCAATCCAAATGAGATCCAAGAGCGTCCAATGCATCCCAAAAAATTCACTGATTTATTTGGATTTTGGGATATTTCTTTGAGATGAGCGCTATAGGTCGATTATTATCAACTTGGTTTGGCCTGAATTGGATGATATGGACACCAATGACATGTTGTTTCAACGGAACAGCGCTACTAGGGTTCCTACGCGGGAAAATTTCCCGGGAATTCCAGGGAATATATTTTTGTTAATTTTCGGGAAATGTTTGTCGGGAATTTTCGGGAATTTCTTCGTAAGTTTTCTTCTAAAAGTTACAATATTCAGATACTTTTGGATGGCCAAATTTGTTGCTAATTGAATTATTCTATTATATAGATTTTTTCGGTTCTAGCAAAAGATAGTCAGTTGGCAAAGGAATATTACAGTTGAAATAACCAAATTTTTTTCACTTAACTCAGCAGAATAATTTGGTTATTAAGAATGAATCAAATTTAAAGATGCCTAACATTACAACTTTATTCAATGATTATTATATATATTTAGATACTATAATAACAATAATAGTGGTTCAAAATTTGTTTATCTACAATCAGATTTGAAAAATTTCCCTAACTACGCATATTTTATAGATTTAACATGGTCGAAATTAAAGAATTTATTGATTGTATACTGATTAAAACTACGACTGTGACAATACCGATCAAATGCCACTATTAAATTAGAAACCCTTATAAAGGCTGGACTAACAACCAAATATAGTTATTTTATACTTCTTTTCAAACAATGGTAAAATTATAAGACAATTTATCCGAAAAAAATTTTCGTTTCATTCCCGGGGAATTCCCGGGAATGAAACGATTTTATAATTTCCTCCCGGGAATGAAAAAAGTCTGGGAAATTAGGAACCCTAAGCGCTACGTGCCACACATTGGACATTGTGATTCGAGATCCCATCCTCATCCCAATTCAAGTGGAGGTGATATTAACTGGCAACAGAGATCTTGCGATTTTATACCCGTTATACTTTTTCTTGTGGGGTTTTCTTAAGTCACAGGTCTGTGCGAAAAAGCAACAAACCACAGCGGCCCTCAAAGCCATAGTTATTGGAAATTGGAAATTTCGTCAGCGCAAGGCGGGCATTTCCACGATGTTATGTTCCATACATAATGACATCGACCTTTCAAACGAATAAACAATTTTGAGGATATCTCACACACACTTTGTTTTATTTAAATTTAAAGAATTTTGAAAAAACCTTAATAAACTAAAAAAAAGTTTTCCAAAATTTTACAAAAGTTCATGTGCCTAAATTTAAAATAAAATATTAGCTCCTACGCTTGTTCTACGATTAATCATAGACTGAGATTTTGATATTTTATTAAAAAAAAATTTAATAAAATGTTTGACAAAATTAATATATTTTTGTTGGTGTGTATAAAAAGGTTATACAAATATATTTTAAAAAAAACTTCAAAGTAGGTTTTTGATCAGACTAAATTTTGCATATATCACAGAATTTGAAGATAAATTCGTTTTATTTTTAATGAATTTGACCGGATGTGAGCCTGATTTCTGCTTAATTGAAAGTAATTTCCTTTAAATATTGTTTGTTATCGATATCAAATTTTTTTTTCGGTTGTGAGCTTATAAGTATCTGTCCAATGAACTTTATAAAATTCATTGCAGTGATTTTCGTATATAAGGCTTTATGAGTATTTAAGTGAACTTTATATGGGGCTGTGTTCAAATATTAACCGATCTACAAAACATATTTGTGCTGCATTTTGTATGGATACCTTTACCATATCTCCCTATTTCGGCGAAAAATTTGTATGGGGCTAGAAGAAATCATCGATCAATTCTTAATATACTCAACAGAATTACTTTTATCATAGTAATGACGGGTGCACAATTTAATAGTATTACTTGTACTATATTTAAACAATAGCAAAACAATTTTAAAACAAGTAAGAGTGCTATATTCGGCTGTGCCGAATCTTATATACCCTTCACCAAATTATACTTCAAAATTTTAAATATTTTTAGGTTAACAAAATTTAATTTTTTTTTAGTTGTTTTTTTCATTTTTTGGAAAAAAAATTTTCGATTGTTATTTTAATTTTTTTTTTTTTTTAAATTTAATTTTTTTTTTTTAAATTTAATTTTTTTTTTTTTAAATTTTAAATTTTTTTTTTTTAAATTTTAAAAATTTTTTTTTTTGTTTTTTTAATTTTTTTTTTTTTGAAAAAAAAAAATTCGGATTAAAATTTTTTTCCCGATTTTGACCCATTGTAGGTCCAACTTACTAACTCTTATATACGTCGTTGCAAATGTCTTTGAAATATCTATCATTAGATATCCATATTGTCTATATTAATGTCTTAGTAATCCAGATATAGGTCAAAAATAGGTAAAAAATCGAGGTTGTCTTGGTTTTTTCCTCATATCTCAGCCATTTGTGGACCGATTTTGCTGATTTTAAATAGCAAAATTCTCGAAAGCATGTCTGACAGAATTATTGAAGATTTGGATCCCGAAGATATCTGGGGTCTTCAGAAAACTGATTTCAACAGACAGACAGACAGACAGACGGACAGACAGACAGACAGACAGACAGACAGACAGACAGACAGACAGACAGACAGACAGACAGACAGACAGACAGACAGACAGACAGACAGACAGACAGACAGACAGACAGACAGACAGACAGACAGACAGACAGACAGACAGACAGACAGACAGACAGACAGACAGACAGACAGACAGACAGACAGACAGACAGACAGACAGACAGACAGACAGACAGACAGACAGACAGACAGACAGACAGACAGACAGACAGACAGACAGACAGACAGACAGACAGACAGACAGACAGACAGACAGACAGACAGACAGACAGACAGACAGACAGACAGACAGACAGACAGACAGACAGACAGACAGACAGACAGACAGACAGACAGACAGACAGACAGACAGACAGACAGACAGACAGACAGACAGACAGACAGACAGACAGACAGACAGACAGACAGACAGACAGACAGACAGACAGACAGACAGACAGACAGACAGACAGACAGACAGACAGACAGACAGACAGACAGACAGACAGACAGACAGACAGACAGACAGACAGACAGACAGACAGACAGACAGACAGACAGACAGACAGACAGACAGACAGACAGACAGACAGACAGACAGACAGACAGACGGACATGGCTTAATCGACTCCGCTATATATAAGGATCCAGAATATATATACTTTATAGGGTCGGAAATGAAAAATGTAGAAATTACAAACGGAATGACAAACTTATATATACCCTTCTCACGAAAGTGAAGGGTATAAAAATATCAACTTTGGAAGTTGTCTCACATTTTCTTCTATAACTGTGGTTCTACTGCTTAGTACAAAAATAAGTATAAGAGATAAATAATATGTGTAAAAAAATTCATCGCGTTAGCGAAAAAATTATATCAAATTTTTAAACATATTCGCATGCTCTACAAGGCCTTGCTAACGTATTTTGGATATTTAAATTTGTTTTTATATCATTTGAATTAGTCGATTGACTATACCACCAAAATATCAAATATAGGTTAATGAAGTTCTCAGCCTGGCCTTAAAATTAAATTATAATATTAAGGAACATGCGCAAAGATTGGGCGTGGAATGGACCACAATGATATTAGTTCGAACTGTGAAGTTGAGAATGTTGAACACAGACTTTACCACTGTTTTTAGTACCGTCTTTACCATAAAAGCAATGAACTCACTGAGCCTCCTATTCAGTATTAATGTCATTTAGAAATTGTAATGTTTATTAATAAGACAGAGGAACAAAATTTACATTTTGGTTTGATGCAGCGAAAAATGTAATTGATAAAACATATATGGGACATTTCAAAACTATATTTAGTTTTTTTGGGCAGCTCTTGTTTTTAAAATATCGCGGTTTTTTTTTTTTTTTGATATTTCTCCTAGCCCCCATACGATTGCCCTATTTGAAAATAGTTAAGCTCTCATAAATATCTTAATTATAAACATAATCAAACCAAATTCAGCACAAATTAGTTTTATAAAAGTCGAACTCTCACGACCAAAATTTTGTGACGATCCGTCAACAATGTTTCATGGCTCCCATATAAGCAACATTCCTGAAAACGTCATTAATATACATAAATCTCTGAAATATGTCAATATCCAAACAAAATTCAACACAAATATGTTTCATATTTTTTTCATACCATTTTCCTTGTTTTTTAAAAAGCATTCTTCGTTGCATTTCACAACGGTTTTTGTTATATTTTTTTCGAATGAAATGTTAAAATAAAATATATAAAATCAAATAATGCAAATTTAATATATTATTTAACACATAAGTACTGCAGATAGAAGGATAAAATTTTGGCATGTGGTATTCAATATTTGGATCTCTAACTCACTATTTTTTTGAAAAAAAAATATTGCAAATCTAAAAGGATATTCATTCAGGATACAAATTTGAAAGGACATTTTTGACATCTTTTGATCCTTACAGGATAAAATAGAAATAATACGAAATAGTTTACAACTCTTCTTGATCATTTGACAACAAATTTGGCATAGTACGATGATCGGAAGTATTTTAAAGCATTTTTTATACCCTTCAGCTTCGTGAGAAGGGTATATATAAGTTTGTCATTCCGTTTGTAATTTCTACATTTTTCATTTCCGACCCTATAAAGTATATATATTCTGGATCCTTATAGATAGCGGAGTCGATTAAGCCATGTCCGTCTGTCTGTCTGTCTGTTGAAATCAATTTTCTGAAGGCCCCAGATATCTCCGGGATCCAAATCTTCAACAATTCTGTCAGACATACTTTCGAGAATTTTGCTATTTAAAATCAGCAAAATCCGTCCATAAATAACGGAGATATGAGCAAAAATCCGAGACAACCTCTGAAAATTTCATCAAAAAACACAATGTATTGCATGGTTTGACAAAAAAACAACAAAACGTATGCTTGGATGTGCAAGCTTTGTGTATTTTGTTTTTCTTTGTGTTTTGTTTCTTTTGGCGTTGTTGTTGTTTTTTATACAACTAAAGTTTAGTTTGGTTGTGTGTTGGTTTTATTGACAAAATAACAACAAATCGTATGTTTGGATATGCATGCTTTGCGTATTTTGTTTTTTTTTGTGTTTTGTTTCTTTTGGCGTTGTTGTTGTTTTATATACAACTAAACTTTTGTTTGGTTGTGTGTTGGTTTTTTTGACAAAAAATCAACAAATCGTATGTTTGAATGTGCATGCTTTTCGTATTTTGTTTCTTTTGGCGTTGTTGTTGTTTTTTATACAATTAAACGTATGTTTGGATGTGTGTTGGTTTCATTGCCTTGCGTATTTTGTGTTTTCTTTTGGTGTTTTGTTTCGTTTGGCGTTGTTGTTGTTTTTTGTGTTCTTGATAAATTTAGGATGCTGTACGCTGAAAGTGGGCAATGTACATACATATATGGGGGATTTCATGTCAAGTGAACCAACTTTTGAAATCGATGTCTTCCGATCGGGATGAAATTTGCACCAAGGTATATATACTAAAGTATATATACTAATTATAAAAAATAATAATGCATCCACAACAAAGGTGAAGGGTATATAAGATTCGGCACAGCCGAATATAGCACTCTTACTTGTTAAATATGTTCTCCTCTGAAAATTTGAAGTCATTTTAAAAGGAAGTTTTTCTCCATTTAATTTATTGTTTCAGACGTACATATATCCGGTTCATATCTAATATTGAGTGTCGTACGGTGTTATTATTTCGGAAGTTTTGACATCAATTGCAAGTGGCTTCAGTTCACCAGGAGAAACAAGAAGTGAAGGATAAAGGAGATATGAAGTTAACTTTTGGGATGTATGAACAACACAATCTAAAGTTTACAGAAAAGAAGGGTCATCAGAAAATGTACATTTGAATGGCAATGAAAAATTCTGGGTAGATACATTTATTCCTACAATCGACATATTACATGTCCATTTAATAATTCGTATCGTTCGACTGCATACCATGAAATTGAAACAAATTTAGTTTTCTTTCTGTTATAAGAACAACTATGTAACTAGTCAATTATTTGAATTGAGAGTGATGTCCTTGAAAATATACTTTAAGGATATAAGTCCCCAAAAAAACAGTTAACATAAGCAAGGATTTTATTTTGTGATGAACCTTTCTAGTTTCTTGAAATAGTTTATTTAATCGGTCAAGCCCGACCATATAATACCCTACACTAAGTAAAAGAGCAAACACATTTTTCTTTTAAAATTTCAATAATTTATATTTTTGAGTGATTTTTGGAAGTGGGCCTTATATGGGAGCTATGACCAATTATGGACCGATCACCATGAAATTACGTCGTGTGATTTATGTCTATATTAAAGTTAACTATGTTGAATTTAGTGTGTACACCAAAATTTTTAAGCGATTTATGCACGTTAAAGTGATTTTCGGAAGCGGGTCTATATGGGAGCTATGACTAATAATGAACCGATCGTAACAAAATTTGGTGACATGATTTTCGTATATATAAAACTTATTTGGAGCGGAATTTGTGGAGATACATATATAAATTACATTTGTATTGTGGTTAGGTGAAATAATGGACCGATTTCAGTCCTTGTACCCAATTTGATCGAAATATCTTCAAAATATCTCCCCACTATGGTGGTGTAGGGTATAAAAATAACAAAAATAAAAGTTTGCATAATTGAAACAAAATAACTCAATTTCTTGCGCTCAACACATAATCAGACAAAGTGAAATATACTACGTTTATACGTAGCCTATTCGCAAATAAAAATTTTTTGCAATTAATTAACTCACTGTTTATAAGTCACTTTGGTTACGTAAAATTCTTGTTTTTATGAGATGCCGGATGTTAAACTTTAATAATTTGGTAGCAATGTTATTGGAAAAAATATGATAAATTTTTTATTTTTTTAAATGCAAATAAGAAAGAATTTAAATTTCTTGTTTGTCTTGCAATAAAATTAATGCAAAAATGCAATGAAATATTTAAAAAACGTCTTAGTTAATCAGGAATTGTTTTCGTGAATTAGCTATTCGCAAATAAAAAATTCACTGTTATGCGGCAAATTTTTCTAATTACAATATTTTTATTTGCGAATAAGCCCTGCGTATAAACGTTGTAATAGATATTCCAAACTGTGCGATTATAAATATGTTTTTTTCTTTTTTCAATTTTTTGAACTTGTCAGAGGACCTCGACTCTCCTCCACTAACTTTAACGTTCGCTTTCATAGTATCTACCGAGGTAGATATTTGGATATTCAGTTGTTAATAACTTACACAGTTTTTATCAACTTTGAAATTGCTTTCAGCTCAGTTATTTTCCGAATTTTTAGAAAACAAACAAATAAAAAAATTAAAGTATGATTATAGAAGTTTTTTATATTTTATATTTTTGTGTATACGGGTTTATGAATATATACCGTGGTAGATACATTCAAATTTATGATAATTTATATTGATTTTGTTACTTTTTTACTTTATACTATCATCAAAAATTATTCAAAAGCTTATCTTAAATACATTCAATTGCTGTCTTGTTAAAAAACACCATCGTATTTTCGGCTCGAGATTTATTTGTGCGATGCAAAGATTTGTACCCAAGGAGTTCAAGAGTAATCTACGTCCAGAGTAATATATTTCCGTACTTTGTGTGTTGTTTTTGTCATATACTTTAAGCTGCTAGGGCTGAAGAATCCAATGAATTGAAAAAAATCGCCACAGGCCAACGTATTGTTGCTCTTTTGGTTGGATATTGAGACTCATGTTTTTCCCGTATCAACGCCTCCTTTAGTTTTATTGTAAAATTGGATGACTTCAGACTTCTGTTTTTTACCCGAAATATACGAATAGATGGATGTAAAATTACTTCTTATAATATGTATTAGATATTTTGATACAAAAAATTAGTATATAAATAAAAATTCTAACACAAATTGAATGTATAAAGTCATTATCTACCCAGGTAGATACCATGAGTTCGCGTAAAAAAATGTCTTCATGAAAGCGAAGGTTAAAGATACTGATCTTCATCACATTTGTTTGTTTTGATGATTTGGAAAAAAGTCAATCAATAATTGAGTTCGAGTGTATAGAATTTTAACTATGTATGTACATTAGGGTGCGGAAAATTCTAAGAAGTTTTTACCAAGAAACCATAGGTCTAAAATCAAATCCTATCTTGCGCATTTCGTCCTTACGATTTTTACTTTTTGATCGTACATACAAATCGACACTGCCTAATTTAATAATTTGATAAATTTCTGTTTACAATGGTTCATTTTAGACTTCTCATTTGGAAATGGTGTTTGAGTCACATTGGATTTCTGATTTGTTCGCATTATTTAAGCGATGCATGCACTATAGATGTTTTTGTTGGTTTTTTATCTGAAGCGTGCCATAAATTGACGCATAAAAATATTTCATTCTATAAAATATAACAACATTCAATTCCGAAAATAAAATCACAACACAAACAAACAAAAAAAAACATTTTATTACACCATGTGTTTATGAGTGGAGGAGAATCATATTGTAGTTCGACTACAAGTAGAGTAGAGTAAATGATACAAACGAACAAACATACCGATCGATCGATGATCGGTGGCTGATATTGATGCTGAGCGATGATGGTTGCTGCTGCAACAGCAATCGTTATTGCTGTTAATAAACATTTAGTCAGGTTAGTACGCCGGCTATTGAGCCAACCAGCCAGCCAGACATCCAGCCCGTCAGTTATTATATGAAATGCATTAATACACAGTTTTGTGCAATATACTCGCATTGCTGTATTCATACCAGAAGCAATCAGATGCAGCAACATCATCGGCGACAGCAGTAGTAATAACTGCTGCAACATTAGCTTTGCTGCAGATTGTATATTGACCATAAAAGTATCAGTCATAAGTATTGAAGTATAGCGTCTGTATGTTTTTTAGTTATTGTAATATGTACTTTCATTCGTTTGTTTGTTTGTTCGTTTATTAGTTTGATTCGTTCATATTTCAAACAAATGCAGCAGAAGAAGAAAAAGCTTTATGGCGGCATACCGCTCACTGCATGTTGCTTGTTTGTCTGTCTGTCTGCCTGCTTGTTGCCAGTCTCAAGGGAATCATTGCATTGTTGTTACTTTTTATTACGCTTGATTATTTCTGTGATATTTTTGCTGATTTGTTTTTATTTTTTGCCTTTAATATTTTTGTGGGCCAATAATATAAGTCTTAAAATTATGTCGCTATAAATGGTCTTTAAATAAAAACCGCTAAAATAATAAAAAAAATCAACAGCAGCAGTAACAGCAACAAAAAATACACAATTATTAATTACAATGCATTGCGCTTCAGCATGCCACAATGCAGAGGAGGGCAAACATAACATGAACAGAGATTATTGACAACGGTATTAAATAATTGTAGCACTTGTAATCTCTTAGGAAAGCAAAAGCAAAATGCCAAAGCATTTCATATTTATAATTATGGACTTTGCTACTTTTGGATTGAGTTATGCACCCACTATATTTAGCGTATCAGAATGTTCAAGTGGGTAATTTGACCAAATGTAGATGTTTTAGTTTAGTAAAGCTACATATGTGATTGAATGGTGGAACAAAAGATGTCACCCTTTTACAAGATAATTTAATAATTATTGAGCGTGCACCGGTATGCTAGATGGAAGGTTGCTAAACTGTCAGTATGGGGGTTAATTTTAGCGTTGGTGAAAATGTACCCAATCAAATATTAGAACTCTTCCTAATATTATTAGGTTTGATTAAAAGTCATTCAACTACATTTGCGTTTTCAAAGGTGCCACTGTGATACCTGGGAAAAAGGAGGTCGGGAAAGGATATGTCTACCAAATATTTGACCAGTCAGAGTCTTTAACAAAACTATTTCGATGATCTCATGAAAGTGTTCAATCTTCTGAAGTCTGTCTTCGAAAAATCAGCCGGAACCTGATCAGAAGTACTCAAGGCACACTTCATAATTGTCGCGAAGACAGAACAGAAACAATGCGTCTATCACCGCCATCGTGTTACTTGCAAGGAACACACAATTGGTAAATATTCGTACACTGACTGCATGGATCAATGCACAAGAACCTTGATCGAGAGCTCGGGCTATCTAATTCCTACCATTCATAGTTAGTCAATCAGCAAAGCCTAGGAAAATTGTCAAAGCATCAGGCTTCGGCCTGGTAAACCAGTCCGACATATGGTACTTGACTGCAAATGACATCGACAAACAACCATTATATCACGAACACCACCACTCCAATATATGTCCTAAGCACTGAGTCAATTGCAATTTTTCTATTAATTATTGGCTTTGGTAAGTCCGTAACAGCACTATATTTGGTTGCCCGAAGTTTGCCACTAGCACATACATCAGGCATTTAACAAACGATCTTCTACCCGTATTTTGTTATAAACCAAATTCACTACATGCTCACCAAAGTGACATCACCATTAACCAGTCAGTACAATGTCCTGAGGTTACTGGGAGTAAGTCCTGAGGTTACTGACTCCCGTAGTGCATGATAACGACTCTGGTAAAATAAACTCTTTCCAGAAAAGGGGTCCGTGCACCCCGAAGCTTCCGTTTCGCTCCATGTTTACCTTTCAAGCATAACATTAAGGTATGGAACGTTCACTCAGATATCCACCCATGCCCAAAAGGATGAAGTAAGAGGTGGACAGTCGGGAAAGTTGGTGTTCAGCTGCCAAATGGATTGTGTTGGGATAATTGAGGAAGTTTGCAGGATTATGTTACACGCTACAACAGAAGAACCTCCAATATTTGCATTTTTCGTTCCTTATTATGTTTTCTTTCCGAGTCTTCTCTATTTGGGAGCACTTCCTTGGTGGAAGTGAGGTTGCATATTTAAACGCACATGACACATTTCAGCCGATGTGATTGCATTTCCAAATCTGTTCTTCTCCTGTTTCTAGTGGACTCTAATTACGAAATTATAGGAAATCATAGATAAAGTCATCCCTAGACACACACGATTCCCTTATCCTATCAGAAGCATGTAACAAAAATGAGGAACATCATTTTTGTCCGCCACAAAAGAAATATGAATCTGAACCAGAGTAAGTTAAGACGATGCACATAGGTCTCCAAGACCCATTTTTTTGGCCAAAACTCAAATGATTTTGAAGCTAAATACCAAAACGAAAGGTTAACATTTCTCTCATTAAGACCTTCAAGTCCTCGAGTTAACCTTTCCGACTTCCGAACATCAAGATCATTTACTCAGTTTATACTTCCATACTTGTTTTTTATTGAATGGGACGAGAGAATTATTTCTATGAAGGTTTGTTATTGTTCGATAGATGTTTTTTAAGGAAGATAATAATAGAGAAAAACTATTAAATTGGGCACCCTTTGAGTTGTAAATATGATAACACCTGATTCTAAAGCACGAAAAAAATGGTTGTACTAAAGTTAGCCCAACTCATAAAACACACGTAAGTATAATCTTTAAGTTTTTTTTGTTTCGATTTTTGATTGGCAATGACATGACCATAAAAACTAAAATTTCAAATATTTTTACAAAAATATTTGTATTTATCATTTTATTCTTAATATGTTTGAACGTTCTCGTATAGTTTCATAAAATGTGATTGTATGTACGAGTATTTTGTAAATTAGTGTCAAAACAAATATTTTTTCACTTGACTGTGTGGTCTTGAACCGCAATTGCAATTATTGCTGTTGCTATTGTTGTTATTGTTGTTGTTGCAGCAAGTTTAAATCGTAAGTGGTAGTGCGCCACTTACAACGAAAAACAAATCAATGCAACGAAAATAATTTCTAAAATTTATTTAATTGTTGTTATTGTTCAAATGAATTAACTTGTATTGATTGGCTTTGTTGCTGCTGTTTAGTTGTTGTTGTTGTTGTTCTTTCTGTACATGACAAGATGTTTACACTGGAAACAGTAGCTAGCGTACGTGGTGCAGTGTAAAATTGTTTCGTCTTGTCAGCCTCATCAGCGCTGATGTTGGTTGATGTTCATGTTGGCTGTGTGTTGCTCCAACGCCTACAATCACTTTGTATGTCTAAGTTGGTTGGTTGCAAGGAAATACAAAGCATTATGGCTTTAAAACAATCACTTTATTTGCATCTTATTAAGTGATCGTTTTCGTTTTTGAAATCTTTGTTTTTATTTAGTTGTCACGAAAGCAAGTGCATATAAATACATTTGTTGGCAGGCAGCTTATTTTTACGTTTTATTTTACAACAATTACAATTAAATGAAACATGTTGATTAGAAATGTAACAAGAGTATTGCCATACAATGGTCTGGAATAATGTCATATTTAATGAATTTATAACCGATTTTCAAATTTGAATTATTCTAAAAGATTTATTTACACACACCACCAAAATGATGGGGGTATATTGGTTTTATCATTCCGAAAAATATACATACATATATTTGGGAAATCAAAAAATTAGGAGAATCGTTGATACTAATTGTGTTAAAATAAATGTTTGACTATAACAGTTAGAAGATGTTGTAATTTGCTACAGTTTAATGATCAAGAAAAAATTGATTACGTAGTGTGACTGAGATCGAAAAACTTTAACACTTTTAACCAAAATATTATTTGATTTTTTTTTGATCAAGTTACATACCTTTGTAAAGCATGTTTAATGTCAAATATTTTCATTTGTTGTTAATCTAATTAAAATGAGTGACGAAAAAAGTGCGTACTAAAATTATTAAATATTTTCAACAAAACTCAACTTGGTCTTAAGGTGGACCTTATTTTTTTTTATTTTTGATTTTTCAAAAACGAAGGGCAGTTTTATGTGAGGTTAGGATAACTCATTAAGACCTTAAGTTATAGTTTTTCTCAACTTTCATTAAAATCGGCACAAAAATATATAATATTTCGCTATCATTCATTTAGAAATTCTACATATTGCTAAATTTTACATTTGACCTTCATGATTTAAGGGTTAACGTGGTCCGGTTTTAGTAAAACTTTCAGAGTATATTTAGAATTATCTGATCTATAATATTCTGTATAGGTTTTACGTAAAATTCATAACTGTAAGGAAAATGGCATCATTCGACAAAATATGGCCTACAAATTAGTTTTTCCCGAAAATCGCAAAATTTAAATCGCAGGTACGGAAAAACTCTAGGTGGTATTGACATCTTTTTTTTCATATTTTTATCCCCTACTAGTTGATCCGCCCGGCTTCGCCTGGTAGCATTTACTAATATTAGTTCTTCTAGTTTCTGCAACCCACTGTTCTTATTTATTTGCAAATAAAATATTTAAATTTGTACTGCATACTTTAGGGAGCTTTTTTATTACAGTTAACTGGACTCCAAAAATTTTTTCGAGTTTTACCCGGAATTTTTTATTTTTTTTTTCTTTACAAACCATCTCCTGAAAATTTCGAATCGAATAAAAAAAAATCAGCCAAATCGCTCCAGTCATTCTCACGTGATGACATTACATACATGGACCATTTCATTTTTTTATATATATATATAGATTATGTATATTCATAACAAAAATTTTAAAAAATTTGAAAATGTAATTTTGAAACTGCCGTTAAAAAAATTTAATTTGTTTGGTCATACCTGCGAATATGTTAACATTATCTTACGAAGAAAAAAACTCATATAAAACTAACTATGGATATATTTTAAGTAAAAATTAGCTTTTATTTTAATATTTCTGAAAATATGTTTGTTCCTACATTTCTTGTTTTAGTGGCCTGAGACACGTTAATGGCCTGGGGACTTTTTAATAACTTTAACATTTTTTAACCAATTTTTGTATTTTATATCTTATTACAACGATAATTATGTACACATTTCGATTTTTTTATATTAAATTGCAAAAGTAATTTTTTAATGGCAACATTTTTACATGTTGGGCAAACAATAAAAGGTCTGCCGTCAAACTGATTCCAATGTTATTAAACAGTATCGGTAGAACTTGTATGTAAGTTGATAGAAGGAATGATGTTTCAAAAGCCAATAAATAAAAAGCATTTTCAAAAGGAAAGCAGCCCAATTAGCTCATTAGCTCAACTTTTGGTACGAAAAGTTAAAGGCAATGCAGGTTTAAAAACATACAAGGCCCAAAAAGTTCCTGACAGGAACTCTGCTAAAAATTTAGGGACTAAAGACAGAGCACGGAAATTGAAGTCAAGTTTTATAAAAAAATATATCTGCTGTATAATGGATGACGAAACTTATGTTCTGGAATTTTTTTCGCAGATTCTGGGTTAATATTTTTATGTTGCTGATGCTCGAGGGAATTTTGTAGGAAGATTTAGTATCCAAAAGCAGAAAATTTTCCCAAAAATTTCTTAATTTGGCAAGTAACATGCAGTTGCGTCAAAAAAAGCCAAACATTTGTTACAAAGGTCTTTATAACTACCGAAATTTACATCAAGGAATGTTTACAAAAAAGGATGCTTAGACTTCTTAATGTGTCCATTTATTTTTGGCCTGATTTGGCATTCTATCACTATGTTAAGAAAGGTCTTGAGTGGTACAAGAATAATAAAATCATCCACACTGCATGAAGCTAAGGCCAGTGGATAGATGTTGGGCTCTTGATAAATTTGAATTGAAGAGCATAAAAATGTGTCCAAAAGTTTGGTAGATTTTAAACGAATATGGACTACCTGTTCGATCAAAGTCAAAAACCTTAATGGAAGGGTTTCCGGAAAAAGGTTCATAAAATCATAACTATTGATTAGAACTATAAAAATAATATTTTTTATAAGTTGTAAAATTTCAATCAAATAAAAAAAATCATAACTGTGAGTTTAGTGGTTTCTTTTTTATTAACATTTATGTATGTATCGAGCCCTAACCGCAAAAATAACGTATGCGACATTTTTCTCAAAATTGACTTTTTAATGAAAATCGAAAGAAAATTGTCGTGCGCATCAACACCTGAAATAATGAAAATTAAGTGTTTATATATACAGAGATAACGCAATTTCTATTATATCGTAAGCGACACTCACCTTTTTGTTTTACCGCAAAAATAACGTAAGCGACATAAAAGCAAAAAGGGGCAGTAAACGAAAGTAAGAGTAGCCGAAGAACTAGAGAGAAAATCAATAGAAATTGAAATACAAAAAGATAGATATACTAAATGTGATCAAGGAAAATATTTAGACAGCAGTCGCATCCAAACAGATGAATTTAAGTTTAAGAATTTTTTTGAAGGAACAAAAACAAAGGACGGAAAATATTTTGTTTTTATGTGCTAGTTTTGACCTTCAAAAAGTTTTGAATATGCCTCATAGTAAAACAAGTAAGAAAGTATGTTTGGTCAAGCCCGACCATATAATACCCTACACTAAGAAAAAGAGCAAAATAGTTTTTCTTTTAAAATTTCAATAATTTATATTTCTGATTGATTTTCGAAATGGGCCTTATATGGGAGCTATGACCAATTATGGACCGATTACCATGAAATTAGGTTATGTGATTTATGTTTACATGAAAGTAATTTATGTTAAATTTTATGTGTATACCAACATTTTTATGAGATTTATGCACGTTAAAGTGATTTTTAGAAGCGGGTCTTATATGGGAGCTATAACTAATTATGGGACGATCACAATAAAATTTGGTGACATGAATTCCGTATATATATTCAGCAAAATTTGTAGATATATCTATATAAATTAAACATTTATGACCGATAAAGTCCTATTTCGGGAGGACATTTGTATGGGGGCTAGGTGAAATAATGGATCGATTTCAGCCAGTTTCAATAGGCTCCGTCCTTGGACCGAAGAAATTACATGTACCAAATTTTATCGAAATATCTTCAAAATTGCGACCTGTACTCTGCTCACATGCTTTACATGGAAAGCCAGACGGACGGACATCGTTTAATCGACTCAGATGCGTGGAAGTAAGTAAGTATTAAAATTACTTACTTACTTCCAGGTATTACCATGATGCCTGTTGTTTCTATTCACAGCACAATATAATCATTTACTCGAAACCGAACTGTATGGGCTCCTAGTGATTGGCCTACAGTTATTCGAAGTGCAAGAACAAACCCTTACGGTTATGAGTGTATATCGTTAAAGCGCTCTGATTTTCTAAACTGGAAAATGTTTTCTGATCTGCTTCTTTCAATGAAAATAAAATTAAGCCCGATGCGGTCTGCAATTTTTGATACAACCGTGATTACATTGATTTAAATACTTCTACGGTCAGTGGACCCCTTCCGCTATACAACAAAGAATTAACAATTTCGTCACATAAATTCAATGATCGAAAAGCTCTTTGCAATAAAAATAGTATTCCTCAATGTTTTCATAACGAATATATTGGCCTAAAACATTCCCAAAATATTAAAGACGCCTTAAACGAAACATATGAAGAAGATGTGCCTTAATTTCCTAAGCACCTACTATATTATGTTAAATCTTTACTATGATTTATAAAAAATGTTTAATTTACTGCATACTTTAAGAAAGTATATTTTTCGAAACTTAAGACAATATTTTTTCTTAGTAAAGCATTTATTGTATGCGCCATAATTTAGTCTCAGCTGCCTGTAATAGAGACGGTAAAAATAACGTAAGCTCCAAAACAAATTTGTTGCTCACAAAATTAACTTAAAAATGCATTTATCGCATGTATGATACCATTAAGAGACTACATTTTAATTTTCAAAGAAATCCTTTATAAAAATTATTATTTTTTGAATGTCGGTCCATATTTAACCATAGCCCCTATATTAGGAGCCGCAGAACAAATAATTATCGATAAATTTAACAGGTTTTGCGAATTAATTTGTTTTGTGAAAAACAAATTAACAACAACTCCAAATAAGTTGATTTGTTTTTTTATGATATCTCAGAAACTAATATTCATAAGAAGAAGCAGATTAGTGTAAACGGAGCGTTTTGAAAAGTTAGTTTTATTATAAAAAAACTAAGATATTTTCTTATCTCGACTTAAGATGTTTTGTCCAAACTCCACAGACATAAATATCGGATTATAATTGACCATATCCCCCAAATAAGCACAACTTCTGATCGTTATCACGTTGAAATTCTTATTACTAAACTGAATTTTATGAAGATCGGTCCATAATTGCTCATAGCTCCCATTTAAGGCAAACTTTCGAAAATGACTTACGAAAATAAATTATTGAAAATATTAAAAGACAAATGTTTTTGCTTATTTACTCAGTGTAGGGTATTTATTATATGATCGGGCTTTACCGACCACAATTTCTTACTTGTTTAAAAACTCGTTTCCTTAAAATGAGGTGAATAAGGAAAAACTTATCCGATTTGGCTAAAATTTTCAGGGCTGTCGTTTCATACCAACCCCAATGATGTCCCTTTGCATAATTTTCGGTACGTTGAAATTTTTCTCATTAAAAGTTAATATACAGTTTAAATAGTTATATGCTAAGATATTTATTAAGATACCCCTTCTTCAAAAGAAAGTTTTATGTTGAAGCACTTTAATCCAAAATGTTTGCTATTGTTTCAAAGAACCCAAAATTTATTTTCAGCACGTTCATCTACAAATAATAAGAAATTGGGATAAACTATTATTTTTAGAATACATTTTAATTAACGCTTTTTTATAAAAAGGAGTATGATACCTTTAGGTTACTATGGAATATTGTTGTTAAAAACTCAATTAATGTTCATTTTTCACACTACAGGGAAACAACCAGTCATAAAATTATGAATTTGATTACATGTCTAAGGTCACATACGAAAAAAAACTCTCCATACAAGTAATAAAATACGAATAAATGCCAACAACAAAAAAGACTGTGTTACATAAACAATAATGAAATGAAATAAATATTAAATATGCGGCAGACATCGGTCAGCTGTTATAAAACACGTCTTAAACTGGCATTTTTCAGTACAAAAACATATTCCCGGAAAATAAACCAAATCGACACATTACACGATGTAACTGACACGTGACACAACACAACGTTTAACACAACAACCCATTTGAGTGCAGTAAAAATTTTACTCACAGACTGGTCTCATACACAAAAACCCATAAAATTATGACTTTTTTAATAGTTTTATATGAAACCATTTTATTTGGTGTCTGTCTGGCTGTTTGTGTCTTATCACAAAACGTTAATCACAGGTGAAATAACAAAAATGTAGTGTAAAAACCGAAACAACAACAACAACTATTTATAAAGAAATATTAAAAAGAAATTTTAATAAATTTCGAAAAAAAAACTAAAACTGAAATAAAAACATAAACACGCGTGCCTTAAATGCATTTATAATGTGACACTTTTGTTCACTCAACGTCCACAAAAAAAATGCGATTTCTCAAGAAATGATTTAATATTCCATTAAAGATTTGACTTTATTTCCAGCAATTGCTTTAATTTTTATTTAATTTCCAAATAATTTAAGATTTTTAACGTTTAATGTACATATGTATGTAAATATTTTTAATTATTATGAGCGTGTTACAATGTACATTAATAGTAAATAAAACTTTTTAATTTTACAGAGAAACCAACAAATTTTACACAATACATGGGAGCATAATTATCGGAAAAGGCAGCTCTTCTGAGCTTGTATTATTTAATTTTCTTCAATACATTTAGCTTGAATAGAAAATATCCTCGTTTCTCCTCGTTATCACAATAACAAAATATTGGAAAAAACGACTTCAAAGTTTTGAAAATTTTCGAGATTTATGAAAGTACGCTTTGAATTTTTAAATCTATACAATAAATGCATTACAAATTAATGAAATATATTTGGTGGAGGTAGCCACCATAATAATGTCTCATATTTTTCGTTGTGTTGGCTAGAATACTTATTGCCAAACGTTGTTCAGAAAAAAATACTTATTTGATTACTGTTAGATAAATCGAAATATCACAAATAAGCATTTTAATGTGCGTCAAAATTATAAGGTCAGTCTAAGGAATGAGATCAAAAAAACCTTAACACACGTTATTCCTTTTAAACTTTTAACCCAAGTATTATTTTTTTTGATCAAGTTACCTTCGAAAAATATGTCAGTTATTATGTTTAATGTCAATTTTATTCATTTGTTAATCTGATTAAATATTTAAAAAAAACCCAACTTAATCCTATAAAAAGTTGGCTAAACGATAAAAGGTTTGCCGTCAAACTGATACCAGTGTTATTAAACAGTATCGGGAGAAATTGTTCGTTGGTAGTAACCCTGGTTCAGGTAGAAGGAATGGTCCACATGATGTTTCTAAAGCCAATAAATAGAAATCATTTTCAAACGAGCTCCCAACACATCTGGTAAGAAAATAGTCCGGTTAGCTCAGTACTTGGACTATTTGGGGCGAAAAGTTAAAGCCAATGCACGTTTAAAAACATACAAAGTTCCTGGCTGGAACTCTCCTAGAAATTTAGAGGCCAAAGTCAGCGCACGGAAATTGATGTCAAATTTTATAAAAAAATATATCTGCTGCATAATGGATGACGAAAACGAATATTGACTCGCAGCTTCCGAGTCAATATTTTTATGATGCTGATGATCGAGGGAATCTTGTAGATTAGTTACAAAAAGTTCTTGGTATGGCAAGTAATATGCAGTTGCGGCAAAAGAAGGATGCTTCCATTCATAAGACTTCTCCATGTGTCCACTTATTTTTGGCCTGATTTGGCATCCTGTCACTATGATAAGCAAGGTATTGAGTGGTACAAGAGAGTCAAATCCTCCAAACTGCCTGGAGCAAAGGCCAGTGGAGAGATATTGGGCTCTTGTTAAAATAGAATTGAAGAGTACAAAAAGGAGTCCAAAAGTGTGGTAAACTTTAAACTATAAAAACCTTAATGGAAGTGTTTCCGGAAAAGGTTAATAATTTCATCACTATTGACTAAAACTATAAAAATACTATTTTTTGTAAGTTGTAATAATAATTTCAATCTCATAAACAAAAATCAAAACTGTAGGTTAAGTGGTTTCTTTTTTATTAACATTTATGTATGTTAAGATTTGTTCGATCTTACTCCTTAGTTAAGATTTGTTCGATCTTACTCCTTAGTAAATCTACAAACAATGCTAGGTCATTGTTATTTTTGTAAAACTTTTTTTTCAATTTGAGACAAAATGTGGCAGTGAAAATATTATTCTGAACTTGAAAAGGATACGAAAAATTGCACGAAAATCAGGTCGTTCGTTTTGTCAGGTTTCAATGAATGAAACTTTGCAATAAAGCAAGTACAGAGGATGTCTAAATATATTTAAAAATTTTGGAATAAGTTTGACAAAATGTCTAAATTTTTGCAAAATTGGAGCTGGTCATTAGTACCATAAAATGATATAATCAATAAAGCCAATCGGGTGGATATTAAAATGGTTTTCCCTGTTTTATTTAAATATCTATAAAAATACCCTTTACATTTTTTTCAATTACATAATTAAAAATTGTTATTTGCACTAACCTAACCTTTTTTAATGAAATGGAAACTTTTATGAATATTAAAGGACTAATGCGTTTCTACAGAGAAGTCAAGATAACCCTCTTCTATTTGACATCCATATCGCCATACTAGGTCAAGTGTAAATTAAAAACAGAAGATATTCGAATTCCATATTCACATTTAAAGTCTTTTTAAAGCAAAAAAAAGAATACGGGATGAAAAACTGAAAATACAGTTTGACTATATAAAATTTGTAGTTTCAAACGTGGACCTTATCATATGTTAAACATTTTTACGACTTTTGTTTTGCGATGTTACATGTCTATCAAACATTAAATTTTGGTATTATTGTTGTTACGATATTTTGTGTTTTAAGCTCTGTTCAAAATTTCGTGCGAAATGCTGTCAAACTACATATAAAATATTTGGAATGAAATATATGCGAAATAATTTCGCAAAAGCAGTACTCTGTTTTTATTGTGGAAAACATGTGAAATACATCTGGCAACCTTATTTTTCCACACGAAATAACATACGCAGCACTTCTTTCGCACGAACAGCTAGCTGTCAAACAGCATGTAAAATTTTTCGCATGAAAAAACCATAGTTTTTCGCAGATATGAACAGAGTACTAGGCTTTAGGTGACGATATAATTTTATGGGTTTATCAATATACCCCAAATCTTTTTGGTGGTAAGAATAATTCTTATGCGTTAGAAATAAAATAAAAATTGATGTATAATAATTATTCGCCAATGATAATCGAAAATACGTTATAATAATTAAGTCCTTGAATAAAATCTCTAGTTTTTATTGTTAATGTTCAGTTTTAATCATTTTAACTGTAACTTTACATATTACCAATGTTTTAAGACACAAAAAATGTACATTTACACGAAATTGGTAAGATCATGTTGCTAAATATTTTCTAAACACATAAATAGGTAACTATACACAATTTGTGATGGTTGTTAGACTAATATTTTTAGGGTGTTACAAACATCAGCACAAACGTATTTAACCCTCCCCACTATGGTAGTGTAGGGTATAATAATCATACATCCATACATAAGTAAATAAATAGGTACATATGTATGTATATTGTCGGTTCGATAAACAATATGAAAAAATACATTTTAATTGTGTTCATATTGTAATTTAATAACTTTAAAATAAACTTTAAAATTCATCTATATATTTTCACACTTTGTTGACACCCATACCTTTGTAATTAATGTACACAATGCAATGTACAAGTTACAAAACAATTTGATAATTTTACATTTTAATGATTTTAACCCTTCATTATATTATGTTGCAAACATAGACTGATAGACAAATTATTCAAAAATTCGCAGCCACTCTTTATTTAGACACTTGTATATGGATTTGGTTTGTGGGGGTGTTTTTTAATCATTTTATTTAGTTTCTATAAACATAAACAATAAAGACCAACTGGTGGTGGGGGGTTAGGGTGAACTTGTTTACCAAAGTATATAGTAGTTAAACATACACAAGTATTCGAGTTAAAAGCCAAAATTGCGGAAGCGGATATATGCACGAAAGGTTAATAATTTTTCATTGTTTTTCTATCCTTGTGAAAGGAAGAAGCTCATAACAAATTTTTATAACGATTTACAGTGGGTCTGAAGGAAAAAAAATATGTTAAATACATAATTTCTCAACAATTGTTAGACCAATCGATATCAAATTATATATCTTGTTCCTCTAAAGAGAGTAAACTCAAAATTTAAAATTTTTCAGTACAGGCGAAAAAACTGTTGTTTTTAATACATTGCAATGAAAGTTGAAGACGAATACAACTGTATTTTTTGGCGAATGAGTAGAGAAAATGATGTATGATTTTTACAGTGGGTAGATATGACTACTGTACATCGATATCTATACAAAAATAAAGAATCTATATATTTGGGAAGTTAGAATTTAATAAATTGCTAATATGAATGTCACGTTTATACATCCCAAAGCGGACAGCCGAAGGATTTGTCATATCCTATTTTATTGAAATTTGATACAGTTATTATGTTTTGCAAGTGTTTATCAAAGCCTAGATCACTCTTTTAGTGTAGACATTTTGAATCAGAATGTGTTATTAAGTATGACACATAGTGAGGAAATTTCGAAAATGATTGTCTGATTTTAGTAAAATTTTCAATGTGGAAAATTCAATGGACAATTGAATAAAAAAGAATCTTCCAATAGGGATTTCAGAACTTTGACAGTTGATAGCGCCCATAGTGTTGAAGCTACATCTGTGGAATTGACTGTAATTTATTCTGTTTGTTTTTCCAACTCACCATGGACGGATATAATGTTCAACAACAAGTGAAAATGATAAACATTTTACGGCGAGGCTCATTTCTGGATGAATGGCTGCGTCATCTAGCAAAATTGTCGAATTTGGGACAATACCAATCCACACGAAACCCAAGAGCGTCCGATGCATCCCGAAGTCACTGTTTGATTTAGATTTTGTACTGGCGGCATCTTCGGTCCATATTTCTTTGAGAACGATGTTGGATAGACTATCACAGTCAATGACGAGCGAAACAGGTCAATGACTACCAACTTTTGTGATTTTTAAAGGACGGCGGTGCATCTCATACCACATTGGATAGTCTGCTCGAGCGATATGAGGTCATGGTCATCTTACGTGGAGGTGATGTGAAGTGGGCAGCGAGATCAGTCATTTGACCCCTTTAGAAGTTTTCTTAAGGCGCTGCACAGTGGTATGAGAAAAAAAAGAGGGAAATAAATCTGTAACTTCTAAACCCTTAGTCCGATTTGAATGAAATTTCACATGCACAAAGGGGAAGTATTTAGGTTTTGAATCTGGACCTCATGAGCCCACCAGGAGATGAGCCAGGGGTCCCCAAAGTAGGACACCTCGGGTATGGTCAATTATAGAAATAATCCTATTTCTTCGATGTGTTCCGATCTAATTAATTTGCCACTTAAAAAACGTAAGGTAGACATGTTATATATCAATGGATAGAGGATTTTGTCTACTTTCCAATAATGTATATAAATTTTGACAATTAAAAAATTCATGGAATACTTTTTTGAAAAATATGACAAAAAATGCTTTTTATTAAGTTTTTGCATAGATACAATTTTTTCAAATTGTAATAAAATTTTTATTTATGAATATTTTGTAATGAAATTTCACACTTATATAGATTTTTTTATTGAAAATGGAAAAATGAAAACAAATTTTGAAATTTGTAATCACGAATCCCGCAATTCCCAAAAAAGTATTGAAAAATTTCAAAAATGTGATATTTTCGTTTTTTGGCTATAATATCCATACTAGGGGCGGGATTATCGGAACCCTTTACAAAATAATTAAGAACATATTGGGCCATCTAAAATAGATTATTATAATTTGATATCGACTATGCGATTTGAGAATTTTTGCTCTAAAGTTGAATTTTACATATAAAATAGGCAGTTTTGAATGGACCTGGTCCCCTAGGTATAAAAATTATAATTTTTTTTCATTTAAAATATTTGATGTAAAGTTAGCTTTTCAAAAAGTACAAATTCATTATACATCCTCTTAGAAATTTTTTAGATAACTTAAAAAGAATAAAAGTACTTTTTTCCCCAAAAAATAGCGAACAATCGCCTTTTTTTACCTAAAAATATAAGAGAATATAAGATTCGGCCCAGCCGAATATAGCTCTCTTGTAGTTAATAAATTATTCCGTGACCTCATATATTTGAACCGGAAAGGGTTACGAGTGAAAAATTTCATACATAATAACTGTAACGGTGATGACAAATCCGAAAAGTGTCCGCTTTGAGATGGATTCAAGTTTTAGATCTTCTAAATATATTTTTAATGGCTTTGTTTTATCAACCACACAGTGCAATAATACCGACTACATCTATAATGGGGTTGTAAACTACCATCATTTGTCGTGGGCTTTTGATATGGAAAATTTAATAAATGGTAGAAAGGGCAATTTAAAAGTACAAAACAAAAACACTGATGAACATGCAGCATACATCTATCTATGTGTGTGTGGGGATGTAAAATATATTGATGAATTTTTGAATTTGACAAATTGTGGATTTTATGCCAGTGCCAACCAGGCATTCAGTCAGCCACTCTGACTATGTGACACTCTCTGTCTGAGTCATTTGGCGATGAACGGTCGTTGGGTCACACACGTTTGCTGTTAAAATTTAAAAAAAGAAAAAAATAAAACATTTTTTATTATGTCAAATGATGTTAAGCGGGGAGTAATTTATTCATACACACATTCATATACGTTCATAATAATCTAATTCATGTTGTGTTTGAAATATTTTCATAATGCCTCTGTGTGTATGAATCCATGTAAGGATGTAAATGTTTGTATGAATTGTTACAAAGTTATTTTGAGGCAATAATGCTTTGAATAGAAATCGGAGTGGGGGCTTAAAAGTTTATATTTTATGGAATGTGTTTTAAAATTTTATTGAGGGTGTTTTTCCGTTATTAAAAGCCTGCTGCTGCTGTTACTGATGTTGAGTGCTAAAATTGTCACTTTATTGATGAAAAGCTTCTTTTCTCTGTTAGTCTGTCTTTTGTTAAGTAATTAAGTGATTTTTTAATTAAATTTTTTGAAAATTATTTTTACAGAGTGTGAGGGGTGAGACGCTTAAAACGATTATTCAAATAATTAAATTTGCTCAAGTATTTGAAATAATTATGAAATTTAGCAATTCATGTATTTTATTTAATTAAAAATCTTATAACAAAAGGTATTTTATTTAAGGTAAATAAATGGAGAATACTTAAATCACATATTGTCCACATAGCTTCTAGTACGTACATACATATACTGTGGAGCAAAAGTTAGGAATATACGGATATATTTACATTAAGGTCATTGCGTTGTTTGTTTGATTGTACTTTCTTCCATTTTATACCCTACACCACCATAGTGGTATTCGGAAGTCATGTCACCCAATTTTATTATTATCGGTTCATAATTATAAGTCCATATTCTGAAAATCATTTTGACGAGCATAAATCTCTTAAAAATGTTGGTATCTACATAGTATTCAACAGAAATAAGTGTCATATAGATATAAATCACACGATCTAATTTTATGGTCCATAATTGCTTGTAGCTCCCATATAACCCTCACTTCAGAAATCATTCACGAAAATAAATTATTGAAATTTTAAAAGACAAATGTTTTTGTTCATTTACATATGGTCGGGCTTGACTTATCATACTTTCTTACTTGTTTGTTAAGGAAATTGGAAGATATTTATGGGAAAATACATGATGATAATAATGAAAAAAAAAACATATGGAAAAATCGTACGATCGCGACCGGTACTTAAGTCAATTAAACAAAAACCAATAGAGATATTTTATTGTGTAAACATCGGATAGAGATGCTACACATTGATGTAGCGAAATATTGAAATAAAAATTTAAATATTTTTATAAAAACCGACCTTAAGCTTAAATAATTGAAATATTGAAGTTAAATAAAAAGGTCAAATAAAGTTAAATAACTATCAGTTAGAAATGTTTGCAAAATATTTTAATTCTTCTACACATTGCAATATTATTAAATAAATCATATTTCACTTTTACCAGATCCGGTTCAAAGTCGACTCTATTTTTTTTTATTTATTTAATTTAGTCTATGGATATTATCCTTACAGACTGAGTGTTAAATTAAATTCTACAATGTATTCTTAATGTAAAGATTGTTAGTTATTTAAATTGATAATAATATTTCGTTTTACAACATCAACATTTAAAGTGAAATCTATAAAGTTAAACATTTCGTTAAAACTACAACATAATTTCCTAAGCGGATCTGCCATTTCGTAGTTTGTTCGAAAAGTTTTAACATAAAGTGGGTTATTAAATCGTAATGAACGTTGAGGAACATTTAATGATATCTTTCTTAAAAGAAAATCGGACAAAACAATTCCATTTAAAAGATTTACAAGAAATGAAACGTTAAGCATAATTCTTCGGTTTTTTAATGTTGGCAGTCGAATCAAAGCAAGTCGTGAAGAATATGATGGAAGCGAAGAATATCCTCGATATACATCTCTTAAACAAAATAGCAAAAATTGTTTCTGGACAGATTCGATACGATCAATGTAAACATTATAGTAGGGGTCCCACACAATTGATCCATACTCTAAAATCGGTCTTACAAGTGACGTAAATAATGTTTAGTGATGAAGGGATCATTAAATGCCTTTGCCCATCGTTTGATAAAAGCTAAGTTTCCTCGAGCTTTGTTAACAGCCATCGTAATATGTTGTATGAAGTTTAATTTTCCATCCAAGATCCATAATTGATTTTACCGATTCTCGAAAAAGTCATGTGCTTGCATTTTGTCAGGTTTAGTTCCATTAAATTATGGCTGCACCAATTATAAAAGTTATCCAAGTCCTTCTGAAGGTAAATATGATCTGGTGAATGTTTGAGGCTTAAAAATATTTTAACATCATCTGCGAACATCAGTGCATTCGAATAGTTTATTGCTTCAGGCAAATCGTTGATGAAAAGCAAAAATCAAATAGGGCCGAGATGACTTCCCTGCGGAACACCGGATTTTACCAAAATATTTTTCGAAATTGTAGAATTGAATTTTACGGACTGTGTTCTGCATAAAAGATATGACTTTAACCAGCTTAAATAAGTATTGTTGAAACCCATTGTATCCAATTTTTTTAGCAGAAGTTTATGATTAACTTTGTCAAAGGCTTTACTGAAATCCGTATAGATGACGTCAGTATGTTGACCAATAGTAAATCATTCATTAACCAAAGTTGTTAATTGTAGAATGTTAGTCATAGCTGAAGATCCTTTGCGAAAACCGTGTTGACAAGTCGTTAGTAAGGGATATACTTGGTGAACGAGAGAGTCAGTAATACATTTTTCAAAAAGTTTTGGAATAGCGCTTAGTTTAGCTATGCCTCTATAATTTATTATATTTGATTTATTTCCAGATTGGAATAAAGGAATGAGGAACGATTCTTTCCAAATTTTAGGGAAGTAACCACATTTTAATGATGTATTAAATATAATTGATAAAGGTGTTACGATAGCTGGAGAACAATTTTTCAAAACACAACTTGGTATGCCATCTGGTCCACACGACAATGAGGATTTGAAGCATTTTAAACATTTTATAATGTGTGTAGTGTCGAGTAATGGATTAAATGGATAGATTTCATAATCATCATATTCGGCATTAGAGTAAGTAGATGCAAAAAATTCAGCGAATAAGTTGGTAATTTCTGATTCATCACTTGACTCTGTACTTAAATATTTCATAACTTTCGGGGTACCACAAATCTTCCTTTTTGAGTTAACAAAAGTAAAGAACGACCTCGGATTGTGTTTAAAATTACGTTTCATTATGATTAAGTAGTTTTTATACAGTTTAGCATTCAACAAATTGTATTCAGCACGAAGAACAGAATATTTTCTATAATCGAGTGCGTGGCCAGATATTTTGTATTTTTTGTAATGCTTATTTTTTGATTGGCGAAATTAAAAAAGTACCAACTTTTTATACCCTTCAGCTTCGTGAGAAGGGTATATATAAGTTTGTCATTCCGTTTGTAATTTCTACATTTTTCATTTCCGACCCTATAAAGTATATATATTCTGGATCCTTATAGATAGCGGAGTCGATTAAGCCATGTCCGTCTGTCTGTCTGTCTGTCTGTCTGTCTGTCTGTCCGTCTGTCTGTCTGTCTGTCTGTTGAAATCAATTTTCTGAAGGCCCCAGATATCTCCGGGATCCAAATCTTCAACAATTCTGTCAGACATACTTTCGAGAATTTTGCTATTTAAAATCAGCAAAATCCGTCCATAAATAACGGAGATATGAGCAAAAATCCGAGACAACCTCTGAAAATTTCATCAAAAAACACAATGTATTGCATGCTTTGACAACAAAACGTATGCTTGGGTGTGCAAGCTTTGTGTATTTGGTTTTTTTTTTGTTTTTTGTTTCTTTTGGCGTTGTTGTTGTTTTTTATACAACTAAACGTTTGTTTGGTTGTGTGTTGGTTTTTTTTGACAAAAAATCAACAAATCGTATGTTTGAATGTGCATGCTTTGCGTATTTTGTTTCTTTTGGCGTTGTTGTTGTTTTTTATACAATTAAACGTATGTTTGGATGTGTGTTGGTTTCATTGCCTTGCGTATTTTGTTTTTTCTTTTGGTGTTTTGTTTCGTTTGGCGTTGTTGTTGTTTTTTGTGTTCTTGATAAATTTAGGATGCTGTACGCTGAAAGTGGGCAATGTACATACATATATACAATTATAAAAAATAATAATGCATCCACAACAAAGGTGAAGGGTATATAAGATTCGGCATAGCCGAATATAGCACTCTTACTTGTTTATTATAATCTCCTAAGGAGAAAGATTTATGGATTCGTCTCAGTAGAATATAATTTGTTAAGCTTTGAAAAGTATTTAACATAATACATTTCCAAATTTAACTAGATAACTAAAGGTAAACAATGTAATTTTGGTCGGTAATCTTGGAAAAAAAATACGCATATGCATAAACTTAGATGAATGCATATAAATTTGTGTATGAATATTTAAGAAGCGGGGCAGCCTTCATTTGTCAGTTTTAAACATATTTTTTAAAATGACATAGCAATTTTAGAAAAGTAATAGACAAGCAACCAATAATACCGGAAATTTATAAATACAAAAAACATTAGATGGCAAATGGTAAGAGTATAAAATGTCGAGTCGAGAAAAATGCGATATAAACGGTTTAATACAATTTAATACACATACAGAACAAACATACACTCTAACTCACATATAAAGAAAGTGGTTAACGCATAATCAGGACATTGCTATAAAATACCCATGTGTACAAAATGAAAAAAAAATGTACTCACACACAAACTTATAGTAGGACATTTGAAATACACGTGTTGGTATTGGTATTATAGCCTTTGGTCATTTAGTGGGGTTATGTGTGTGTTGACTGGGTTGTATTTATATGTGTGTGGGAGCGGGAGTATATGAATGGGGTCTTAGATAATTTACGCCATAATACTTTAGAAACGTTATTTTAATCTTTTTAAATGTACAAAAACAAAACGAATGAAATAAAAATATAAAAATGAAAAAAGGACATGTTCTGAGCTGCTATCTCTTCTCATATAAATTTTAGTGCTTTGTTGTTGTATTTTTGAAAAATGTTCCAACGGACATTTATGTTTAAGCATACATATGTGTGTGTTTATATTGGAGGATTATAAACACATGTGTGTGGGTTTTATGCAGTGAGAAGGTGTTGTTATCCTTACATTAACAATTTTTTTTTATTTATTTATTTCTTGGAAAAAACATTTACTCAAAAGGGTTGACCTCAAACAGCAATTGACCGTGCTAAAGGCATGTTGATGTCGTTGTCCACTCTTGCTTAGCTGTGAAACAAAAAAAAATAGAATACATTTTTAAATAAAATTGCCTGCCTCTTCTTTTAACACATAAAAGAAAAACAAGCAAAACATTTTTATTTTTAAAATATTTTTTCCACGTTTTTTATTTTTTAAAACACTTAGGAATAGGGAAGTAATCCTTAGCAACAGTATTAAAACTTGGTTTTCGGTTTTAAAATGTTTATGTATCTTATTTAAGACAGCTTCTGAAATATTGAAAATAATATATTGAAAAATGTTCTGTAAATTGAGTAATTTATTTTCTGAATGAGATTTTAAATATTAAGTATACCGTCCTTCTTAGACACTCTTCTATGTTATTGGTCAACATTGGTGTATTTTATGCTTTTTATACTCCACATGTACTTAATACGATTGATTGTGTTAAGACACAATGAAAAAATACACTAAAAATGAATGAATAAATAAAAAAATAAAAGAGGAAATTTCCGAGACATTTTTTACATATGAAAAATGAGTGACCATTTATAAATGTAAACGTTTGCAACAAAATAAATAAAATACAGAAAAATTTTACTCCGTTTATGGTTGGCATATGAAAAGGGGTTCGCTTAAAAGGATCAATATAATAAACATTAATTAAGATCTAAAGAAATCGCTATGAAAAATGTACATCTATGGTTAAGGGGTTGTAGGTTAGTCCGTTTTCAAATTAACGTATTAATATTCGGAATATGAAGATTTTTGCAACATCTTATTTTATATTTGCCTATATTTTTTGGAAAATCTTCAAAAATTATGTTCCATGTTTTTCCTATGTAGGTAGCCGGGGTAGGTAGTTACTAGATAAATGCTTCGGCTCTCGGTCGGCTAACGACTAATTATTCGTAAATACAGCTTATGGATGCAATCCGAGGAGATAAATTATTCAGCTCTCATCGGCTAACTACAACTTATTGGCTATGACTAGCTAATGAATTCTATCCGACGAGATAAATGCTTCGGCTCTCGGTCGGCTAACTACGGATTTTAACTACCGTGTTAATACGAAGTAAGAATTTAGGTCTCGTCTAATTATGCTTTGATACCCGGGCGCAAAGTATAAGTTGATCGGGACTTCAATACTAGCTTCCCTTGTTCCTGTTTTCTTAGATATCTTATATTAGAATTCACATATACTGTTTGGGAATTATTGACAATAATATACTAATACATATTGTATTAGTATTAATTATGTTATATTGATGTATTGACTTTTGTAACTGCACGTTACATATGATAAACGGATAAACTTTGTTGATAATGATAAAAAAGTGAAAATAAATCTATAACTTCTAAACGGATATGGCTATAGAGGAGGTGTAGTTGAATTTAATATATGAATTTGGACTTTAAACAAAAAGACAGCTTAGTTTCAACGCCCCAAGGTGGGTTACCACGGATATATAAAAAAATATTCTAAATGTTTGTACTCGATCCGATTTGAAAGATATCTATAAGGGTTAATTTCCATTTTAGTGCTATTATTATAAATACTTGTTCATGTTATATTTTTCTTAAGTTTCATCAAAATCGACCCTAAAATATATAACATTTCGCTATCTTTCCATTAGAAATTCCAAGTATTGAAATATTTTACCTTTGATTCACAATTTAAGGTTTAACGTTTTCCAACTTCAGTAAAACTTTCAGAGTATATTTAGTATTATCTGGACCATGATACAAAAATGCAAGGTAGTCTCACTTTCTATTTTTGTCGCCATATTAACGTTCTGATTTTTGCTAGAATTATGAAAAATCGTGCTACCATATTCATTCTTAAAATCCCATTTTTTTGTTTATTTAAAAGTCAAAAATAAAATATGTAGATAACATAAAATTAAAATTAAATAATAAAACAAGTAAGAGAGCTATATTTAAAATAAATTTTTTTAAATATTTTTAGGTAAACAAAATTTAATTTTTTTTTTTAATTGTTTTTCCAAATTTTTTTTTTGTGATATTGTTTTTTAATTTTTTTTAAAAAAAGTTTTTTCAAAATTTTTTTTTTAGTTTTTAAATTTTTTTTTTTGAAAAAAATGTATGAAAAAAAAATTTGTTTGATAAAAAAAAATGCGGTTTAAAAATTATTTTTCTCGATTTTGACCCATTGTAGGTCCAACTTACTATAGCCTTATTTACATCGTTGCAATGGACTACGAAATATCTATCATTAGATATCCATATTTTCTAAATTAATGACTTAGTAATCTAGATATGTATCAAAAATAGGTCAAAAATCGAGGTTGTCCCGGTTTTTTGCTCATATCTCCGTTATTTATGGACCGATTTTGCTGATTTTAAATAGCAAAATTCTCGAAAGCATGCCTGAAAATAAATTTGCAAGAATTAAAATATTTGCTTTATGTTTTGCCATGTTTGCTTTGTTTGAAACATGCCGTGGACGGTAATAGTTTGATGACTGCGCCGCTTACAATCCATCTTGGTCCTACAAAGCTGATTCCAACGAATGCATCGAATTGGTTGGAGGTTGCTGTGGCAACAACAACCGTTTCAATTATCTTAAAGAATGTGAGGATATGTGCAAGGAATAAATTAGGAGTATTTTTCAAATTGAAAGTGAAATTTTTTTGTAAATATAATTAAGATTTAAAGTTTTAATGATGTTTCTTTCTATTCTTTTATACATACAAAAACTGTCTCAAAACTCAAGAAATCTGTCGTTTTATCTGTGTTTTAACGGAACAATATACATAAGCGGAGTTCAGTGTTTGATGATTATGGTCTTGCAAAAGTGTAAATGCAAAATTGTAAAGGTTTTTGCGGGTATTTTGTTATTGGATTGCGGTAAAATTTGCTATGATGCTAGACCATTCGCACTTAATAGTGAACTCCGCTAAAGTTTAAGTGGTGTAAAATTACATTCAGATTGTTTATTGTATATATGATTGGTCAATTCACAAGGTCTCCTATCATGTCATATTGTTAATCCCGACTAAGTCTGAAGGATGTCCAATCATTAAATTCGTCTGTGAATTAACAAGGAAGCAATTTCGTCAAGCACTAAAATTTAACAGTTCCGCATACTTTTATGGATGGATGAACCTTTATTGTTTAAGAATTTAAATGGACGGTTACACTATGTTTGTGATTTGACAAACTTTACAAAAGACACAAATATGTATATAATTTCACTATGTTTTTACTTACATACATACGTATCATAAGCATATGTATATATAAACTATTTTTTTTGATGAAAAGAAAAATCGGGTTAAACAATTTTTTTTCCCGATTTTGACCCAACATCGTTGCAATGTACTTTGAAATATCTATCATTAGATATCCATATTGTCCATACTAATGACTTAGTAATCCAGATATAGATCAGAAATAGGCCAAGATGCTGTCCCGGTTTTTTCCTTATATCTCTATAATCGACTATATCGACTTCGCTATCTGTAACGATTCAGAATATATATACTTTGTGGGTTCGCAAATGAAAAATGTAGAAATTACAAACGGAATGACAAACTTATATATACCCTTGCCACTCATAATGAAGGGTATAAAAAAATGTTTGTACCAAATTTTGAGAACATCGGCCCATAACTGAGGACCACTTCCGAAAAACACATTAACCTACATACATACATACATATTTTATATATATTGATATCGAACCAACAACCAATATAATATAACTGATCCACTTAAAATGTTGGTTATTTTGTTGTTGAATTTTGTTTTTTTTTTTTTTAAATTTTGTATACCTTAAAATATTTAAAATTTGTATATTAAAGTACAATTTGGTGAAGGATATATAAGATTCGGCACAGCCAATATACATAGCTATAATACGTCTGTGTAGATAATTGTAACGCCCAAAAATATTAGTCTAACACCCACCTTAAATTATACCGATAGACTCACTTTATGAGTCGATTAATTTTGAAGACATTTCGATAAAATGTGGTATATACACTTGTTTAGGCCCAAGGACGAAGTCTATTGAAAGTAGCTGAAATAGGTCCATTATTTCCCCTAGCTCCCATACAAATGTCCTCTCGAAATACTTTATACTATGGAAATCATGTCAACTAAATCATGTCAACTAATTTCATGGCAATCGGTCTATAATTAGCCATAGCTCCCATATAGGGCCCGCTTCCAAAAATCACTTTAACGACATAAATCTCTTAAAAATGTTGGTATACACATAAAATTCAACGCAAATAACTTTGATGGCGATCGGTTCATAATTAGTCATAGCTCCCAAATAAGACCTTCTTCCGAAAATTACTTTTTTAAATTTTAAAAGAAAAAAATGGTTGGGCATGACCGACCATTTTTTCTTACTTGTTTTAATACATGTCATTGAACAATTTGACAGAAATGGTTAAACTGAACTTTTTATAGGGACTCAGAGCTTTTTCTTGTGATAAATTGTGTTAAATTGGACTAAGCGCTTTTGCTCATCACTACAAAACAACAACAAAATGCGAGATAACTCAATTTTTTTTCTTTGTAATCAATGTATTTTTACTTATTGTACATTAATGCATTAAAATCTCAATTTCTAAAAAAGTGGACTTAGAGCCTTTGCATATTAAGCCAGCGATATATTTTAGCACAAAATGTCCGCCCGACATTTAGAAACAAAATGGTTTCCTTTAACTTCCATGTAGACAAGCAAGGTCGAGAATTTTCAAGGACTGCGTTACATCTCTGAACGAACACGGTTCGAACAAAGTTCGTATTTGTTGCGGATCCTGGAGCCTCTCCATTAATAACACTGTACAACACAAACAAAATTACAAGGTCCGACCAATAAATTTTGATAGAGGAGACAAAATAAAAAAAGACACGTGTGTCGGCGTTTTGAAAGTTTACATCTGAATTTCATGGGGGGGTGCGGTTGTGTTAAATTTTCCCAACTCTGGCAACTCTTATCAGCATAAGATACCATGTGATCCTTACATTTTAGGTATAAAATGTGTTCAGCATATGTATGTAAAATATTACGGAGAACATTTTTGTATAATACGTTAACCCTCGAAATCCTTAAGGCATGGGTCTTTTTGGCATTCTTTTAAAAAAGCGCAAAAATCACCATTAAAACAGGGATTTAAAGGGTTAAAATGTTCCGCAAAAATATTATCCGTGAAATTTTACTTCCCTGAATAAACCAAAACGGAAAATTCAATCGGAAATTCAGAAATAATACATAACAAAGGAGAGCCTATGGTTAATTTCACATTTATTAAGAATTTTATTTTAAACACAGTTTATACCTAAAATGTAAGGATCACATGATTTCTTATGCCGATTAACAATAATAATGTGCCAGAGTTGGGAAACTTTAACCCCCCGCCAAATGAAATTCATATGTAAACTTTCAAAACGCCGATACGTGTCTTTTTTTTTTTGTCTCCTCTATCTAAAAATTAGAAAATGTCGGTATTGACTGAATTGACTATTCATAATTATAACAAGGACCGGAAAACGTTTTTTTTTTTGGTTTGTAACTAAATTTTTTATCAACAAGGTTTTAAAAATAAAATTTGAATGTAGAATAAAAAAAATACGACAATATGGAGTTCTACTTTTGAAATGGTAAAATCATTAATAGCAACTAAAATTTGGATTGAATCCGACAACAACTTTACAGTAGAGGTCGACTGGAATTTTGCTATGACATTTAAAGAAAGTTTCAAGCCAATTGCCGATGCGACTACCTTGTTACAATATAAGGAACTCGTAATGGGTGATTTTTACAGAGAATGGCTTTTGTGTGAAACTGAATTAGAAGATATGTCAAACTCAAACTATATTGCAAAATTATTGTTGAATGCTTTAAAAAAACGAAAAGAGGTGTTAGTTGATAATAAGGCCTTTATAGCTGCTATATATATGGACCAACGATTTTGTTTAAAGGGTTCCAACTACATTAGTGAGGATCAAAAGAAGACCGCTATTGTAAGTATTTTAATTATTTTTTTTTAATAAGGAATAAAAAGTAGATAATTGAGCAAAGCTCAACAAATTCAACCAATTTTTATTTCGTAGTCTCATCTACTAAAAATTTATAATAAATTAAAACTAAGTGGGGAAATCAAAGAAAAAATTCTTGAAGAAGGCAGTTTTGAAGCAAATGTGTCGTCACCAAATGAAAATATAGAGGATCGTTATAGAAAATTAGAAATAAAAACTGCTCTGAGTTTCTCAAGGCGAAATAATTGCAGTTCCATCCAAGAAAGCCTAGAAAATTTGCAATATGAAGAAAAACTGCCTTTTAATACTAATATTTTGACATTTTGGAAATCAAAGAGTTTTAAAAACGATGTAATATCCAAGATAGCAGAAGTAGCTTTGGCTGTACCAGCAACGCAAGTTTCGGTAGAAAGGGCATTCAGTGCATTACCCATTATAATGACGAAAAACCGTCGAAACTTGACTGCAGAACATTTAGAAAATATTTTACTCTTGAAGCTTAATCCTACACTTATTGAAAAAATTTCATGTTAAATATTAGAAAATTTTGCCAACATATGTATTATGTGGTAAAATCATTTTTATTTTGCCTTCTTGTTTGCTAAAATGAATATACGAATTAATTGTTGATGTTGAGTTTTTAAAATATTCACTGTATATACATATACATGTATTAACTTTTTGTTAAAAAATTATAAAAAAAACTTTTTTTTGTACAAAAAGAAAAGTTTTTTCTTTAAATTTTTTTTTTATAGAACAAAAGAGTTTTGAACTTTTACGATAAATATTGTTTATTGTTTTTTTGTTATTTTGTATTTGAACTTATACAATTATATTTCGTTTTGAACTCATGTGTTTTTTATTTTTTAGATAGAAACTTAAATTTTTTTGTTTTTCGTTCTTAATTTCTCGTCTCTGAATTATAATGATAGATGTAGATGTTTCATTGAACATTTATTAAATACATAATTCGTATTGAAAAATTAGTTTTTACTTGCATACATACTACTGTGAAACTATAGTAAAGAATGGGGTGTTAAAATTATTTACAACATTTATAATATCGTAACTTTAAGAAAACTAATAAATATTACCAATTCGATATTCTATCCATCATTCAAACCATGAAAATTCCACCCCCTGTCAAATACGACAAATAAGTTTTTAATTTTCTTTAAATAATAGCAAATAATATTTTCTTAATCACAGGACAATGTTTGCATAAAGATTTAAACCAAACAATTCCCTTAATTTTTTATTTATTTACTATGGAAAATCTTAAAACCAAAGCAAGTGAGAGTGTCACATAAGTTCGGCAGAGTCGACATTATTATGAACTACATCAGGAATATAAAATTACTTTGGATATTAGCAACTACTAGGGTTGTCAAGACAAATTGTCAGATTTGCTTTTACTTTATGTTTCATGCAAACTATTACTTAACAAATCCTATTTAAATTTTGTTAAGGCTTAGAAATGTGTCTTTTATAGTAACTTACAAAACATTTGTTGACTATTAAAATTTGTCTGTAGGGTGCACAAGTTACTATGAAACTCTATGAATTCTAGACAAATAACCAATAACGATTAATTTCGCAACAGCAGGTGGGATGATCGAAGAAGAAAACGACGAACGAAATGAACCCTCACCACAGCGGGATACAGTCGTGAATAATCCAATCCTGGCACATTTAGTATGAGGGCAGGCAGAGCCGTTTGGCTGACATTAGATAAAATAAATACAAAATTACAAATTTATTTAATATTGTTTACATAAATTTATTTCATACAGAGATAGAGATTTCGATTCAAAAAAAGAGGGATGAGTGTTAAAACTTTAATATAAAAGTCACGGTCTGACTGTGATTTCTTAAGTCAACAAAATTTTTAAATAGGATTTTCTCTTCTTCGGTTTTTAATAAACTGCGGATTTAATCTGACATGTAAATATTTAATTTTGTGTTAAAATTTAAATGAATAATGAGCATTTTTCAATCTTCTAAATTAAAGAACTAAAAACTAATAAAACTATGCTTTAATAAATACTTCTGGAAAAAATATAATTGGGGGATTCAAACGGTCTGCTATTAAGTCATATTGTCATAAATGCCAGCCAAGAAAAGTTTGAAGACCAAGAATTGGAGGCATTAATTCATGAATATTGTTGTAAAACTCAACAAGAGCTTGAAAAATCATTGGGTGCTACTCAAGCAGCAATTTCAAAATGGTTGCAAGCAGCATGAGTTATTTACAAGCTGGGAAATTGGGTACCATACGAATTGATGCCGAGAGACATGTGAATCCCGGCCAACCAGCCGGGTCGACATCAAATCCATGGAGCTAAGGTAATTCTCTGTAATTGGTGGGAGAAAAAGGGTTCTATTTATTATGAGCTGCTGAAATCTGACCAGATGATTACAGGGAACTTGTATTGAACGCAACTGATTCGTTTAAAGCTAGCATTGGTCGAAAAACACACAGAATATGCGGCCTGACATGAAACAGTAATATCTCATCATGACAACACTCGGCCACTTGTTGCAATACCGGTTAAAAACTATTTATGATGAAGTGGTTGGGAAGTTTGCTGATTTTTTGCAAAATAATTTTAATATAAGTTAATGTTAAATTTGCTATTTTTCCCGGTATTACTGTTCCGCGTCCTTTTGAGTTTAGCCATAATCAAAATAAATCTCTTCCCTTGGATGCATAGTATGTCAGAACAGTGCGATGTCCGCTGGACAAAACACATTTTTCGAGTGTCAAAAGAAGCATTCAAGTGCCTTGATTTTCTAAAACGGTGTAAGAATTACTTCACTCCATCTGATCTTCTTACTATTTACACCACTTATATCCGACCTATAATGGAATACAACTCTCATGTGTGGGCCGGTGCTTCGAAGTCTATTTTGGAGTTATTCGACCGCATACAGGAGAGGGCGAAGGTGCTTATCGGTGACAGTGGGGTATCCAGCTCTATTGACTCACTGGAACATCGTCGCAATGTGGGTTGTGTTTCACTGTTCTACCGATACTACAATGGTATGTGCTCTGCAGAAATTAGGGAACTTGTTCCCAAAACCCGTAGTTTTTTACGCAACACACGTTCTTCGACAAGGGCTCACCAATTCGTTGTCGACTGGACAGTAGATCGCACAACACATTACAGAGAAAATTCGTTCTCCAGCCGTACTGTCCCTATGTGGAATAAGCTTCCTCCTGAAGTCTTTCCGGTCACTTTCAATATAGGAAAATTGAAATCTAATGTCCACAAACACTACTCCCTCTATCCTCCCTCCCATAACCTATTTTCCTAGTTCCAACACAATGCTTTGCATGATTAGGGGTCATCCCCTGAGTGCTGGTCCAAGAAAAAAATATTGTATTAGCAGTTACAACAACAATCACCTACGATGTCAGTGTTGTTAGATTAGGGGATTTTCCAAAATTAAGGGATTATTACTCGAAATTGTTTTTGTCGTTCGAAATATTGGTCATAGGCTCACTAAAGTATATAAACTCTGGGTCCTTATAAAATTCTAAGACAATCTAGCACTGTCCGTCCATCCGTCTGTTCTAGACCTAGAGGGAAGTACTCAGCTAGGGGTATGAAATATATAATATCTGTTGATCAGAAATGTTTGCTATTGAAAATGGGCAAAATCAGTCCAACCAAAAAAAAATTAACGAAATTTCCAACTGACGGTTAAAACAATTAGAAATCGAAGAACCCTGATTTATATAAAAAAGCATTAGCAATCAATACAAAGTAATGTAATAAAATTGAAACTGATTTTTTTAATAATTTAATAAATTTCTATATTTAAGTAATACATACCAACATACGTAATATATACCAACATACGTATATTATTAATCAATTTTGTTTTAAATTAAATAAGTTATGAACTTGGATTAAACACATGTTCTTATTTCTCTTTAAAAATCTCCATAAAAAAACACCTTCCGAGATAATTTCATAAACTAAACTCAACGAAACAAAAAAAAAAAATTGTCCACACAATTAGAATAAAAAGTGGGCGTTTTTTATTATGGAAATTAGTTTCCATTTCTTATATAATTTTTTCAATTTTAAATATGACTTTTAAAAGGCCATAAAAAGTAATAAAATTGTAAAACAACACAGCTGTTTATATAAAATATAATAACGTATTGAAAAAAAAACAGCAAAACAATCAAAAATTCAAATGACAACATAATAAAAATAAATATTCCTCAATGTACTCTCATACCATCTTCCTCAGAGCTCTTCTCATTTGAAGTCAAAGGGAAAGCAAGCGAACAAAAGTTTATGCCACCCCCTTTTTTTCGTTTAGAAAAAGGAAGTTTTTTCATAAAAAGAACAAGTGCATTAATATGCAAAATTTATTTTAAACAATAAAAAATATTGTGGAAGTTGACATTTAAATTTTTGTTGCTGTTGTGTTGTTGTTATTATAACCCTCACAACAACAATAACAAACAGACACAAGTGTATAATTTTCCAATTGTTTTTGGAATTCGTAGAGTGAGTCTAACTGTATTTATACACGCACAAATGGTACTTTAAAGACCCTTCTTTGTGTAGTGGGCTACATAAAACAAAAAACGACAAAAAATCAACATCCTTTTTTTTATTCATCTTCCAGTATGTTCCACCTCAAATTGTACGGAGTAGAGGAATAGTAGATTATGATTATAATGTAGATGATGGTGGTGATGGTAAGAACGGTAAAAAGGCATTTTAAAATTTCATTCATTATTTTAATAATAGATTTCCCGTATTTTGTGAAATATGTATAATTTTTATTTAGCATTTTCAAAAGGGGGATGTTAATGATATAGTAGACCCCACTTAGGGTTAACTTTTAAATTATAGAGTTTTTGTATGAACAGTGTGGGCAAATGGTACAGTGGCAGTTGGTAATGTATGAATTAATTGGCACAAGGAAAAAAACTTTGGAAAAAATATAATAACTTCAAAATATAAAAAAACACTGTCAATTTGAATAGTTTTATTTGATTTTAAAATTTTTTGGAAATAAATAAACTGAATAATTTAATTTATTTTTAAAATTTAGTAATTTTAATATTCATTAAGGGGTTAATTATTTTGTTTAAAAATTCTCCAAAAAAATTAATTACGGTTATTATTCAAAAATCGTGTATAAATTCTATATTTTCCCATTCGGTTTGGATTCCGTGTTCAAAAAAGTTTTATGTACTATTTTCTATTACACAATACAACATTTTTAGGTTTGCTTTCATTAACAAAAATATTTTTTTACAACTATTCAAATTTATAATTATTTGAACGATTTTAAAAGTTTGGGGTCACGTTAGCCCCAAGAGCATTTTATTGTTAATTTTGATTTTTTCGCTGTTGTAAATGTTAAAATCGACCCAAAACTATTAGAAATCCAAAATATTGGAAAATTTTACATTGACATAATTTTTTATATTTTAATTACCTCAGATGTCCTCTATAAATCCCAAAGTGATGGTCTAAAAATTAAAAAATTAGTTTAACAAAATTTTTAAAATTCGAAATTTAAGTTTTGAAAATCCAAATTTGTTGGAAATACCATACAAAAGCTCATAAATATGGGTATATTTAAAAATAAAAATAGGCTTTTATTAGAATATTTCTCAAAATATGTTAATTTTGGAACACCGGCTTCGCTAAAATCACTTTTTCTGAATATCAAAATTTTGTGATGTACTGTCATATAAATTCAAAAAGGAATTTTTAGTTCACAGTGTCAATAAACTGTGTCATATTATATATCATATTAAATATATTTTTGAGCACTATTCAATGATACCCATAATGATCAGATTATTTTCAAAATATATGGAAAATTTACTATTATATATTGACTTTAAATTCCTATAACTCTTAAACTAAGAGAGAGCGGGAAAATTGTGCTGACATTACGAATATTTTATACTAAAATGGTAAAATAATTATATAATGGCAAACTTTTTGCAAAAACTAAAACAATGCATTTTTACCCCTTTTTAAACGCATCTCTAAATTTCAGAGCCGTTGAGACACCAGTTAACATCATTCTATCATCCTAATATTTTTCAGAACGTATTTCTAAAGTACATAGAACAATTCTAGGATGAAATACGGTTTGTAGATTGATATTTGTTTTCTGCTATACAGTGTTGGAGTACTCTAAGGTATTTACTATTGGTAATAAAATGAAACGTTAACCCGCAAGAGTGCCTCAAGGCATGCATTACAAAACACAAATTATCTAATTTTATAACATTTCCCTCGAAGGTCGAAATGCATTCTGACTTTTAGTTTTTGTTCTGTCAGCTGTTTTGTGAGCGATGTTATAATTGTTAGTCGCCCGATCTATTCGAAATATTTATACCCTACACCACTATAGTGGGGAGGGTATTATGCGTTTGTGCAGATGTTTGTAACGCGCAAAAATATTAGTCTAACACCCACCTTAAAGTATACCGATCGACTAAGAATCACTTTCTGAGTCGATTAAACGATGTCCGTCCGTCTGGTTGGCTGGCTGGCTGTCCATGTAAACCTAGTGCGCAGAGTACAGGTCGCAATTTTGAAGATATTTCGATCAAATTTGGTACATGTTATTTTTTCTGCCCAAGGACCAAGCCGATTGAAACTGGCTGAAATCGGTCTATTATTTCACCTAGCCGCCATACAAATGTCCTTCCGAAATTGGACTTTATCGGTCATAAATGTTTAATTTATAAATATATCTCCACAAATTGCGCTCCAAATAAGTTTTATATATACAAAATTCATGTCACTAAATGTTGTTACGATCGGTTCATAATTAGTCATAGCTCCCATATAGACCCGCTCCCATATAGAAATCACTTTAACGTGCATAAATCGCTTAAAAATGTTGGTATACTCACAAAATTCAACATAGTAGACTTTCATATAGACATAAATCACACGACCTAATTTCACGGTAATCGTCATAATTGGTCATAGTCCCCATATAAGGACCACTTCCGAAAATCACTCAAAAATATAAATTATTGATATTTTAAAAGTGAAATGTTTTTGCTCTTTTACTTAGTGTAGGGTCTTGACCGACCATACTTTCTTACATGTTTTTAATAGTTATTTTTCATTAGTATATCAATATAATCGTATCATAATTATTCTCGTCACCTTTTTGCACCTGGTTCCTAAACTTAATTTGCAAATTAGTTTCTGATGGCTGTTCTGAGTTTATTGGGTCATAATTACCTTAAAAAAAATATTTGACCATTTTTTTTAACTTTTAAAAGTTTGCCGGTTAGAGGGTTAATAACGGCAAATTTATTTAGTGTTTAAGGTTATATCTTTGTAGTAGAGATATCGGAAACTAATGTTTCCATGTTCATTATTAAAAAAGAACCATTAGAAGGAAGAGAAAGTAAAAATATTTAAAAAGTATCATAAGAAGAACGGACAACTTAAATTTTTTTCTCTGTTTTTGGTACATATATACCATTAAGCCCCCTATACTTGAACTTTACTTGACTCAGAAGCATATCAGCTAACTTTTATGCCGATAGGTTAAATAATTTTGAATAAAGTACCATTAGAAGACAAAGTATCAATAGTCCTTTGCCTTTTTAAACACCAAGTTTGAAATTTTATAAAAATAGTAATAAATTTTGCCCAATTTTTTGTAACACAGACATGTCTCAAATGATTCAAATGTGTGTTCAAGAAAACATCTGCTTTAAAAAAGTACCAAACTGCTTACCCGAATTTGACCTTCGTACTCGAATTCAAAATAACACCCGGTTAGTTTTGCACGACTGGAGAAAAAAAAATTTAAATTTGTGCAATAGGTTTGAATTAAAGGTATTTTGACGTTTTTTGGTATCCTTTTTTCCTCAATGAGATGGTACAAATTTGTTTCAAATAAGTTTCACTATAGTAGATCTTAACAAAATATCCATGTGTGTCTATTTATAGAAAAAATATTTTAAATAATTTTTAATATATTAAAAAGTACCATTAGAAGAAAATGTACCAATTGTCCTTTGCCCTTTTAATCACCCGTCAAGTATAAAATTTCATAATTGTATTTTGTCGTTTAAAGGTTTCGAATTTTCCAAAAGTACCAAATTTGTATTTATTATTATTATTATTTGATATGTAAATAATACGATTTAAAAATTATTTCTGTGTTTATTGTCATAAGGTGCTAAAAATTACCAAAATACAGATTTTTCAAGTTTCACCCCAAATGATTTGAACTTCAAAAAAGTACCAAACACATGTCTGCTCTTTTTTCAATGGTTGAATATGCATTTTAAATATTTGTTTGTATCTGTGTTGATTTAGAAGATATAAGGATCTAAAATGTACCCGTTTAACCTATTTTTACCCTTTAAACATTCGATTTTCCAAAAATCACTTCTTAGTCTTTCCATAGTTCAAATATTTTTTGGAAATATTCACATTTAGGGGATAGAACGATTATCTTTCATTCATTTTTAAAAAGGAACTGACAATTGTTTCGTACTTTTTGAAATTCAATATTTTTAGGCTAGAAAAGTGGCAAAAACAGCGTTGTGGTACTTCTTTGGTATCCATATTCTTCCGATATCTATTAAATAAATCAGAAATGTACCAAATACAGCCTTCTGCTTATTTAAGGTGTAAAAATTTTACTTATTTTTGGTACTTTTTCCAAAAATATTTGTCTCTATTAATTTTCATAGACATATTGTTTCTGATTGAAGTAAGAATCAGTATCAGTATAGCATTAAAAACTATTTGCGCAGTTTTGACCTATGAATAGAGGATAAGGATTAAATTGTTATCCGTCATATATAGAAATCACACATATTTCACTAATTTTCACCTAAAACTATAAAAACTTCTCAGCAACTATTTTAACTAATTTAAAGTGCACCTTTTCATATTTCCATCACTGTTTGTGTCGCATAAATATTTAAAGAATTTTTATTTTATAATTTGATTTACGTTAAAGTGTTAACATCTTTGGCAAATAATGCGGCTTATGAAAAGTGTAAAATTTTTGAGATAAAATTCAAAAACCTGTCAACCATCTACGAGTGTAAAGCAACAACTCTATAAGGGTGACTTTTTTGGTTTTGCGTGGCAAACAACAACAACAACCCTGTTGCTTAGCTAGAATCCTGTCTATGTCCTGTGGCTGTTTGTACGCATTTCACCGCTCGCTCACATTCAATATCAATGTTATGATTATGATATTATTTTAAAATTATCCGCTTTAACAATAAACTGACATATGGATGAAATTTGTTGTGTTTTTTTGTTTTTGTATTTTGAAATCATTTTGGTGTTAATAATGATGACATATGATTTTCTTTGTGAAATTGTTGTTGTCATAAAATGTTAAACATTGTTCGCATATTAAACATTGTTCATACATAAAATGTTAAGTGAATTTGGAGATACTTTGTCATTTTCCTAGCCTGGCTTTACGGTTGTAACCCTCTTGGTGTATCTCATACTTAGTATTTTTGCTTGTACTTTTGTACACTTGTTAAGATTTGAGATTGCTTTCATTCGTCTATAGTTTTTTTGTTACCAGTTGCGTTAAATTTGTTGTCACCTCATTAGTTAAGGTGTCCTTTTTTATTTGACTTGCTTGTATCAATGGATACATCTGTTTTGTTGTGTATTCCTGTGTTTATAAATTTCATATTTAATTTTTTTTATTTTTTATTACTTGTATCATTTTCAGCTTCAACAGTTTCGCTGTCGTCTATTAAAAGGGTTTTATTGTCATATTTGTATTTTATGCTGACTTAGAGAGAGGAGTTTTTGGAGGGGGTTGCATTGTTTGCTTAAGAAAGGGTTAAATAACTCTTTGAAATTATTAATGTTTGTTTTATTGTAGTTTTGTTTGTAACAGTGAATGGGCGTTACTTGATTTGAACATATAATTTGATTTATTATAATTACAAGAAATTGATTAATTGAATCTTTAGGTTTTTTTCTTTTTTTGCAAAAACATAAAAACTGCGAAATGTTGTATTTAGGGTGTAATAACACTTCAGCGAAAATATATTAACGGAGTTGTAGTATCAGGTTTGTTATATTTGAGACAAGGGAATCAGCTCTATATTATATATCACGGTGATTTGACTTCATCCCATTGTGAAAACACAACATTCTTTAAACTTTGTGTTGCATTAGTTCACGTATGACTAATGTAACCATATATGCCGTGTTTTTCGGGATTGTCTAGGTTTTTTAAGTTTGATCATGCTTAAAATCCATATACAGCAAACAGCTTTTGAAACACAAAAAATCCAGCTTTAACCCTTTCGGGACGGAGTTTTATTTTGAGAACCAAAATGTATATGGTAGAAGTTTTTGCATATTCTAATAGATGAGGAAAAAATATTATGTTCTGCATACTCAGAAATCCTGAAATCGTCTTTTTGTCCTACGACATATAATCCCATAAATCCCAATCAGTGTTCTTGATGGGGGATTAGAAATTAAAAAATGAATTAAACAGCTGAATATTATTAAATTTAGATGAAAATACACATATATTTGCTTATTTATAGCATTTTATAAATGTTATTAAGGATTTAATTTGTGGAATGGTCCAAAACACTTGTAACACAAAGCTTTTTTGCAGCCTGAGCATATCATCTTTGCACACTTTTCGAAAGTAGTCCCGAAAGGGTTAATGAAGTATTTTGGAAATGTTTGACATTTAACATTTACCAATTATTCATTGGTAACACCTTGGTTTGTTTTAGGATGTTTCTCAAAATATTTTGGGTCTAGTGATAACCGTTCGTGAGCTGGTTAGGTTTTTAAGTTTTTTGATGGCTTTCCAAAGACTATAATCCTTGGATTTTGTTGGATCTTGACCTAAATATGGCTTTAGAGTTGAATGTTTATCCTCCAAAAGTGCACTATGAAGGGTTACTTTACAGTCGTTTAGTTGATTTTTCAAGGAAGGAGAGCGGTGTAGTTGCATTGTCTTCTAAGATTTCTCTTTTCCTTTATAAGGTTTTGTATGGTTGTTGAAAATTTATTATTTTTAGTGCCGTTACAACCCGTTGTAGCATTTAAAACGTGTAGCTTCTTTTACTGCAGTTGACAATGTTTCGGAAAACAGGTTATTAACATCTTGTATTTCATTATCGGATTTTAGTGAAATATTTTGAGATACGTGTGAGCTTACATACTTTCTACATTTGAGATAGTTATTATGTCTATTAGGGAAACATATAGGTTTTGTGATGTTTTGCCTATTGAACATTGAATTAATAATGGGAGAGTGGTCAGAAGACAAATCTTACAAAAAGACTGTAAAAAGCTGATAGCGTCCGATTTTCTTAATGACTGGTAAATCTATTAAATCTTTTGTAGATCTCAAGTCCAATAAATGGGCTGTTGACCAGATATAGCATGAAGTGTAAGATATGGGATAGCTTTTAATAGCTGCCTGCCTTTAGGAGTATTGTTATGTGGAGATTATATTATTGTTGGATAGATATGGGAATTCATTTGACTGAAAACGCCGATAAGCTAGTTTGTTAGGAGTGCTATGCGTTTTCTGTATAAAGATTGGACATCCCCTGTAATTTGCAGTGCGGTTATCACCACAGTTGCTAATTTTTTTGTTCATTGCATTCGGAGGTTTTATGGAGATCACCACTGATTACATATACTGATGGGAGCTGCAATAACTTTTGGTGTGACCGAATTCCAGTATAAGCATTGAGGTGAATCTTTGCGTTTGCGTAGTTCTACTACATTAATTCTTCGGTTATGAAGAAAGCGAAGATTATAAATTAGATGGAGCTCGTTTCCTCTTAATTTGCTAGATTCAAAAGCAATTTCGTTTTTAAAGAGTTGTTGTGTTATGGTATCCCTATTGTTAATGTTGTGTACTGACTTTACCTTGTAGCCTTAATTTTCAATAGCATATGCTATTTCTCTTGTTGGGACGTTACTTTCAATGCCTTTTATGATATCGATATCGAACCAAAATTTTTGTAGTTATCAGATACATTTTTTTTTAGTTAAGATACATAGATATCAATTGACAAAATATTATGACAATCACCCTTTAATATGTTATGGTAGCCATACATCCGAAAAATATATTAATCCTCAAAAATATATGTAGATATTGATAAAAAAAATATAGATCCATAATTATATATACCTCCTATATAAGACCTACACAAATTTGTATTTGTGAAATTTTGTATTTGTATTTGTAAATGTGAAATTTACCATTGATATTTTTTGTAGTAATAGAAAATATAAAATTAGCCAAATCGGGTGGAACAAATTAATGTTTTTGTTTAAATCGCACAACAATCAGTATATTAAAAGTATTAATACAGAGTATTGTCGTCTGTAAATACCTTAAACTCAAATACGGAAAGCTAAATGGGATATTCTAGTAATTTATAAATATTTATAGAATAACAATAAAGGTATTTTCGATTATTACGATATTAAAGGGCATTTAGCCAACCTTTTGAAAAACAAAAGCAATTTATAAGAAACATTTCCCAAAGTGAGGTAAAATAATTAGACAAAATAACCCACTGAAACTGGATTAAATTATCACTGCGAATGCCAATGTTAATCCAATTTATTTCGAAAATATTTTGAATCTGTCACACCGAACCGTTTTGAGATGGATTAATATTTTCTTCATGCTTACTTAAGAAGATTGGGAGAATAATCTTCTTTGACATCCCTAATTATTTATCCCCAATAACCTCTGATTTCTTGAACATGTTATTCTGCTATGAACTACAGACTAATACCTGGACCTATTGAATTTATATAGTTTCAATTAGTTAAGTAGTCTGCGTTGCTAGCAGTTCCTTTTAACTTTTAATAATACTGATTTTGCAATATAAAATTTACATGCAATTGAATTAAAGTGTCAAAACTTTAAATTAAAACTAAAAAATCATAAAATTTACAATGATCAACTTTTTCATTAAATTTCAATGCTGAATATTTTATGAAAACCATCTGTGTCAAATGGAAACCAACAGAACAAAACAAAAGCGAACTTTACAAAAACCCATCTCTTTTAAATTTTAAATAAATCCAGATTTTATTGTGGTTTTAACTTTTACAATCATAATTGTATCATTCTGTAAATTTTTGCGAACCTTTTATTATTGACTGTACTAAATAATAAGGGTTGACTTGACTGAATGACTACCGCTAGACTGACCATTTGGGGGTTTTATACTCACATACATTTGTACATACATATATTCAGAAAGAAACACTGCACGAATGGTTGAGTAAGTAACAGAGTGGACGAGGGCAGTAAATATATGCTTTTTAACAAGCTTAGCAATGAATGTATGTATGTGTAAGTGAAAGTGTGTGTGAATGTGGTTCATAAATTTTTTGGGGACAAATATGGATGCTGTTTCAGCAAAATACCAAAAGCTGTATCAAATGAAAGAGTACAGACAACACAGCACTACGGTTTGGAAAAAAGGATATGAAACTTGATGTCACACACATAAGCATTCATATATGTTCATATTTATATATAAGTATGTATGTTTGTGTGACAACAATATGAGTACAATATTTTTTGGATACACATTCATAAACGCCATGACAGCAAAAATGGAAGAAGAAAAAAAAATTATAAAACACAGAATAATTTCATGAGCAAATATGGCGTCACAATAGAACACATGACAAATGTACACAATCTATTTATTGGCAATAGCCAGGGAATGAGGGGGTGGTGGTCACTAAAAGGATATATAAACGTTAGAATAAAAGGTGGAGAACCAACCCAACTCCCGCTACTAACCATAAAAAGGGACCTTTAAATGTACTGAGCAAAAGATGATGGTGAATAAAAAAATATATAAGGAAAGAATGTAAAGTACAAAATGACAATAAGACTAATGTTTATTACGAAATGAGAATGTAAAAATTTTGTTTTTTTAAGGATGACCATTATTAAAAATGTCACATAAACTTTATTTTTAATTTGATTGTTTTTTTTTAAGTTTTCTCCAGTTGGGGCTGACATTGTGCCCTGTTCTTAACCAAAATGTCCGGACAAAAGGACATGGTAAAATACTTGTTTCCAAAAACAAAAAAGAAAATAAAATTAGACGAGCGAGGGAAGGAGAAAAAAATAATAATTAGGCACAATGACAATTAACATTTTTTGTTGCATTACAGCCAGAAATATAAAAAAATAAAACACATTGCTATTAAAACAATTCTTTTTCTTATATATAAAAAATAATAATAAACAAAATAGAAATAATTTCTACTCAAACATAAAGAAGCCAAGTAGCTAAAAGGAAGAAAAGGACAATATAACACTCACACCAATTACCACCGGCACGGCAATGTTTTGCAGTGTAAGTAGGCGTGGAGTGAAAACGAAAAAAAAATAAAGTAAAACTTATGCAAATGAAAATTAATTTAATCCACAGGATATTTTCATTTTAATTTAATTGCACGGACACTGACTACGTGAGCGACAGCTTACAAATGTCTACTTTTTTTAAAGCAAAACAAAAAAAATCTAAAAAAGTAATACCTACTTACAAAAAATACTAATAACAATAATAATATGTAGTACCGAGAAATTGTTTTAACCCTCTAAATTCAAACTAACTGACTTTACTGTATTAACAAACTTTTGAATTATTAATTAATTAGTCTATTCTGGTTTAAATTCAAGTTTACACTTTTAAATAATGATTCAACATTATCGGAATTGAAACAAAAACCAATGCAAACATTTAAACAAGACACCTCTCAATTGTTAGCAGCATTATTCTATTTTAATATAAAGAAATTTCTGTAATAAATTATGTTCCAATTTGTTTTTGTATTTTTCTAGATGCAGTCGAAAACGAGTTAGAGTTCTTCATTGCTAATATATTGGAAACAACTAATCGGCAAAACTTATATTTTGTACTAAACATAGTTCCACAAATATGCTATCGAAAAATGTAAATAAGAAAAAAATTGTTTGGATTTGTTTATTTTTTTCACTAAAATGTCGCGTTCGAGACCCTAAAAATACCCAAATGTAATGAAAATGAAATTTCTGATTTTGTGGTTTTAATTTGTAATAATAAATATTTTTTGATTTTTTTTAAACTTGGATCACTAATAGTGATCAGCTCACATACGGAGCTAATGTGGGCTAAGATTGTCCATCTCGAGTGTAAAAAATATCGCGGAACTTCTAACTCTTACAAATATTAACATATTGCCCAAAGTAATTGTTGAACCAATTAGAGCGCTAAATTTGGCTGTATATTTAAGAAAAAGCTAAACTTCTCCAATATAAAACATTTTACTAAATCGAAAAATTAGTTTGGGTTAAACAATTGAGTTAGGTACTTCTACACGCAGAGAAAAAAGATGGTTCGACATAGTTACGTCAACTATACTATGTTCTTTTTAGCAATATATTGTTGTCGTAAACATATAATTGTTGTTTTAATTTAATTTCAACCATATTTTAGTTACTGTAAACGTTTAAATATCCATCGCAATTATAAATATGAATATGGTTTTCGGACAACTAAATAATGATAAATAGATAAACATATTATTATTATTATGTACAACCATTAAATGTTAATTTTCTATATGCGTAGTCATAATATGTTTAAGATGCAAACAAAATATTTTTACTTTTAATTTGTGATTGTTGGTGTTTGTCTAAACTGTTTTATTTTTACAAGTAAATTTTGAGTGGCTGTAATTCATTCGCTCCATAGTTTTATTTGTATATTATCTTTAACTTTCCTAGAGCGAATAACAATAAATTTAGTATATTTATCAATAATATTTTAATTGGGAATTTAGTACCTTAAAACTAAAACCTATTAAAATAATATTTTTTTATTTCTAAAAATAAATTTTAATAATAATATGATTACTTTGGATCATAATTTGATTTCATTGGATCATAAAATGATTTAATTGGGTGATAAATATTGTTACGAAATTGTACTTGAATTCAAATATAACGATTTTAAGTGCTGATTTAAAAGTAGCATAATGCTTTCAAATAACAGTGCTGTAATAGCAAACTGTAACATATCTGTGGGTATTATTAAATAAAAGCTTTCAGTTGATTTGATCGTAAGTTGGCAACGCTGTATTCGAATTCGAATATTCAGTTAAAGAACATTCTAGAAAGTACACCACAGATGGCGTATGTATTAGTAAGATCTAAAATATTCGACTTTTGGCGGTTAAAGAACAATCTGGAGTGCAGATGGCAGTGTTATAAATAGTGGTAGAGGTTGCAGTTGTGAGTCAGTTTATCAGAGACGCTATTCGAATAAACATCAACTTATAAAGTGTCTGTATTTCTGAGAATTTATAAACGTGTACAAAAACAACATTGAGTGACTTTTTAATTCTGTGGTTGTTGTACATTTTAAATAAATAAAGAGTTGTTACAAAATTAACGTTTTGAAAAGGTTAAAACGTAACAATATGATTACTTTGGGTCATATTATGATTGATTTATATCATAATATGATTATTTCAGAACATGTTATGATTGATTTGTATCATAATTTGATTATTTCATAGCATATTATGATATTTAATGTTACTAATAATGATCATAATATGTTTTAGACTACAAGCAAAAATCTGATCATAATATGTTGCTCTTATGTTTTTTCTCTGCGTGTACTGGGTTAGTTCATAAATCTATTATACAAAGTGAAGTGGTGTTGACTGGGCTGTTCACGAATACCCTAATCACAAGCTGGTCATAAATTGGGGACGACACAGTCCATGAGACACCAAAAGGCATTGAGCCTGACTTTTTTTCTGCAGGTTTTACTCTGTTAGATGAAAATCAATTGTTCTTAATTAAGACCGGAATATCGATTCCCGAGGTAGACGCAGTTTTCAATGACTTAAAACCGGAACCCATTCGATAATCGGGGCATTTGGCAACACTATTTATTTATAACACGGTATTTAATGAATCTTCAGTACAATTAATCCTGCACATACCTCTACATGTTCCTCTCGCATAGTATAGGATTAGTGTTTATAAAAAACCGACTTTTTAAAAAACCGGTTTGTCGGTTAACCGAAAAATGGCCTTTTTTAAAAAATGGTTTTTCGGTTAACCAACATCGAAAAAACCGGTTAAACCGGTTAACCGTCATATATGTGTAGAAAACATAAAATGTACAATAAAGTATATATAGCTTTAAATTTTTTAATTTTTAGTAGTCAGGAATGGTTAATATTAAATAACTATAAATATACAAAAGTGCTAAGTCCATTTATTTTGTAAAAATTTCAAAATTATTATCTCAGTCAAATGAAAATGAGTATAAATATGTTACTAAATATAAAATACATGTTTTAATTATTGGTTTATTCATTAAATTTCAACCACACAATGTAAATCACTTTTTTAATTTAATATTTGATAACTTTGAAATTTATTGTCACCTCTACTTTCTGATATGAAAGACAAAATGTTCCAAGTCCCAAAAAGGACCTATAAGATGTAAACGCACTTCCACTTAGCTGTGATTATTTGTTATTATAAAAAACTCCATTATCAGATTTCATAAATATTTCAAATAATGAATTTTAGAACGTTTTTTGTCTCTCCTGTAATATTTCTGAAAAGCTAACGAAATGATTAATAAATTCAAATTTTAAGAACAAAATACACTAATGAAGTCAAATTTATTGAAGGAAGGTATGTACATCGAATTCAATTTGGTAAGATCATCACTAAGTGTTTAATGAATCATTAGTAAGATTTAGCCTAAACTTATAGAAATATGCGGAATTTTATTTTACTTTTTAATAGGTTCATTATGTGAAATTTATTCTGAAAAAGTTTTTAAGTAAACTCATCGTCCTCTATTATTTAGAATCATTGTAATTCTTAAAAATATTAATTTAAAGAGGTTTGTATTGTAAATCAGCAGTTTAGGTTTCAAATCAGACCAATAATGTGTATACAATGAATATTAAAAATGCACAAAAACGTGAGATTTATCAATTTTAGTCCCAAATTTTAAAAACCGGTTAACCGGTTTATAAACACTATATAGGATGCAGCACCTCTGGTGGTGAGTA